>NC_084659.1:3733851-4059476 GCF_019802595.1 Syngnathoides biaculeatus | reverse complement strand
GAGTGAGCCGCTTCACCAACCCAACTGCCTGGTTCTGTTCAGGGACTACTCTCCTGGGCCCCCTGGGCCGCTCCTGACCATTACCCAGCTTGGAGATGTCAGACGCCGAGGTTTCGACCAGAAGAGGATTCTGATCAACGTCCCTGACTAGAGCAGCAATGGCCCTATCTCCTCACCGTTCTCTTTCTCCCCACCTCCCTCCAACACCATCCTAATCCTCGCTCCCGCAAGGACCGGAGGCTAGCACGGTGAGGTCAACACGGGTTGTGTCTCAAGGCTTGGTGCATGGTCCTCACCAGCCCCAACATCTGGGCCATCGCCTGCCACGTCAATACGCAGGAGCCTACTCTTACTCCTCACCTGGTCGGCCATCTTCCCTCCTCCAAGCCTATCAGCGATAAGCCTGTTCGAGGTGGCTGCCCCCCGATTTCCCTGACAAATCGGATCAGCTCTTGCACCTTCCCCACATTCCAGAGCTTCCTTTGACTCTACCTTTTCTACCTTCCTTGCCTTCCTCCGCTCGTTCCACTCCGCCACGTGGACATACCCATCTAATTCTGCCCCAAGGAAGTTGGGCGGGTCCCAAAACCATTTGCGTTAGCTCAACAAAGGACAGATATTTTGAATTAATTACAAATGTAATTGAGTAGCAAGATTCCATCTACTAAAATTACAGACCACTAAAGATGAAAATATTTTTGCTTTGGAGCATTTGGCAAGGTAGCTTTGCCTGCAAAACAGGTCAATATATCAATGCAAGTACCATTTTTTTTCATTATACATGTTCTACCTTCAATGTAATTCACAAAACATGGGGAATTCCCACATAAATATGACATAATCATGACCAAGTTAATCACATACTCTGGAGAACAGCTTGACACTTCTGTGATGTGCTCTCTTCATCTTCAGACAATTCATCCAGACTGCGTTCAATACAAAAAACATTTGAATTACTATACAAACATGAGAGGACAACTTGAATGCTGGGGAGAGAGGATAAAAACCTGTTATACAATCTTCAAAGGTTCTCTTCTTGATCTTCCGGTTCAGGTACATTTTAACCCTCCACAGTAGTTATATCATAGTCGTCACATTCATCATACTTCACTGGAATGAAAAAATGTGCAAGTTTGTAGAATTGATTCTAGCTAGAGAAAAGGACATTTGTAAATGAAACGTAACATTTTTTAACAATACCTTATGTGAACTTTATTTTAACAACTTTTAACTCCCACTATTTGTAGCCCTTTGCTGGCTTCTGTTTCTTCTTCAGAGCAGTTCGCCCGCTTAACTTTGGCCAGTACAAGATATCTTCTGATGCGTCAATCCAACACAATAGTATATAATAATACCCTCTTCTTCCACATTTCCTTCAATTCACACTCCTCTGGCCCACATATTGATGTAACACTGACACACACACAAACACAACATGTCAAAATAAATTCGTACCCTTACCAAAACCGAAGACCCAGTACGAAAAATGTCTTCGATGGATCAAACTTTCTGGAAGACCGCATCATCAACTGAATCCATCTAAAATCAACCGGAACAGAAGACCGAGAACGAAAAATGTCTTCAATGGATCAAACTTTGTGGAAGACCGCATGATCAACTGAATCCATCAACCGGAACAGATATGTTTGCACGAAGGTATGGCCTATATTTGATTTTCAATACATGTCTCATATAAATGAATTAGCAGTTCTTCGCTTGCATAACATAGCTACGTGTGAATGATTGACACACTTGATCTGTGTTGAGCAATATTTTGCGATGATCTGACTGCACAAACGTGTCTCTTTGTTGGCGGCTAGCGAGCTAAGCTAAACCGGACTGTGTTTGCACGAAGGTATGCCCTATATTTGATTTTCAATACATGTCTCATATAAATGAATTAGCAGTTCTTCGCTTGCATAACATAGCTACGTGTGAATGATTGACACACTTGATCTGTGTTGAGCGATATTTTGCGATGATCTGACTGCACAAACGTGTCCCTTTGTTTGTGGCTAATGAGCTAAGCTAAACCGGAGTAGCAGTCCTAAAAGCCTTCGACGTGCACCGAGACACCAAGACTGAAGGAAGGATGTTTGAGGACACTAAAGTAGTGATTGTCATACTCGGTTGGGACTTACGTAGATTCGGCACTAATTCAAGAATAATTATTGAGGGGAGCGCGTGACGTTACACAAAGAAAACGAGAGAAACAACTCGTAAATCAAGCCTCGCCTTCTTCTTTTCCTGTGCGCCTGAGGCATTTTTTCCTCAGGGAGGCCCGCCTCTTGCTGGTGCCGGTCCTCCGGAGGATGGGCATCTTCGAGGTCGTCCCAGCTTTCCTCCTCCATTTCCGTATCCTCATTCCCCTGCAAAGACAGGCCAGCGATTGTTCGAGTCGGGAAGGGCGCAGCGCGAAGAACCCGCGGGCGCGGGTACCGCAAACGGGGTCACTTTGGAAAGACGCGTTCTAATCTGCAAGCGGCGGATGCGATTTCGGGCAGCCACCAGCTTCTCCTTCATACCGGCTACCATCATTAGCATGCGCTCCTCCCTCTTGCGGTCGTCCCGAATATTATTAGTTTTTTTTTTTATCGAGTGCAATCGAAGCACTCGTCGATATGGATCTCGACCTGCTCTTCTTCTTCCTCCTGCTCGAGCTCTTCCTCAAGGTCCAGTTTTGTTGTCATGGGCGAGTCCGCATCTGATGCCCGAAGGCGCGCCAGCTGCCTGATGGCCGTTACTTTATTCAATTTGCCGATGAAGCCAGATAGCTATGTTATGCAGGCGAAGAACTGGTAATTCATTTATATGGGACATGTATTGAAAATGAAATATAGGGCATACCTTCGTGGAAACAAAGAAAGTCCGGTTTAGCTTAGCTCGGGAGCGCCGAAGAGACACGTTTGTGCAGTCAGATCACCACAAAATATTGCTCAACACAGATCAAGTGTGTCAATCATTCACACTTAGCTATGTTATGCAAGCGAAGAACTCCTAATTCATTTATATGAGACATGTATTGAAAATCAAATATAGGGCATACCTTCGTGCAAACAAACAAAGTCCGGTTTAGCTTAGCTCGGGAGCGCCGCACAGAGACACGTTTGTGCAGTCAGATCATCGCAAAATATCGCTCAACACAGATCAAGTGTGTCAATCATTCACATTTGCTATGTTATGCAAGCGAAGAACTGCTAATTCATTTATTTGAGACATGTATTTAAAATCAAATATAGGGCTTACCTTCATGCAAACATCTGTTCCGGTTGATGGATTCAGTTGATAATGCGGTCTTCCACAAAGTTTGATCCATCGAAGACATTTTTCGTACTCGGTCTTCTGTTCCGGTTGATTTTAGATGGATTCAGTTGATGATGCGGTCTTCCACAAAGTTAACAAAAGCTATACTGGACCATGCAACATTGTCTGAGGGAACTGCGGGTCCAAAAAAGGGGTGTGGTTTATGCAGATCTCTGGCCTCTGATTGGTCAGCGACGCGGATGACGCAATTTCTACGGAGGGGTCAATTATGAGCATACTCTACCCATTTGAGGTGCTGGCTCCACATGCTTTGATCCCTGGAGGCCAAGTCCGGTCTCCTGGTCCTGATTGACCCTCTCTTTCTGGCCGTTGGACTCCGGGTGATGGCCCGATGTCAGACTCGCCGAAGCGCCGATGAGGGTGCAGAATTCCTTCCAGAAGCGGGCGACGAATTGCGGGCCTCTGTCTGAAACGATGTCCCGGGGAAATCCGTGGTAACGAACGACCTCGTCTAATAACAGCTGGGCTGTCTGCTTGGCTGAAGGGATCCACGGGACCGGCACGAAGTGGTCCATCTTCGAGAACCGGTCCACTATAGACAGCACCACTGTGTTCCCCTGGGAGGGCGGTAAGTCGGTGACAAAGTCCAGGGCGATGTGCGACCACGGCGGGAAGGGACGGACAGAAGCCGCAACTCTCCAACAGGCCGCAGGCGAGACGTCTTATTGGCCGCACACACCGGGCAGGCGTTGACGAATTCCCACACATCCTTGCTAAGGTTGTGCCACCAGAATCTTTGTTCGATAACCGAACGAGTCTTTGCCATGCCCGGGTGGCAGACCGTCCTGTTGGTGTGGGCCCAGTTGATGATGTCTCCCCGCAGCGACGGTGCGACGAAGAGGAGATCAGACGGACAACCAGTGGGAGGCGGCGTTTCCCTCAGGGGCTCCTTCACCCGCTTCTCGACCGCCAAGGTGAAGCCGGACACGAAGCACGCCTCAGGTAGGATAGAGGCGGCTGCCGGTTCTGCGCGCTCCCCTTCGTGGATCCGTGAGAGGGTGTCCGGCTTGCCATTCTTAGAGCCTGGGCGGAAAGACAAGGTAAAACGGAAGCGGGTGAAGAATAAGGCCCACCTGGCTTGACGAGCGTTCAGCCGCTTCGCGGCCCTCAGGTACTCGAGGGTCTTGTGGTCGGTGAGGACCACGAATGGGACTTGCGAACCCTTCAGCCAGTGCCACCACTTCTCCATTGTCGTCTTAACTGCCAACAGCTCGCGGGCCCCGATATCGTAGTTTCGTTCAGCCGGGGACAGCTTCTTTGACAAGAAGGCGCACGGGTGGATCCTCCCATCCTTGGAACTCCTTTGTGACAGGATGGCTCCGATCCCTGAGTCCGATGCGTCGACCTCAACCACGAATTGGTGCTACGGATCCGGCACGATGAGGACAGCCGCAGCAGTGAAACTGGCCTTGAGTCTGTCAAAAGCCTCCTGGCAGGTCCTGGTCGACTCAAAGGTGTTGTGCGCGGAGGTAAGCGCATGCAGAGGGGCGGCAACAGAACTAAAGTTTCGTATGAATTTCCGGTAAAAGTTCGAGAAGCCGATGAACCCCTGCACGTCCTTCCTACTGGTGGGAGTGGGCCGCCGTAGCACCGCGTCGACCTTCCCAGGATCCATACGCATCTCCACCTCCGCCAGGATGAAGCCCAGGAAGGACACGGATGCTCGGTAGAATTCACATTTCTCCATGTTGACGAATAGTTGATGTTGTAACAGACGCTGGAGCACCACTCTGACCCGTCGGATGTGGTAGTTCAGGTCCGACGAGAAAATCAGAATGTCATCCAAATACACAAAAAACATTCTTCTTTAGAAACTCCCGAAGCACATCGTTAATAAAGTCCTGAAAGACGGCCGGGGCATTTGTTTGTCCGAACGGCATCACCAGATATTCATAGTGTCCTGTGGGAGTGTTTAATGCCGTCTTCCATTCGTCCCCCTTCCGGATCCACACCAGGTGGTAGGCACTGCGCAGGTCCAACTTGGTGAAGATGCAGGCTCCCTGAAGGAGTTCGAATGCCGTGGCGATCAGAGGCAGAGGATACCTGTTCTTGACTGTGACCTCATTAAGTCCTCAGTAGTCGATGCTGGGTCGTAGCGTAGTATCCTTCTTCTTGACGAAGAAGAACCCTGCACCGGCTTGGTGAGGACGACGTACGGATGAGGCGACTCTTCCACGTATCTCCTCATGGCCTGGTGCTCTGGTCCTGTTAAGGAAAATAATTTCCCTCTAGGTGGGGAAGTGCCTCGGAGGAACTCAATGGCACAGTCATATGGCCAATGTGGCGGGCAGGGATTTTGCCCTAGTGTCTGAAAACACCTCCTTCAAGTTGTGATAGCAGGAGGGCACCGCGGTTAGCTCCGAGGCGGTACTAGGTTCTGCTAGCCGTACCGGCGCGACTTGAATCGTCCCGTTTTTCTGGGCAGCAAAACAACGTCTGCAAAAGTCCTCTCCCCATGTTTTTATCTGACCCGTGGCCCAATCTATGGACGGGTTATGTTCTTTGAGCCACGGGCTGCCCAAGATAATGTCGCTGCAACGTGTGTCGAAGACATGAAAGCTAATACGCTCCGAGTGAGCGTCCGGAAAGCCCATACATAACGTCTGAGTGTGGTGTTTGACCAGACAAAGAAGCTTGCTGTTCGCGGCATAGGCATTACAAAGCTGTTGTGTGGGAAAGGTTGCTGCCCCCAACGCCTCGACCACGCGGGGATTTATCAGGTTTGCATCCGACCTGGAGTCAATGAACACAGTCACAGTACATGAACGGGAGTCACTTCCCAAGGTGAGGTGAAGAAGCAACCTCCCTGACTCCGCCGCGGTATACCGCACATTCACCGGAGTGGAGATTGTGAGGTCGGGGTGCTTTGGTCGAACCGGGCAGCGGGCGATCCAGTGTCCCAGACGCCCGCAGTAGAAACAGCGCCCCTCCCATCGGCGGTGCAAACTCTCCACCTGCATGGGTTCAGCCGTGGAGGGCAGCATGGGCGGCCGGGCAACGGTCGGACTGGACACCTCTGTCTCCTCCTCGGTCATCGCGTCTACCGGGTTCATACTCAGTCTGACCAAAAAAAATTAAGGACTTTTTAGGGGCATTCTTAGGGGCTGACACGAAAAATTTAGGGCTGACACGGAAAAAACTTAGGGCAGACACGAAAAATTTAGGGCCATCGTGGGAAATCAAGACTAAGGAAAAAAGACTCACCCAATGGTGCCATCAACCGTTCTTGGTTCATCAAATGTTCCAGTATCTCAGTACCTTTGACAGTGATGACCTGTCGCCCCTTGTGAGAGTTCTCATTGAGATGACCATTGTCAACGTCTTCACATAACAGTATACAGAAAAACAGATTCTAACTACAATTGCGACTACATACACAAATGTCTTCTACTGATGTCTGTCTCAGCACCCCTACTCTAGCTCCTTGAGCCTACCCAGTGCCTCCTTTATTTGTTGCTGCAGAGGTGCCAAAGTAGCTCTCTTGTCCTTTGCTCTGCCTCTGAGTGAATCGGCCTCGGTGATAAACCTCAGATTACTCTTTTCTTCTGCCTCCTCACACAGCCTGTGAGCCTTCTCAATAAGTGTTGATATGTCAGTCTCTATTCTGGCTTTTTTGGCTTTGAGGCAGCAGAGATGAAAAGTGGGCAGCGATGCCAAATGTAGCCAGGTATGAAGTCTTCCTTTCCCCACAGTGGTAGTTTTTAGCAATGTCACTGTCTGGGAACATGACTGCAAACACTTTTGAATTATTTTCACAAGATTTGTAACTGTAATGGCTGCAGATCACTTTTAAAGTCCACACAATCTCTGCCTTTACTGAGTCCATCTTCGTGTATTGAACTACGTTCATAAAGCCTGACTTCTGGCTGGACAACTGTAGGTGCGCATTAGGGATCGCAACCGGCTACAAATAACCGGTTATAACCGTTTTTTTTTTTTTTAAACGAAACCGTAATCGGACTTTTTTTCAACATCATTTCCACTTTTTTCAAGTTTCGCTGTTAGAGTAAAGTTGGACTCAAAAGAACATTCAGTTAAATCAAAGAAACAAACATGGCATCGAGGAAACGCTCCAAAGTATGGGAGTAAACTTGTTTTATTGGCAGACATCAAAACACAACTCGCATAACGGGGGGAACTCTGTGAACTCGTCACTCCGGAAGAGCAACAACAAAAACAGTCCGTGCGGAACCCCAAACTCCAACTTGAGGTCCCGCGGGTGAATTATGTAAACACCACTATGGTACCGTTTTTTTGCTACAGCTGTTCGGTTAAAACCGGTTATGAGAGTAAGCGTTTTTTTGCGATCCCGAGTGCACATGCACTGCTCGTACCACTGCCGGAAGTTGATGCTTCACTATCTTGATATTTTAGAAACAGATTCATACCAACGGAAGATGAGAGAGTCTTCGCCAAATCAGCGTGTCTCCTGTTGTTCCGGTGCGACTCCAGCGCTTTGACGCACATCTTTTCAAGCTGGTAACTCTGCTTGCACAGATGGCAGTCAAACATGTGCCGATCTTTTGGATCTCGACGAACCTAGCTACAAAACTCCTTACTTTCAACCCAAGCTTCTTGAAAAATGCACTTCCCCGTGATACAAGTTGGATCGATGAAAGAACTACGCTACGTCGTAACGAAGACGAAGTGAAATGCCTACTCACGGAAACAAACAATGGAATATCGACAAGATGGCGACGAGTTGTCGACACAGTGACTTCCGTTGACAATTTCCGGCTGATTTGGACGCCAGACGGATCGCTATTTTTTTTTTAAATAAAAGATTAATTTATTTTTTAGGGAAAATTTTGGCGGTAGAGGTCCTCTCTTTGATTTTTTTTAAATTTAAGGCCTTTTTAGGGGCTTGATCGTTTTTTGTGGATTTTAAGGACTTTTAGAAGCCCCTAATTGCACCTTCGAAAATTTAGGAGTTTTTAGGGACTTTTAGGGCCGCGTATGCACCCTGCGTCTATTTGCCCCTGCATTACCAGTCGCTGGTCAACATTGAGGCCAACGTAATGAGCGCGTCCACCGAAGGAGGGAGATCCACGGCGATGAGGAGACCACGGATTTGCGGAGAGAGTCCCCGGAAAAATGAGTCATGCAGGGCGTCGTCGTTCCATCGACTCTCGGCAGCGCGGATCCCTAACTCGATGGCGTATTGAGATGCGACGACGGCCCTGGCAAAGCGTCATGAGTAAAGCTGCCGCCTTGCGTTCCGGCGCACCATACTGGAACACTTGGGTGAGTACGCAGACAAATGACGTCCAGGAACGACAAGTCTGAGTTACGACTCCATTCTGCCGCGGCCCATGCCTTCGCCCTTCCCGTCATGTGGGAAATGACGAGGGCGATCCTGGAGCGGTCCGTGGGAAAGGCGTCAAAGGCAACGATCTGGCGGAGGACGAGTCGTCCCCCGGGTCCTATATATACTGAGTGTCATTCACGTTCATGAGGTGCAAGTGTGTCGACTGATTGGCTGGCCACGCCCAACCCAGGCTGAAAGCCAGGAGCATGACAGAAAAGATGTTTAGTCAGATATCTTTGCTTTTACGGATCAGATAAACTCAAATCAGATAAATGAATATTTGGGACCTGGAGACCTTTGTTAAGAGTCGAAGACAGATACAATAAGAGCTGGTACACAAAATACAAGAATGTTTATTGTCAATCAATAACAAAGTAATTACTTTCTTTTTACATATTTAAATTAAAACGCTTTTTGACCATTGCATTTCTCACCAGTACACTTGTGTGTCTTAACCTGATACTTAGAAGAGAATCCTTGATCAAAGCAAGCAGGCAAAACTAGGGTGTGTTCTTGGATGTCTTTTTAAGCTTTCCTTCACAGATAATCTTCTTCACAAAAATGTTTTCTCACCAGTGTGTTCTTGTGTGTATTTTTAATTTTCTCTTCTGTGTGAATTTTTGATCACAAACCGAACAGGAAAAAAGTTTCTCGCCACCGTGTGTTCTTGTGTGTTTTTTTAAGTTTGCCTTCTGAGTGAATCTCTGACCACAGACGGAGCAGAAAAAAGGTTTTTCACCAGTGTGCGTTCGTGTGTGTATTTTAAAATTTCCCTTCTGAGTGAATCTTTGACCACAAACTAAGCAGGAATAAGGTTTCTCACCAGTGTGTGTTCTTGTGTGTATTTTTAAGTGGTCCTTCTGTGAGAAGCTTTGACCGCAAACTGAGCAGGAAAAGGGTTTCTCACCAGTGTGGGTTCTTCTGTGGGTTTTTAACTTTCCCTGCTGAGCGAACCTTTGACCGCAAAGTAAGCAGGAAAAAGGTTTTTCACCAGTGTGTGTTCTTGTGTGTAGTTTTAATTTTCCCTTCTGAGTGAATCTTTTACCACAAACTGAACAAGAAAAAGGTTTCTCACCAGTGTGGGTTCTTGTGTGTATTTTTAAATCTCCTTTCTGAGTGAATCTTTGGCCACAAACTGAGCAGGAAAAAGGTTTCTCTCCAGTGTGGGTTCTTGTGTGTCTTTTTAAGTTTTCCTTCCGAGTGAAACTTTGACCACAAACTGAGCATGTAAAAGGCTTCTCTCCTGTGTGTATTTTCACATGTTGTTTGAAATTCCTCATCGAAGCAAAAGTTTTCCTACACTGAAAACATTTCCAGGATTTTTTGGCAGTATGACATGGTATACCACCTTCAAAGTATTCATCATCGTGTCCGTCTGTTAGTGATCCTTCACAATTGTCTCCATCACTGGAGCTGTTCCTGCTTGGAGGCTCCACCCCTTTTCCCTCCTCACCTGGACTTTCATCTTCACTCTTCAAAGGGACACCAGTGGAGGGAACCTGGATGATTTCCTGCTTGTTGTCTTTCATGTGTAGGAAATCTTCCTCCTCCTCCTCTTTGACACATTGAACCCCTTCATCATCTTCTTCCTCTTTGATGTGACCGGACACTGACTGCTGCCAGCCTGGATGAAGATATTCACTGACATCTGCAAGACAAAAGACAAAAACAAAGGGGTTAAATCTAATTTGTTCAGAATATTAAACTATAACTCCACAATGTGGTAGAAGAAATGGGGTGATATGATGACTCAATAACTCACAATTATGGCATAATATATCGCCACTGATATAATGAATGACTTTTGTAGGGATGGAAGACAACCCTTAAGTATGGAAGAAAGTCAGAGTTGGCTGGGGTTTAGCCTCCAGTATAAAATCCAGAACTGTAATGGGAAAAGAACTTACATGGTCCAAAATTCCCTGACAAATTACCCTCATGTATTTTTAGCGCAATACAATGAAATTTGCAGTCATTTCCAACACCGATCAGTTTTGTTCATGATATATTGCACTTGAAACACCCTTTTACATCACAAAAACAGAGCCGTCTTGATGTAACCTCGATGTGAGAAGTGAAGACTAGATTCACTCCATAGCTGGTGTGGAAAAGGGAATTTATTGAAGGGGTAGTATGAACTCATTTTCTATAAAGTCGCTCTCGGGTGGAATTTCCCCACCTACAATATGACCAGTTTCCAGGAAAATAAAAAAAAGTTTCCAAACATTGTTTTGTTCCAATTGGTATGATTCCTTATATTACTATGATATACAGTTGCACACGCACATAAACACAGCAGTACCCCTAAATCGCTGAGGTTTTTATAAACGTACCTCTCCCATTTGTACGAGATGAACATTTCTCGAGGCTCCGCCAATTGAATAGCTGGTTAGGCAAGGTGTGCACTGCGCTATCCGTGAGTTTCATTGAAAATTTCTGTCTTTTTTGGGAGCGTAAAATTTTTTACAAAGCAGACGATTTCTGTCTAAATAGACAAGGGGTTAAGTTATGAGCTGACATTTTCTACTGTGTGCTTCATTCACCACACTGTAAAGAAAATGTTTACAAAAAACAAGGACAAAAGGATCCAGTTGTTCCCAAACAATTGACCCCTCCGTGGATATTGCGCAATCCGCGTCACTGACCAATCAGAGGCCAGAGATCTGCATAGACCAAAGCCCGTTTATGCTCCAGCCATTTTTTCTGACAACATTGAATGGTCTAGCATCGGTTTAGTTAGCGTTTTATCGCGTATTTGGGTTATTTAACAAAAAATATGGTTAAGAGCTGTAGTCACTGACTTTGTAATAGTGACGACAAGTATCCTGAAAGGCTAGTTGGTGGAGTTCGATTCGTACCCTTTCCAAAACCGAAGACCCAGTACGAAAAATGCCTTCGATGGGTCAAACTTTGTGGAAGACTGCATCATCAACTAAATCCATCTAATATCAACCGGAACAGATATGTTTGCACGAAGGTATGCCCTATATTTGATTTTCAATACATGTCTCGTATAGATGAATTCGAAGTTCTTCGCTAACATAACACTGCTGCGTGTGAACAATTGACACACTTATTCTTTGTTGAGCGATATTTAGCGATGATCGGACTGCACAAACGTATTGATTTCTTGCTGGCTCGCGGCCAGAAGCTTAACCAGACTGTGTTTGCACAAAGATATGCCTTAAATTTGATTTTTAATACACGTCTCGTATAAATGAATGAGACGTTCTCCGCTAGCATAACATTGCTACGTGTGAACGATTGACACACTTAATTCTTTGTTGAGCGATATTTAGCGATGATCGGACTGCACAAACGTATCGATTTCTTGCTGGCTTGCGGACGAAAGTTAACCAGACTGTGTTTGCACGAAGATATGCCCTAAATTTGATTTTTAATACACGTCTCGTATAAATGAATGAGACGTTCTCCGCTAGCATAACATTGCTACGTGTGAATGATTGAATTAAATCAGAAGCATGGCGTCTCTCTCAGTTAACAATGTATTGTATTTAGAATCTATAATATATCGTTGATTTGAATGAAATCAGAAGCATGGAGTCTGTCTCAGTTCAGAATGTATTGTATTGTATTTGCCATTTTTTTGTCTTACGTCAGCGCACGTGGCGTGACCTCACTTCAGGAGGCGTGGTTAAGTGCCCTGTACGGTGGGGTCAATTGGAGGAACAAGAGATAAAGCGAGACAAGTTGCACACAGATGCATTTGCGTCACCCAAACCATCTGATGAGCAAATGACAAATGGAATGTGCCAGCACTTTAAATCTCCCACACCTCTTCCTGCCCCATTGGAGCCATCCACACCTCAGAATCTCCCCTCTACGACTACAACAACCAAACAATCCGCAGTAGATGTTAGCTCCCCCTCTTCCAGCCTGAATGCAATGTTGGGTCTGATGAATAGGATGAAGACTATTGTCAAAGATGGAGTCCAGCCCATACCACGCCAAGATCTTCTTCCCAAGCCCCCTCGCCTGAAACCACAGTCCACTAAGAAGCGAAAGGCCTATTCTCCACCCATGAAGACTATCTGTAAATCTGACTGATATTTACCGGGTCTTTTCCAGAATAACTCAGACCCTTACAGGGATCAGGCATTTTTCATCACTGTAATTACAAGGGACAGAAAGTTGGTCAAAAAGCTATGGCACCAAAAAAGTGGAACTTCCAACTTCGTGAGGATAAAATGTGAGTCTATGGAACCATTCTCTCCAGCCATCTTTGAGAGACTAGCTCTTTTTAATATCAGGTCATTGGGTAACAAATCAATGTTGATCAATGACATCGTTACATCATATGGTCTGGACTTTTTATCATTAAATGAAACATGGTTAACAGAAAGTACTTTTAATACCATTTTAAATGATGCAACACCAGTAGAATTTAATTTTATGAACAAGTGTCGAACAACAAAAAAGGTGGTGCTATTGCTGTAATTTTTTAAATCATTATTTCAATGTAAAGAAATTATACTTGGTGATTTTAGCTCTTTTGAATATCTTTGTTTTTTAGCTTTAGCAAGGGTGACTCTAAGGTTATGAATTTAATCATTTATAGACCTCCAAGATACAATGGAAAATTTATGGAGGATTTTTCCAGAACTGCTTTCAGATATTTGACCTCAGTACAACTATTTTGTCATACTAGGGGACTTTAACATTCATGTTGACAATAAGATGGAAAAAAACATATACCAGACACGTTTGACCTCTCTCAACATATTAAGAGTCCAACTCACACTCAAGGTCACATCTTAGACCTGGTCATCTCTAAGGATGTTGAAACTATCGGTTGATATTAAAGTGGGCCTGTCATGAAATGCATGATTTTTTGGCATATTATGAATCAAAAACCCACAGCCAATATGATCCCATGTGTTTTTTCACCACAAAACATGATTTTGACGTATACAGCTTTTTGTAACTCCTGCCATGAAAATCCTCTCAGGGATTTGTTTTCGAGAAGAAGCAGGATGTGACGAAAAGGACAGCGGTGCCCCTTAGTGGACTCGTTTGTTGCCATTAGTTTTACCTCCGGGAAGGGTGCTTGTTGTTCCTTCGTGTTAGCCAATATGCCGACTCATTGCATTGCTGGACATTGCTTGAACACTCAGGAGAATGGAATTACCCTTCATAAGTTTGAAAGAGACCCTGTTCGTTGTGAAATATGGATTGCACGGGTGGAGAGGACGAGAGCTTCATGGGTTCCAAATAACAGGTAGGGGTGCATACAGCTACTAAAAAAACAAAAATAATAGTTTGGGGCGGACCACGTAATCGGTCTCTCTCATAACGTAGCAAAAGATCCGTGTATGAAATATGTTGATGTGGGCATACAGCTACTAAAAAAAAAATAATAGTTTGGGGCAGACCATGTAATCGGTCTCTCTCATAACGTAACAAAAGATCCGCGTACGTAATGCGTCGATGTGCGTGTCGGCCAGCCAACAATGTCTCACCCAGCCTTGTCTCGATTGTGTTCATTGGGTACTGCGGTGGCTTAGAACATACCCCTAAAAGCAGCATGGCTTGGCTCCACCTCCTCGTTATATACCACGGTGCTGAAAATTAGCCACACCGGCTGAGGCGCCGCGTTCGGCGGTCACAGCTTCTGCGGAGGCTGCGCGTCAGGCTTTGCAACGGGGGCGGCTCTGAAGAACTCAGCCGAGAATGCGTTACTCAGTCGCGTGCGCGCATAAAGCGCCCTGGCTCGACTGTGTTGCTCAGTACTGTGGCGTCTGTGAGCACCCCCCTAAAGCAGCACCACTTGGCTCTGTCATAAGCCACTCCGGCCGCCTGCAATGAGCCGCGATGGCCCATCTCCGCCACGGAAGTGGATCGGACGGGGATGCAGTTTGGCCGTGATTGCATATCATCTGAATATGGCTCGAAACAATAGTGTAATATTTCCCCGGTAACTTCACTCAGTAGTGTGGTGTTCTCCTTTTTGAAAAGAGCTTCGGTTTCAGAAGGGGCGTCGGAAAAATGCGAATATCTCTGTTGTTCGGCTTCCATCGTGGCAGGCACTGCACGTTTCCAACGGCGGAAGTCACGATGACGTCAAGGACAGAGGACGCGATTAATATGGCGACCACTTGGATGTCGAGGGACACTCAATTGTGCAACTTTGCGCATGGATGACGCACGATCCGCTCACATGTATTTTTTCGTATAGACATAGAAGTGAATACTGTTATATTTATTTTTCATTACAATATCTATTTTAGAATGTTTATAGGGATGACAGTCCCACTTTAAGGATATGGCTATTTCTGACCATTTTTGTGTATTTTTTGAATTACAGATTCTTTCAAAAGTTCAGACAACCTCGATCTCTATTAGCAAAAGGTACATAAATGAGAGTACTGCCACTAAGTTTATGGAGACCGTGGCTGTGCCACAGCCTGAATGTTGAGACAGTTGATGAACTTCTGGACAATTTCACCCCAAAAATCACAAATGCCATGAATGCTGTCGGTCCTGTAAAAACTAAGACCACCCTGAGGCGACCTAGAACACCGTAGAGGAGCACAATGATGGCCAAGAGATCTAAATCGGAGTGTAAGAAAGCAGAACGCAAGTGGAGAAAAACTAAACTCCAAATAGGCTATGACCTCTACAGACAGTGTCTTTGTAATTTTAACCAAGAGTTAGTTAGAGCTAGACAGCAACATTTTTCTGAAATCATCGATAAGAACCTCAACAATACTCGTGCTCTATTTTCTATGGTTGACAAGCTTACAACCCCCCTCCTCCGAATCAGATAGATCCAGAACTCGTAACAGCTGGCAAACGCAATGAGTTTGCCTGTTATTTTAGTAAAAAAAAAAATACAATCCATCAGGTCAAATGTCAGCACAAATCAGCAAAAAGATAGAATGATCTCACATCTGAAGCCACCCAGAGAAAACTTAACTTTTCAGAATTTGATACAGTTGACCAAAAAACTGTCGAGAAAACTGTTCAGCAGTTGAAACCATCAACAAGCTGTCTTGACTCAATACCATCTGACTTTTTCCAAACTATTGTGAAGTCAGTGCTACCTGATTTGCAGCAAATAATCAACTGCTCACTTCAGTCTGGCAAGTTTCCCAAAACTCTTAAAGTACTATTAAGCCGCTTCTAAAAAACATAGCACTGGACGATTCAATGTTAGCAAGCTATAGACCCATCTCAAATCTCCCGTTCATAGCCAAGATTCTTGAGAAAGTTATTTTTAATCAACTCAGCAATTTCTTGAATTTAAATTGACTTTTTGACAAATTTCAATCAGGTTTCCAAACTCATCACAGTTCAGAATCTCCTCTTGAAGTGCTAAATGATATAAGGTTGAATACTGACTTGGGAAAGGTGTCAATTTTGGTTTTGTTGGATCTCAGCGCAGCTTTTGATATGGTAGATCACAATGTACTGCTAAACAGAATGGAAACGTGGGTAGAACTAAATGGAACGGTCCTTAAATAGTTTAGGTCCTACCTGGAAGAAAGGGGCTACTTTTTGACCATTGGGGTTGCACGGTCTAAGCGAATGGCAATGATCAATGGGATCCCTCAAGGGTCAGTTCTTGGACCTTCGTTCAGCCTGTATTTGGTACCCTTGAGTCAAAATTTTCAAAACTTTAATTTTGACTACCATAGCTATGCAGATGTCAGTTATATTTAGCAGTGTCTAGAGATGACTACAGTTCAATTGTGCCACTGTCTAAATCAGATGAATAACTGGATGAGCCAAAATTTTCTTCAACTAAACCAAAACAAAACCGAGACAATTGTTTTGGGTAATAAAGAATAGAGAATAGCTGTTAGTATACACCTGGACTCTCTATCTTTAAAAACCAAACACCAAGTCTGAAACCTTGGTGTTCTGATTGATTCAGACCTAACTTTCAACAATCATATCAAATCAATCACAAAAACCGCCTTCTACCATCTGAAGAACACATCTAGAGTGAAATCTTCTATGTGTCAAGGAGACCAGGAAAAGCTCATCCATGCTTTGTCTCAAGTAGACTTGACTACTGTAATGGTCTTCTGACTGGACTCCCCCCACCCCAAAAAAACAAAAAACAAAAAAACAATTAAATAAAATGAAAATAAATAAAAAGAGTACTAGACAGCTGCAGCTTATTCAGAATGCTGCAGCTCGCATTCTGACCAAAACAAAGCGGTTAGAGCATATATCTCCAATCCTAAAGTCCTTGCACTGGCTTCCAGTCAGCTTTAGAATAGATTTTAAAGTTCTGCTACTGGTCTATAACTCACTAAATGAGTTAGGTCCTGAATACATTAAAGAAATGCTTACAGAATACAAACCCAGTAGAGCTCTGAGATCGACTGACTCAGGTCAAATAGTGGAGTGCAGAGTCCAAAGCAAACATGGTGAAGCAGCATTTAGCTATTATGCTGCACACAAATGGAATATGTTGCCAACAGGTGAGGTCAGCCCCATGTGTGAATGTTTGTAAAACCAGGTTGAAAATTCTTTTTTTTTTTCATGCTTTTTAGAATATATCCACTTTTTGATCATATTAGTTCCACTGTATGTGGTTTTAATTGTCTTTTTTACAATATTGTGTTTCTCATTTTTATTGTTATCTCGTTTTAAATATTTTATCTATTTGTTTTCAAATGCCTTTAATCATGTAAAGCACATTGAGTTACCTTGTGTATGAAATGCACTACACAAATTTGCTTTGCTAAATTATGTTTTATTTAATAAGATGAAAAATCAAAAAATTATAAGGGTGTTGTACAGCCTAGTTTAATTTAAGGTCCAGAATACAGAGTCATCAAATCGCCTTGAAAATCTGTCATTCCTATGAACACTGTAAGAACTTGTCTCCCTTCTCAACAGACACTTTAATCACCAAATAACAGTTCTTTCTTTCCTTTATCTTAACCATTATCTCTATATAGCTCTGTTTTACCTTCCGCCCCTTCACTTAGAGATGAAAGTGGACTTTTGTGAAAATTCCTGAAAATACAAATGCAAGCACTGAAGGTGTGAAGTCCTGCTTGGGGGTCTGGGGCCATGCACCCCTGTGAATTTTTTGAAAATGGATTGCTGTGGTGCATTCTGGCAATATCTGTGAACAAAATTCTGCCAAAAATTGAAAGTAGAATTTCCAAGTCCTGACCCAAAAAAAAAATTGGGGCAGAAGTTCCCCAAGGGCCAAAGCCTAGATTTTTTTGCCCCCCATCCCCTTATCACTGGATAGCACAAAATCACATTTGTAATTAAAATATGCCATCTTATTTTATGACATATGAATTCAGTGAACTATTCAGTCAAAAGACATGTAAAATTGTCCCTTTCCCCACATTATACTTATTACAGTATATAGAATATTCATGAAAATATATCCGAGAATTTCTACACCGTACAGCAAAACATGTTAAAGTTGATCTGTAGTAATTATTAATGTTTAAGTCTCAAACTTGTTACATCGGGTTGTACTGATACACTCGACCACATTGCTCACTATCTTAGATATTGATCTAGTAATACTAATAGTATAATGAGTTGCCTTTAATATTTTATATATATATATATATATACACACACACACGCACACATTTGAAAAATGTACGGGTGTGGTCAGTCATGCTCGCAAATAAAGTTGCGGGAATGATTAGGGATGGCCTTAAAATAACTTGGGTAACTCATAACAATAATAATAATTTTGATTAATTTAACTGTAAATTAAAAATAAAATAAACAAATACATAACTAAAACAGAAAACTAAAATTTCAAAGTCAGAAATGATAATTTCCAATTATGTATATATCAATATTAGTCGAACATGATATAACATGAACATGATAGAAAACGGTATTTACGGGGGAGAAGCATGCATCGCGGGACTGCCGTAAATAGGAAGTTGGCTTGCTGGAACGCGCCTTTATGCGCATGCGCTCGACGTATTGGCCACACCTGAATCAGGC
Source organism: Syngnathoides biaculeatus (assembly GCF_019802595.1). Taxonomy (NCBI): domain Eukaryota; kingdom Metazoa; phylum Chordata; class Actinopteri; order Syngnathiformes; family Syngnathidae; genus Syngnathoides; species Syngnathoides biaculeatus. The sequence continues at coordinate 4,040,878 of NC_084659.1, read as the reverse complement.
GACGAGGTTTTTTTTTTTTTTTTTAACGCCACCACACTGCCTCGCCATCGACACAATGAGCACCCCTGGTGTGACAGAATTTCCTTTGACATGGCTCATGATGTTGATAACTTTCGACGTAAATGCGCTCGTAGTACGTAAAGCAACTGTGAAGATGCGCTTTCGGCGTAACTTCCATACATTCTCAGTACGGTTAACTTGCATTTCCTGTTTCCGGGTGAATACTGGCTGTTTTGGACCAGGCTTGTTTAGTTAATGTTTATGAAATAAACACATAAATTAATGTCAAGACTACACAAAATAAGCAACGTCTTGAGAGAATGCGAGGGGAGGGGCGTTACTGTCACTTGTATAAGTGCCTCAACATGGCTATGGTCGTGAAAGCAAAACAACGAACTCTAACGCATGTTCGTTCAATGTTGTCAACTAATATCAGGATTAATTTTATGCAATTTTTCCTCAATTTTCCGGAGGAATTTTCATGAAAACTTGAAAATCTGGAACTCTGGGAAAATCCAGAGTTCACTGTTCACTATTACCCAAGAACACAATTTACTGTTCAGTCCTGAAAATGAAAACACATCCGGCCATAGGATCTTCAAAACAAAAGCAGTCAAACACAGGAAAATTACAACAAATCAACAACATACTAACTTAATTCCTTCCACTCCCACCAAATTATTTCATGTTCTTTTGTACACAACTAGAATCAGAATCATCTTTATTGACTGAGTATGTTTAAAAAAAAAAAAAAAAAAACCCCAAAAAAAGGAATTTGCTTCCGAGAGTTGGGGCCACTCTCAAACTACAGCAGACAGTCAAATGACAATACCTCTGAGACATAAAGACAAGCAATAAATAAATAAATAAATGCTCTGCAATTGACAGGCAACACTTTCAGGATGTACCCTGCTTCCTGCTCAAAGTGTGCTGGGATACGCTAAAGCACTCTCAAGACCCTTGTGAAAATAAACGGCTCAAAAAATTAATGGATGAAAAAAAAAAACTTCTGAGCAAAGACAGGTTGCCAGTATTTTTTGTACCATTGTGCAAAAAGATAAAAAGTCCTCCAGCAATGAGAGTAATAATGACTAACAGGATCAGAATCAGAAATTGGACAAGGGAGTACCGCTAGTTGACGCTTGTGAACACACAACGATCTGGGAACAAGTGGCATGAAAAATAAGGCTTGAATACAAAACATAATTAGGACACACGAGGAAGTGGCACATGGCCATGCCAGCGCCCACTGCGGTTGCTGTCAAACACCCGACTCAACTCTATGCTTCTGTCAGAGCGTGCAAAGCGAATGCACGTGTGGCCGTGGAGAACCGCCACCCCTGACATATTTATTATCCAACCATCTATCTTCTTAGCTGCCTATCCTCACCAGGGTCGCAGGAGTGCTGGAGCCTATCCTGGCTGTCAACAAACAGGAGGACGAGTACACCCTGAACTAGTTGCAGCCAATGGACCTTTCCGACTGCCGATCTTAAGCTCCGTCCACTTAACTACAGTTGCCATGTGCCACAAGCTTCCAAAATGGCGACTGAACAGAACAGGTTTGAAGTCAATTCTCTATTGCGTATTCCAGATAATACTGCGGTATGTTTTTAGCCAAATGTGTCAGACTTGTCCAAGAGAGTTCTACAGAGACTTCTGTGACTCTTGTGAGGCTCACCGGCTAAGAAAATGTATCGATGGTTTTATACTTTGAAATTTCACTAAATACGTCTTTTTGTCTCAAATAGGCAAAGCACAAATACTGTTGACAAATTTTAACCATTTTGGTACCCACATAAACATACATCCCTACTTCTTTGTTTTTTTTCACTTTTCATGGGTCGTTCTGGTCCCAAATAACCGTGAAAAACGAGGGATTACTGTTTTAAATGCATCATGAAGCAGAGCTCGTAAATAAACAGGAATATCCATCCATCGATTTTCATAGCTGCTTATGGCAGGAGTGCTGGAGCCTATCCCAGCTGTCATCAGGCATATGGCAGGGTACATCCTGAACTGGTTGCCAGCCAATCGCAGGGCACATGGAGACAGTCACACACATAACCACACCGAGGGACAATTTAGAGTCTCGAATGGATAGGTTTCCAATGACGTCACCACCACCCTTAGATCAATCGGATAAATGAACGATGGAAAAAACTTCACGTTTCGCCTATCACCTGTGTTCTCGGATCTCTATGACACACAAGTTGGCATATTTGGAAACCTATCCATTAATACACGTTTTTGGGATGTGGGATATAACTGGGCTGCCCAGAGAAAACATGCAAACTTCACACAAGTGGGGCCAGGATTTGAACGCGGGTCCTCACAACTGTGAAGTTGACCCTCTACAGCTGCTCCACTGTGCCACCCACAGCAATATCATTCGAATTAAAATGCATGTAATAATTGAACCAACCTGCTCTGCGAAGCACAATTCGAGGCTGAAAATTGAACAAAGCGTCCAGTACGTGATGTGGATCCTTCTCCTCTTTTAGGCCCAAAAGTTTCTCTTTGTACGCTGCTGTGCTTCTTGCACACATTTTCACACACAGTGATCACAAAATTCTCTGCTCTACATTGGAGGGATGAGAAAAGCAAAGGCAAACCGAACATGTGAAACACTTAAATACAAATTAAGACTGATACATTACAGACTCTACAATAAGGTCAATTACTAAAAAATGATTTCAAAATCCATATTAAAATTACGATGTAGTTGTTACACTTTTTTTTCCAGAATCTCAAACAACGATGATAGAACGTAGCCAGTACGTAATTTTTTTTTCAAATCATTTTTTCCCGAAACACATATGAGTTTTTATGAGACATTCTATCTAGTTGGTGGCAGAAAGAAGACTTTACCTCAGGCTAGAGCTTTGTTTTGCTCAGTGTTGACCACAAACACGTCTCTTTGTTAGCAAGCTAAGCTAAAACAATCTAGGTCGAGTAGCTTCAACGTGGACGAGACGACTCCAACCGGACACGAGGACAATACAAATGTTTTTTTAGTCCACTAAAGTTGTGATCAGAAGAGTCCTCCGTCGATGATTCAAGACAATTCAGAAAGATTTGCTGAAGAACGATCGTCCCTCTTCCTGCATGCGAGATTTTCTTTTCCTCGGAAGATGAGGGGAAAACCGCACCCCCAAGCCATTTGATTGGTCCATGCAACGCCCTCTTCTTCTCTTGGCTGTTTCTGCCTATTTGGCACCGAGTGCACTACACGCGACATCTTCGGTCACCCAGGGAAATGCATCCCCGACGGATGCTTAACACCTGCTGACATTGTGAAACAAGGGGAAGAGGTACAAGTTGTAGGTAGTATTTCGCGCCATTAGGACACAGTCATTATTCACAGCAACATCATGCCGCGGTGTTTACACTGCAAGCAGCCAGAAAGTGGAAAAACACTTGTCAACCTTTGGAGGTAAGGACTACACTTAATGCTCTAATAATATTAACGTTCAAATAGATACGTTTACATTGTGATAGCTAATTAACTGCATGATAATGAAATGAGATCTACAGTATTTAAACTAGCTACATATGCAGTGTGTATATGTTGTAAGTATGGCCATTTAATTTACATGATTGCACGATTACAAGTATGTGGCCTATGAGATCTAGGAAAATATAAAAATTATTTGTGTTGGACTTTCATGAAACGGTTAAAAGTACATTTAAGAGTGTTATCAGGAAACAGTACAATGATTAAGCAGAATTTGTTATGGGCTGATACATTCATGATTTGAAAGACAACAAAGAGTGCATTATTAGGTTTTGGGCTGTGAGTGATTCTAGCCTATTATCCAGCGATTTCTGTTCCTAAAGTAATTGCAGTAGCAGCAGTGTACCTTTCATGACAGAAACACATCAAAGTGCATTTTGGGGTTTACGCCTATCATAATCATTGTAAACGCAATGATACACTTTGATGTGTTTGCTGTCATGAAAGGTGCTATTCTACTGCTGCTACTACTATTACTACAAATAATAATCATAATAAAATTTGCCAGAAAAGAGATATATTTTCTCTACTGTTACTCTTGCTACTATTACTATAAAATGAGCCAAATATATACATTTTTTTCTGGCGAATTTTATTATTAGTATTAGTAGTAGTAATAATAGTAGCAGCACTTGTAGTATAGCACCTTCCATGACAACAAACACAACTCAAAGTGCAGCAGCATTAATGCGTGTAGGGCTGTGATAATCATGTCATCCATTGTTTTGGAATAGCGTGGATGATCAGTATGATTTTCTTTCAGCCACCGAAGGAGACGCACTCAGGTAAAAGGAGGGACTTTGCAGGGACCAATTAAATGGCTTGGGTGCGCGGTTTTCTTTGATTTTGCAGGGACCAATCAAATGGCTTGGGGGCGCGGTTTTCCCCTGATCATCCTGGGAAAAGAAAACTCACTTCCTGCATGCCGAGAAGAGAAAGGAGACTATTACCAATGATCCTTTCCGGCAGAAATATTTAAAGCGACAAGCCAAGCTGCCAAACTCTCCATTCATTCAGCAACAAAGGTGAGCCAACCCACAGCATAGTCAATGTAGAACAAAACTATACAAAAGAGGCTCAAGAAATTATGTTCCCTCACCGGGACACGAACACAAGCCGCAGTGGTGAAACCAATGAATACTAACCACTTGACCGGGGACTCGTCCAGAGTCTGTCCCTAAACGCATCAGTTCTGGCTCAGAATCTGTCCTTGTAGCCAAGCATTAATTGAAAAAAATGAAAATAAAGAACATTTTTGAAATCCAAGAAAAATCTGGATATGTGCCAGCTTTCAAGAAGAAACGTCCTTCCGGCCCTGATGTCACCGGTGCTTACTATAACAGACCATGCGTTCTAACTAAGCCAAGATGCCGATGTGTTGTCCACAAAACTGGAACAAAACTGAGAAAACGCACCCACATTTGTCCTTCTTTAACCTCCGGTTGGGTCAACCTGACAGGATAAAGCTGTGGCTGTCACAGTTGAGGCTCGTTCATCAGCCGGGGAAATTTGCACACATCTAACCATTACTGGTTATTAGTCGCTTAGCGATAGCCTCTCATGCCGGTACTGTATAAGCAAAAACATAGTTTATGAGGCGGCACAGTGGTGCAGCTGTAAAGCATTGGCTTCACAGTTATGAGGACCTCCGTGTGCGGAGTTTGGATGATCTCCCCCGTGTCTGTGTGTAACCTGCTTCCTGCCCGTTGACAGCTGGGATAGGCTCCAGCACTCCCATGATCCTTCGTGCAGCTAAGCGGCGAAGAAAATGGATGGATATATACGTCTAATCACTCCCAATATTTTTTTGCATTTTATATTCCAGATATAAATAAACCATTAGATAGTCCTGCGCCGTACTTGTAAAAGAAGCTCGCATTTTTGATAAACTTTGGACATAACCCATAGCATTCATATATCTCACATAGCATTCACAGAGGATACCAAGACCATAAAAAAGGGGTATTCACCGGTTTTCCACTGAATGTACAAGTGGTCCTTTCCTCAAACTGTCATGGATCATAAGCAAATTGACCTGTAACACGTCTTCGTCCAAACAACTTTGGATCTATTATCTAGTATCTATTTTATGCAGACAAGATGATCGTGATCCAAGTTCATTCCGCCACAGTTGGCATTAGGTCACAAAGAGAACACGAACACCAGTCTTTCGAAACGAGTCTGTCTGTAATATCTCCGAAGTCCATGTAATGCCCCTCCGTCAGTGTCATGCCCCCTCTCCAATACATCAAGTTACGCCTGTATGTATTCTGGTTGAAACGGTTGAACATTGTACGTTGTTATTTTTGTTTTGTTTCCTCAATGGCAGGAGTAGTAATAACACGGAGCATCGACTCGCTGTTATACTCACTTTATTGCCTCTTAGCACCCGGTGTGACATTCTGACATATCCTATTTACAGCGATGCGGGTGTGCACCGATCCCCACCGCCGCCGCCAGTTGATCGCGAGACGCTGGGAAAGTAGGTCTTGGGGTAAAACGTCTGGCCACCCCTGCTGGATATTCTCTACATCCAAACAAACTCCTCAGAAAAGCATCAAACAAATCTCCATGGTCCATTATTGTTTATTGTCAGCGCCACGCCCACTGTCCAACAACAGCACCCTTCCACCAAAATACTCACTCTCTTGCCTCTGAACATGTCCAAACCATCGAAGTCTGCTCTCTCGAATCTTGTCTCCAAAATATCCAACTTGGGCTGTCGCTCTAATGACCTCATTTCTAATCCTGTCCAACCTCGTCACTCCGAGCGAGAACCTCAACATCTTCATTTCTGCTACCTCCAGTTCTGCTTCCTGTTGTTTCTTCAGTGCCACCGTCTCTAATCCGTACATCATGGCCGGCCTCACCACTGTTTTGTAAACTTTGCCCTTCATCCGAGCAGAGACTCTTCTGTCACATAACACACCAGACACCTTCCACCAGCTGTTCCAACCTGCTTGGACCCGTTTCTTCACTTCCTTACCAAACTCACCATTGCTCTGGATTGTTGACCCTCAATATTTGAAGTCCTCCACCCTCGCTATCTCTTCTCCCTGTAGCTCTGCCCTCTCCACCTTTCTTATTCACGCACATATATTCTGTTTTACTTCGGCTAGTCTTCATTCCTCTCCTTTCCAGTGCATGTCTCCATCTTTCTAATTGTTCCTTTGCATTCTCCCTGCTTTCACAAGATCATCTGCAACTTCATTCCTCGATAATTCCCACATCTCGGAACATTGCCTTTGTTCTTAAAAATGGGAACTAGAACACTTTTCCTCCATTCTTCAGGCATCTTTTCGCCCGCTGGTATACTGTTGAATAAGTTGGTCAAAAACTCCACAGCCATCTCTCTAAATTGCTTCCATACCTCCATCGTTATGTCATCAGGACCAACTGCCTTTCCATTTTTCATCCTTTGTAGTGCCTTTCTGACTTCCCCCTTACTAATCATTGCCACTTCCTGGTCCTTCACACTTGCCTCTTCAACTCTTCTTTCTCTCTCATTTTTTCATTCATCAAATTCTCAAAGTATTCTTTCCATCTATTTAGCACACTACTGGCACCAGTCAACACATTTCCATCTCTATCCTAAATCATCCTTACCTGCTGTACATCCTTATCATCTCTATCCCTTTGTCTGGCCTACCTGTAGAGATCCTTTTCTCCTTCTTTCGTGTCCAACCTGGTGTACATGTCTTCATATGCATCTTGTTTGGCCTTTGCCACCTCTACCTTTGCCCTGCGTCGCATCTCGATATACTCCTTTCGCCTCTCCTCAGTCCTCTCAGTGTCCCACTTCTTCTTCGCTAATCTCTTTCCTTGTATGACTCCCTGTATTTTGGGCTTCCACCACCAAGTCTCCTTCTCCCCTTTCCTACCAGAAGACACACCAAGTACTCTCCTGCCTGTCTCTCTGATTACCTTGGCTGTCATAGTCCAGTCTTCCGAGAGCTCTTGCTGTCCATCGAGAGCCTGTCTCACCTCTTTCCGAAAGACCACACAACATTCTTCCTTTCTCAGCTTTCACCACATGGTTCTCTCTACCTTTGTCTTCTTAGTCTTCCTACCCACCACCAGAGTCATCCTACACACCGCCATCCTATGCTGTCGAGCTACACTCTCCCCTACCACTTTACAGTCAGTAATCTCCTTCAGATTACATCGTCTGCACAAAATACAATCCACCTGCGTGCTTCTACCTCCACTCTTGTAGGTCACTATATGTTCGGCCCTCTTCTGGAAATAAGTGTTCACTACAGCCATCTCCATCCTTTTTGTAAAGTCCACCACCATCTGTCCCTCAAAGTTCCTTTCCTGGATGCTGTACTTACCCATAACTTCTTCATCGCCCCTGTTTCCTTTACCAATATGTCCATTACAATCTGCACCAATCACAACTCTCTCTCTGTCTGGGATGCTCAGAACTACTTTATCTAGTTCCTTCCAGAATTTCTCTTTCAACTCTATGTCACATCCTACCTGTGGGGCATAGCCGCTAACCAAATTATACAGAGTAAGTTTCTTTCGGATTGTCCCTTTCGGGGTCGCCACAGCGCTTCATCTCACATATATGTTTGGCACAATTTTTACGCCGGATGCCCTTCCTGACGCAACCCTTCTCAGGGAGTGGAGGCCCCAATGGGATATGAACCCACAACCCCTGGTTTACCAAACCAATGCTCTAACCACTGAGCTACGGGGGCCTCTGCACATTATACATAACACCCTCAATTTCAAATTTTAGTCTCATCACTCGATCTGATACTCTGTTCATCTCCAAGACATTCTTAGCCAGCTCTTCCTTTAAAATAACCCCTACTCCATTTCTCTTCCCATCTACTCCGTGGTAGAATAATTTAAACCCTGCTCCTAAACCTCTAGCCTTACTACCTTTCCACCTGCTCTCTTGGATGCACAATACATCAACGTTTCTACAAATCATCATGTCAACCAACTCCTGAGCTTTTCCTGTCATATTCCCATCATTCAAAGTACCTACACTCGGTTGTAGGCTCTGTGCATTCCTCTTTTTCTTCTGATGACGAATCCGGTTTCCTCCTCTTCTTTGTCTTTGACCCCCTGTAGCTGAATTTCCACCAACGCCCTGCAGCTTAGCAGTGCCGGGCGTGGGCATTGTTAACCCGGGCCACGACCGATCTGGTCTGGGATTCTTTCGATGAACGCTCATATTTGTTTGGCACAGTTTTTACGCCGGATGCCCTTCCTGACGCAACCCTCTACATTTATCCGGGCTTGGGACCGGCCTACAGATTGCACAGAGCCTACAACCGAGTGTAGGTACTTTGAATGATGGGAATATGACAGGAAAAGCTCAGGAGTTGGTTGACATGATGATTAGGAGAAAGGTTGATATTCTGTGCATCCAAGAGAGCAGGTGGAAAGGTAGTAAGGCTAGAAGTTTGGGAGCAGGGTTTAAATTATTCTACCACGGAGTAGATGGGAAGAGAAATGGAGTAGGGGTTATTTTAAAGGAAGAGCTGGCTAAGAATGTCTTGGAGGTGAAAAGACTATCAGATCGAGTGATGGGACTAAAATTTGAAATTGAGGGTGTTATGTATAATGTGGTTAGCGGCTATGCACCACAGGTAGGATGTGACCTAGAGTTGAAAGAGAAATTCTGGAAGGAACTAGATGAAGTAGTTCTGAGCATCCCAGACAGCGAGAGAGTTGTGATTGGTGCAGATTGTAATGGACATATTGGTAAAGGAAACAGGGGCGATGAAGAAGTGATGGGTAAGTATGGCATCCAGGAAAGGAACTTTGAGGGACAGATGGTGGTGGACTTTGCAAAAAGGATGGAGATGGCTGTAGTGAACACTTATTTCCAGAAGAGGGAGGAACATATAGTGACCTACAAGAGCGGAGGTAGAACCACCCAGGTAGATTATATTTTGTGCAGACGATGCAATCTGAAGGAGGTTACTGACTGTAAAGTAGTGGGAGGGGAGAGTGTAGCTCGACAGCATAGGATTGTAGTATGTAGGATGATTCTGGTGGTGGGTAGGAAGATTAAGAAGACAAAGGTAGAGCAAAGAACCATGTGGTGGAAGCTGAGAAAGGAAGAATGCTGTGCGGCCTTTCGGAAAGAGGTAAGACAGGCTCTCGATGGACAGCAGAAGCTCCCGGAAGACTGGACAATGTCAGCCAAGGTAATCAGAGAGACAGGCAGGAGAGTACTTGGTGTGTCTTTTGGTAGGAAAGGGGAGAAGGAGACTTGGTGGTGGAACCCCAAAATACAGGGAGTCATACATGGAAAGAGATTAGCTAAGAAGAAGTGGGATACTGAGAGGACTGAGGAGAGGCGAAAGGAGTACATCGAGATGCGACGTAGGGCAAAGGTAGAGGTGGCAAAGGCTAAACAAGAGGCATATGAAGACATGTACACCAGGTTGGACACGAAAGAAGGAGAAAAGGATCTCTACAGGTTGGCCAGACAGAGAGATAGAGATGGGAAGGATGTGCAGCAGGTAAGGGTGATTAAGGATAGAGATGGAAATGTGTTGACTGGTGCCGGTAGTGTGCTAAATAGATGGCAAGAATACTTTGAGAAGTTGATGAATGAAGAAAATGAGAGAGAAGGAAGAGTTGAAGAGGCAAGAGTGAAGGACCAGGAAGTGGAAATGATTACTAAGGGGGAAGTCAGAAAGGCACTACAAAGGATGAAAAATGGAAAGGCAGTTGGTCCTGATGACATACCGGTAGAGGTATGGAAGCAATTTGGAGAGATGGCTGTGGAGTTTTTGACCAACTTATTCAACAGAATACTAGCGGGCGAAAAGATGCCTGAAGAATAGAGGAAAAGTGTTCTAGTTCCCATTTTTAAGAACAAAGGGGATGTTCAGAGCTGTGAGAACTATAGAGGAATAAAGTTGATGAGCCACACAATGAAGTTATGGGAAAGAGTAGTGGAGGCTAGACTCAGGACAGAAGTAAGTATTTGCGAGCAACAGTATGGTTTCATGCCGAGAAAGAGTACCACAGATGCATTATTTGCCTTGAGGATGCTCATGGAAAAGTACAGAGAAGGTCAGAAGGAGCTACATTGTGTCTTTGTGGATCTAGAGAAAGCCTATGACAGAGTACCAAGAGAGGAACTGTGGTACTGCATGCGTAAGTCTGGTGTGGCAGAGAAGTATGTTAAAATAGTACAGGACATGTATGATGGCAGCAGAACAATGGTGAGGTGTGCCTTAGGTGTGACAGAGGATTTTAAGGTGGAGGTGGGACTGCATCAGGGATCATCTCTGAGCCCCTTCCTGTTTGCAGTGGTAATGGATAGGCTGACAGATGAGGTTAGACTGGAATCCCCTTGGACCATGATGTTCGCAGACGATATTGTGTTATGCAGTGAAAGCAGGGACCATGCAGAGGAACAATTAGAAAGATGGAGACATGCACTGGAAAGGAGAGGAATGAAGATTAGCCGAAGTAAAACAGAATATATGTGCGTGAATGAGAAAAGTGGAGGAGGAAGAGTGAGGCTACAGGGAGGAGAGATAGCGAGGGTGGACGACTTCAAATACTTGGGTTCAACAATACAGAGCAATGGAGAGTGAGGTCAGGAAGTGAAGAAACGGGTCCAAGCAGGTTGGAACAGCTGGCGAAAGGTGTCTGGTGTGTTATGTGACAGAAGAGTGTCTGCTAGGATGAAAGGCAAAGTTTACAAAACAGTGGTGAGGCCGGCCATGATGTACGGATTAGAGACGGTGGCACTGAAGAAACAACAGGAAGCTGAACTGGAGGTGGCAGAAATGAAGATGTTGAGGTTCTCGCTCGGAGTGACGAGGTTGGATAGGATTAGAAATGAGCTCATTCGAGTGACAGCCAAAGTTGGATGTTTTGGAGACAAGGTTTGAGAGAGCAGACTTCGATGGTTTGGACATGTTCAGAGGCGAGAGAGTGAGTATATTGGTAGAAGGATGCTGAGGATGGAGCTCCCAGGCAAAAGAGCGAGAGGAAGACCAAAGAGAAGGTTTATGGATGTGGTGAGGGAAGACATGAGGGGAGTTGGGGTTAGAAAGGAAGATGCAGGAGATAGGCTAAGATGGCAAAAGATGACACGCTGTGGCGACCCCTAACAAGACAAGCCGAAAGGAAAAGAAGAAGAAGAAGAAAAGTGTCTTTGAGTTTTGAGAACCCTTATATTAGTTTTATTTGTTTTAATATTAGTTATCGATCTATACATTCTCTGACACATTGGTGAGTGCTGGAGCCTTTACTAGCTATCATCAGGCAGGAGTCGGGGTACACCCTGAACTGGTCGCCAGCCAGTCACAGGGCACATTGACACAACCATTCACACGTTCACACCTCCGAGCAATTTAGAGTCTTCAATAAACCTGGCCTGCATATTTTAGGAATGTGGGAGGAAACTGGAGTGGCCAGAGAAAACCCACGCACGCACAGGGAGAACATGGAAATTCCATAGAGACGGAGTCAGAATTCAAACCCCAGTTCTCAGAACTGTGAGGCAGACGCTCTCATGAAAGAATGAATTTCATTTATCAATCATACGAAACTCTAAAATGAAATCGGAGAGCCTGTCCTGCATCAGTGCTTACACTAAAGTAAGGTAAAAAATAAATGAAAATAACAATACATATGTGAAATGGAATGCATAAAGTATTTCTTAAAATGTTGAAATTGATGTGCCTTTCGGTTATTAATGCAGCAAGAGGAAAGATTAGAGTTCAGGATGGTAATTGCTCTCAGAAAAAAATGTTCCTCAGTCTCTTGGTCCTTGCTTTTGCGCATCTGTACCACTGTCCAGATGCCAGGAGCTCAAACAATTGAGAACCAGTGAGTGTTGTGTCCTTAATAATATTCCACAGCTAAATAAGAAGCATACTGCAAGAACAAGACCCACAGAAATTAAAAACATGATCACTTGTCATACTGACCACTGTGCGATGATGGAAAAGGATTCCAGGCTGTTGACATTTCCAAAGAGAGCTTGTCATGAATTTTAACCCCAGGACCGCTTGAAGTCCTACTCTCCTTGAGAAGTGTTGTCCAAGAACAACAACCCACACAGAAGAGCAGATGACTTACTAACATGTCACCTGAACAACAAGGGTGTTTTAAAAGAATCAGATAACCACATATCTCATTGATCATTTGGCTGGCACCCTGAGCAAGAATCATTTGCCTTCAACCAACACAGGAATACTCAATGACCCCTTTGCTTACGACACAGGCCACCTTGAGAAAAACAGCAAGTTTTCACATAACGGCATACTTAACCACTACAGCTGCCTAAGGGGGTTTGTCCGGGAGTTCAACCTAGGACCTCTCACACCCAAAGCGAGAATCATACCTCTAGACCAATGAGCACCACAGCTGCAACTGGAAGCCTTATGCCATATCCAAGATGGCACCTACCCGTGTGGCTGATAGTGGCACATATTGTCTACTGCTGTTTGTATTTGAGTGTTTTTCGGGCGTCTCGGGACTCAAGTACACAAAAGAGGACTTGCTAACCATCAGAGAGTCTTCTCTGGACTTTTTTTTTGACAACTCTCGCCAATTCCCTGAATCTTTTTCCGGAGTTACTTGTTGGCGTACTCTTCAAGGCGATGCGTCGGCAACGCAGGGGGACACGAGCCAAGTTCACCAGTTAAGCTGGGGAAAAGAGGACATCAACTAGCGCTCCCGTCGATAAATCTTGCGAACCTATTCTTCCTAGCCAACAAAATGGACGAACGTCTGCTTCTGATCAGGACCTGAAAAGATTGGACGTTCTGCAGCCCTGTGCTTTACAGCGACTTACCTTTGTGGACAGACCATGAACGCCACTATTACACTACTAGCCTTTCAACTCCACTGTGCGGACCACGTCTTGGAGCAACCACAAAAATCGAAGGGGGGTGGAATATGCTTTTACATATGAGAAATGGTGCACGGACGTTACACAGTGAAGCACACACTGCAGCCCGGGTTTATAGTAATTGTTTTTTTTAACTGTAAGCTGTTTTATTCACCACGTGAGTTTGCATCCATTATTCTAGTCAGTGTGTACGTTCCGCCTCAAGCTAGCATGAATCCCGCACTGCTAATGCTCGCGGAGCAGGTACAGGAAAAACACCCAGATTCACTGCTCATTATCCTAGGAGATTTCAACACAGCTAAACTTAATCCCACACTCCCTAAATGTAAGCAACATGTGAAATGTCCTACAAGGGCAAATAACACCCAAGATCCAATAACGCCCATTGTTACATTTCCATTAAAAAACGCATATCGTGCAATTTCTCGCGCACCCATTGGCTCCTCTGGTCACTGCTTGTTGTACTTAATACCGACATACAGGCAAGCACTTAGCACTTAAATATGCGAAGAAATCAGTTAAAAAGTGGACCAACAAGGCCAAATTAAAGCTTAAAATCTGGTTTGACTGTACAGACTGGAGTGCCTTTGAAAATTCAGCACGCAGCCGAGATGAATACACGGATATTGTTACTGCATATGTCAGTATCTGTGAGGTGTGTGTTCCAACAAAATCCTTTGGCACATTCAATAACAACAAACGGTGGTTTTCAGCCAGACTTATGCAACTCCACCAGGCTAAAGAGATTGCATATCGTAGTGCGGACAGGGGCCTCGACAGTCGCACTAGAAATCAGCTGACTAAAGAAATCAACATTGGAAAGAGACTATGCAGTTAAACTGGAAAAAACATCTCAGCAGTCATGACTACAAATCAGTTTGGCATGAACTACAATCACTCACGAACTACGAGCGATGTTCATCCCCAGTCGAAAACAAGAGTGGGCTTGCTGACGACCTCAATAGCTTTTACTACAGATTTGAAATAGAGACTTCCACACTATGCACCCACTGAGCCACACCACAAGCCGCACCACCTTCCTCTCCACCGTATAGCATATATGAATATATATATATATATATGTTAGACAGATCTTCAAACAACAACAACAACAAAAATCAACAAAGCACCGGGTCCAAACCTTGTGTCCCCATCTTGCCTAAAAGTCTGTGCAGACCAACTTGATCCTGTCTTTGCAAAGATCTTCAACAGGTCTCTAGAACTGTGTCAAATACCAGCCTACTTCAAACGCTCCACCATAATGCCGGTCCCCCATAACACAGCAGCCTCAGGTCTTTATGACTACTGGCCTGTTGCCTTGACATCTGAGGTCATGAAGAAAGTCTTGTGCTGGACCACCTCAAGAGCTTCACAGGTCCCCAGCTGGACGCTCTGCACTTTGCCTTTTGAGTGAAGACCATTTTACTTTTATTGCACTTTCATTATTTGCTTGAATATGACCTTTCTAGTATTTCATGTTTACAGACCTCAATATCCTTGGCCCGCGGCTGCTAACCAGGGGATGGAGGACACTCTCACTGGCCTGTGGAATTCTGGAGTCCTGGAAACATCCACCTCCTCGTGGTGTACACTACTCAGGCCAGTTTTAAAATCAGATGGTAACACTTATCGTATGGCGCATGATTTGAGAGCCGTTAATGATGTAACGACCACACCATTGTTACCTCTACCAGACCCCCACAGAATGTTGTTTACCAACACACCTGATTTGAAATACTTCACAGCAAATGATTTGGCAAATGCATTCTTCTGTGTCCCACTCGCACCCGAGTGTAGACACTTGTTTCCATTCAGATATCAGGGACACAATTTGCAATACACCAGGTTGCCACAAGGCTTCAAAAATTCACCTGGAATCTTTAATCGATGTTTGAAATCATTGCTGTAGGATCTAAAACTCCCAGACGGATGTAAACTTCTGATCTACGTTGATGACTTCCTGTTGGAAGCCCCAACAGCAGAGTCATGTTTGTCTCTAAACTTCTGATCTCTCTGTCCAACCTCTCACTAACGGCAGGGTCCTCTTCGCTGATGGTTGCTGTTACCGTAAGACGAATGGCTCTTTGGCTGCGGCAGCTGCCGTCGTGGAGCAGCAGCCCTCAGGTGAATTTTTAACTGCTTCCTCTTCCATACTAATATCTGCTCCCTCAGCCCAGGCAGCGGAAGTGCTCGCACTCTGTCTCGCACTGGAACTAGCGGTCGGACAATCTGTCACTGTCTATTCTGACTCAGTTTACGCTGTCTCGGCTGCTGTGTTAATCCCATCTGCATGGAAACGGAATGACTTTAAAACAGCCACAGGTACCCTTATTGCACATTTGACACTGATCCAACGATTAGACAAAGCCTTGGCATAACCTTCGGCGGTGGCTATCGTCAAAGTCCCTGGCCACTCCAAATCCACTTCAACCACAGCCCTCGGCAATAATGCTGCCGGCTTGGCTGTCAGGCAAGCTGCGGGCTATGTCCTACAGATGTTTGTCCAATTATCTGACAAATCCTTTCCTTACCTGCCTGAACCTCCGTCTCATCGTGAATTGGTTAAAATACAGCACAACGCCTCTCCCGAACAAAAGATATTTTGACCAAAACTCACTCTATGGCCCATATTGGCCCCAGAACCATCCTAACCAAACTTCGCATGTGGTGGCATCCTAAAATGTCTGACTTGTGTCACGCCCACTGTCGTGACAGTAAATTTTGCCAGCTACACAATGTTCGCCCCACACTTAGACCGTTGCCATGTTCGTTTGACCCACCCACCTGGCCCGGTGCGGAACTGGTCATGGATTTCACAGACATGATGAATCCTGTTCAATGTAAGCGCTACCTTGTTGTTTTTGTTGACACCTTTTCCAGATGGCCTGAGGCCTACCCATGCGCTCACGAAGACACCATGTCAGTAATGAAAGCTTTGGTGAACCACTGGATTCCAACGTACGGTTTTCCCGCTCTCATCCACTCGGACAACGGTACACATTTCACATCCACACACCTAGCTACTGTAGAGAAGTGGTTCGGGTTAACTCACAAGTTTGGTTGTGTTTATCACCCCACCGAGGTTCAGTTGAACGTATGAATCGCACGGTGAAGGAAAAACCTGGCTAAAATATGTACTTCTTGTGGCATGAATTGGGTTCAGGCTCTTCTCCTTGCTCTAATGTCTGTGAGACAAACTGTGTCTCGCCCTACTGGTTTCTCTCCTTATGAACTTCTTACAGGTCGTCTGATGCCTGGCCCTTCCTCCTCACTCCAACCGCTGGAGGAAGGCGCTGTGTCTCCTTAGTTTTTTCATAAACTGTTTCGGACACAACTGCATTCTTTTGCTTCTAATGTCTCCTTAAAGATCCAAGACTCTCTTCCATCCCCACCTCCTGCACTTGATCTTCCTGAGTAGCCATCTGTCTACCTTAAACGGCTCGTAAGTGGTCAGAATCCCGTTGGTCTGGCCCCTACAAGGTGATTGCTCGTACCTCCAAAGCAGTCTACTTGGAAGAAAGAGGAACTTAGTGGTTTCATTATTCTATGATTTGCTCTGCTACAGACTCTTACTTGCACTTTATTTTATTGTTTGTTGTTGTTTTATTAAGGGAATATCTGGGATTCTTATTATTAGTGTTATTGTTGTTGGTTATTTTGATCTGGGAAATCGTTCAAAAATACCCCATACCTACACCCACATCAGTGCCAGATGTTAGCACAACCCACCCGGAAAAGGGGGCAGCCACTTTTACCATGGACCCATACATATGAATACCTTGTGTTACCAGGCAGCTTTTGTCTTCTTCTTTGGGCTATCCTACCAGAAGACACACGAGACGATACCTAGATAAGATCCGGATGTCTTTATTGCACATTCCTTTGTAATAAATCCATTTGCTGTTAACTTTGTCTAACCATTGGTCATCCCTTCCTCGATCAGCGAATACGTGTAGGGTACAAACTCGCAAATCCCTTCAATGTGCAACAACAAAGCTCAATGCAGCAACAAGGCAATTGGGAAAAACGAAGATGGAGTTTGTTAGCACAGAACAAAAACCTATTTTACAAAAAACATTATATCAATGGGAGGCCATTTTGAGCCATGCTTTTTGCATGCCTCAACAGGAGGGAAATGAAGAGTAAATACATGATACAATTTATGGAAAAAAAATTTGTAAAGCATGTTTGATCTGTGCTAAACATAACCCACAAGATTCCGACCAAAAAGGGGGAGGTTTCCGACACCTACTTATCCCTTTCAAAGAATATTGTCATGGTCCTGCCGATCAGACCTTGCTGTGCGGGTTCCCGCACGGCTGCGCTGATTGGGAGGCACACACCTGCGCCTCATACTGGCTGATTGGCCCCGGTGTATATCGGACCCTGGGGACGACTGGTCCGGCGCCAGATCGTTGTGGCTCATGCCGCGTTCCTGAACTCCCGTATCTCTGATCGTGAACCTGTGTGTACCGACCTCCGCCTGTTCTCCGACCGACCCCGTGAGCCTGAATCCTTTGTCACTCCTGCCTTCTTTGATCGATCTCCCGTGTACCGACTCCTGCCTGCCCATGGACCTGATCTCTACGCCCGACGTCTTGACTACCGCTGCTGCACCTGACGGTCTGCCTGATCCCCGACCTTGGAACAATAAAAGTTTTTCCCGAATTACCTCTGCGTCTCCCGAGTCCTGCATTTGGGTCCTGTGACGTGATGAGCATCTTCCAGGCTCTCAGCAGGAGGCTAAATTAGTCAAGCTGGGAGGCTGGGTGCTTGTGAGAAGTGTGAGGAAGGATCATTGGCCCTCTTTTAAGTTACCGACCATGCCAACATCTTAAAAAACAATAGATTAATAAATAAAAATAGAAAACACATTGTAATGACACATTGTAAAAAGGTCATTTCATTCTAGGATCCATTTGGTCAAAAGTCAGAGAAGGCATTAATAGACACCTAACTGTTTAGGGACACCTAGATGAAATGCCTACCTTAAAAGTGGTTAAGTCCCAAATTAGGAGGCTGTGGCGTGGTCACAATCATGATAACGTTCTTATTGCTTATGACACATTTGTGGAGCATCGGAATGTTGTCCTATGATGAAAAAGCTTTGACACTCCCAATCATTTTGAGCACCACCAAAGTACCTTTGAAACCACCTTCTCATGAAGAATCAAGTGTACGTCATGTTTCTTCTTTGCGAAGACAAGAATAATCTCAAGGCCACAGAGATAACTACTAGTACCTCTTCTTTTAAATCAAAATTCACCAAAGTAAAAGTGATCCAAAAAGTAGAGGCTGGTGACTGGTTTCAAATTGCGACAGGCATTTTTTGAAAAAATAATAATTGGTTTCCAATGGTGGCACAGTGGAGCAGTTGTGGAGTGTTGGCCTCAGTCCTGAGGATTGGGGTTCAAATCCCGGCCCCGCCTGTTTGGAGTTGCATGTTGACCCACTGCCTGTGTGAGTTTTCTCTGGGCACTCCGGTATCCTCCCACATCCCAAAAACATGCAACATTAATTGGACACTAAATTAACCCAAAGTGTGATTGTGAGTGCGGCTGTTGTCAATCCATGTTCCCTGCGGTTGACTGGTAGCTGGTTTGAGAGTGTCTCGCTTTCTGCTTTGTGGTGGCAGGGATGGGCTACAGCACTCCCGTGACCCTTATGAAGATGATCGGCTAAGAAAATGGATTGATGGATGGATGGATGGATGGATGGATGGAGTTTAGAACAAGCAGAAAATCCTTATCGAAAGATTGTGTTTGCATGACAATTTTTACATATTATCTCGCAACTATTACCAGATCATTGAACCTTTGAATTTGGAGTGGAACAGTACTTGATAATGAATGTAAAAAAAAAAAAAAGTGATTTTGTGTTTATACTAACTTCTTTTTGGAATAACTAAAAAAAAAAAAAAAAAAAACACTGTTTTCTAATGACACAGCACTGAGCAATTTCACATGCATGAAATTGATGGGAACTTGAAGCAAATTGGAAAATGTATCAGCTTCGATGTGTAAATCCATTTTTGTGATTGACAGTACATTTAAGTCATTGTTGCGTCAGGACATCTGTTGATGATGTAGAGGTAACAAGCTTTTGGACAAATTGGAAAAAGAAAGAGATAGGTTGTGCGTTGATCTCTTATCTATTCACACGATGTCTGTTTATGAATTAACATCTACTGTACATGCAGTCTTACGCAAACACTGGCATTGACGAAAGACCAGAGGAATGGGAACAACAAAAGTGTTTTAACATACAACGACACAACTGATGTTCCAAGCAAGTATAAATTGGCTGATGAATTGGTTGCAGGATTTGAGTCTGCGGGTTGTTGGTGTACAACCGACAAAAATGTAGACAGAATCAACAGCATTCATTCAAATGTAAACAAAAAACAAATTGGGCTGTTGGACACAAAAAGGGTTTGAAGCTGTGCACAAGCAGTTATCTGCTACTTCATTTATGGCATTCCAAGGTGGAGCCGCTGACATGTTGGCTGAGAGAGGGGAAATCTGTGCTATGTTTGGAGAACAATATCGCACACTTCTCGCCAAACATTAGAGCTGTGGAGAAGTCACACACCAACGCCATAAGACAGTCTCCGAACCCTTAATGGTGAAATGTCAAAAACATTTTGCAGCTGACGCTTCCGTGTGGGACTCCTTCATGACTGCCTTTGGAAAATACAAAGCCCTGGTGTCCTCAAATTGGTATGTCACTGTTCCCACAGCAATAATGACCTTGTGTGGATGCTGTTGTATTTTTTTCCATCTACGTGTTCTCATTTGTAAAACTTAACATTGTTTTCCACAAAGGAACACAATGCGGAATAGTCTTTTAATGATAAAGAACTTCAATGACAATGATGGGAATGATGATTTTTTTTTTAATCAATATTGCCTGGTTTGTTTCCAGACCCAGAGTATGAGTAAAACATTTTTCCTTCAAGTGTACGTGTATTTATTTTAATAAAAATGATTCTGTAACTGAAAATCATTTGAAGAAGTTACTGGATGAGAAAAGAATTTGTGCAAATGCATAATAAACAGGAGGGAAACATTAGATCCATTCTTTTATCATGTATTTGTCTTTATTATTCTTGCTTTTCTATTGTTCTCTTTTGGTATTGTTCTATTGTCCTCCTCTGGCATTGTTCTCCTTCCAAGCAGCAGTGTGACTTGGGAGTATAACCCAGCGACGCCTTGAGGAGTGATGCACCCCCTTTCTGGGCAGATACTCCTCAACACCATTATGCTTCCTTTGTATTCACCCCTGTATTGGCATTCACCATTGTTATGTTTATCTTTGTGTTGGTAATGTCATCTGTTCTTTCATTTGCTTTATAATCTTGTAACCCTTTTGTTTTGAGAAACAAATAAAAAGGGGGACACTGATGAGGCTGACTCAGAACGGGTGTTGGCATTGCAACTGGTCAGTCAAACCCGTTTCTCCTCTAGAGCCAAATTGAAGACCTGTCTTGTTCCTTCATTTGCATAATTTAGACCTAACAGGAATCCAAAACGTCACGATGGCCTTGTCGACGACGGGCTGCAAAAAAGAATGACTCCCCCCAAAAGGAGGAGGAACAGACATTAGTTAAAACCAACAACTTACAAGTGGGAGAAGATAGTGAAGAAAGAGAAGCAGAAAGACAACAAGAAGACATTAAGGAACAACTGTGTCGTCTGTGGAATAGACCAAGTGGCGCGTCATCCTCTTCGACACAGAATTAATTGAGAAGGAAGGACAAATGGCTGAACAAAACAGTGAGTTGAACACTCATATAAATAATTTGGAGGGATGGACGCAAGCCCAAACACAGGCACTTGGACTAACATTAATGCAATTACGCACACTTATAGCACTTCAGAATTTTAGTAGACGAGCGGGCCCAATATTGGATGGACTCCCAGAATTTACAAACAAAGTGCTGGAACAGTTGCTATATATTGACCAAAAATCACAAGAAATATGGACAGCTGTCAGTGAGGGATCACAGACAGAATGGGGAATTATAAGACCTCATGTTTTCATAAAAGGAAGTAAAAACTACTCATTTTGGATGACCTTTTTGAAATAAATTCCAAAAGATAAAACAATTTGCTTCCCCTTGATGAGTAAGGGTGGAGCATACGTACTAATAAATTAAGAACTGAATCAAGTCAGCACCAAGAAACTCACCGCCTTCCTGTCCAAGACAATAAGATTAAGGAAAAGACTAAGAATGGAAGAACGGATTTGAGACCAAGAGTTAAGAGTTAGAATTAATGTAGAATTAAGAGAAAAAAATGGAAGATTGAATTCGTGACTTAGGGACCTGTGTGACGTCTTGGAAACGCAAGCAGCTTCTGTGTTGGAAGTATCAAGTAGTACATTGGTAACACTACAAGGGATCCAGGATGACCATTTGTGGTTGAAAAGTTACGTTTTGACATTGCACTCTACAAGACGACAGGAAATTCCTTTTTTTGCTGAAATGGATAATCTTATGAAAGTGACGCAAGAAAAAATAACGTGT
Organism: Syngnathoides biaculeatus; assembly: GCF_019802595.1. Taxonomy (NCBI): domain Eukaryota; kingdom Metazoa; phylum Chordata; class Actinopteri; order Syngnathiformes; family Syngnathidae; genus Syngnathoides; species Syngnathoides biaculeatus. The sequence continues at coordinate 4,018,984 of NC_084659.1, read as the reverse complement.
ATGATACACAGAGTGGAAGCAATGTCAAAAACCACTGCTGAAAGGATGGAGGCATTATCAGAGGATTCTGGACCTTCATGCTCTCAGGACATGAAATAGAATAGTAAAGAAAAAAGGACTACATTGTTGACTGAACCTAACGACATTGACTTTTGGAGTTTGAATGTAATTAGAAACACCCCCCGGAGCATAAGTAAATATATATACGGGGAATGATATGAGAAGAGTTAGAATCCCACCGTCTTACCCCTTTGAACGGAATTATGAGCAAGACAAAAGAGGAGATTGCTCTGCATGACAACCTGGAGACCCACTTAGATGAGTTGGAGGAAGGAGCGAAGAACATATCCCAAGGAATAAAGCTCATGTTCATGATAGTAAAGAAAATAAGACAAGACCACAAAGCGTTGGAGAAACCTGTTTCACAACATCAAGCTAGACAGAAAAACTTTGCCACTGAGATGGAAGACTTTGCGAAATAAATAAACCATGCTTACTATAGTGACAAATGAGAAAGCTTTGTCCACCAAGATTACCAAAATCGAAAGAGAATAAAGAACCTCAGATCTTCCGGCTCCCACGAAAGGATAAAACCAACTAAAAGATTACTCTTTCAATTACACTTCATGGACTTTACGAAATACTTGAGGTACTCGAACCGACCCCAGATAAAGAGGGTGTGATATTAAGATTGAGACGATATAAAGAAGGACTACCAGATATAGTGCAGCAGCAGCAGCAATCACAACCAAGAGCAAGCATGGCCGAAGACATGGCTGAATGGGAATTAAAAGACTCAAAGCAAAAAGAACCTACAAGCCCAATAGAATTGAATTAAAGAAAGTAATGAACTGGTGGGACTTACAGACTTCTGAGCTCAGCGTTATGAAGATCCAGGAACACCTTAAAAAACTCCACAAATGAGCACTTCAGGCGTGGCAACTGCAAAAAGGCCCTTGAGGAATTGTGAACCATTCAATTGCTCTTTCAGCCAAAAACGTTCCCAAACCCTGCTCTACACAAACAAATGCACCTCGAAGCACCCGACTGTCAAACTCCTGAAGTTCGCAGATGACACCGCAGTCATCGGCTTCATCAAAGACGGCAACGAGTCTGCGTATCGACAGAAAGTGTCGAGACTGGAGTTTTGGTGTGACCAACACAACCTGGCGTTGAACACTAAAAACTGTAGAGATGATTGTGGACTTCAGGAGGTATCCTTTACCACAGCTGTCCCTGATGCTGTCCAACTATCTTGTGTCAACCTTTAAGTTCTTGGTAATTACAGTCTAACACTGTGTACCTTTTGTGTATATATTTTTATTCTTTATTTTTCTTTCTTACATAATTTATTACATATGTATTTTATCAAGTTATGATGCAGGTCATTTGCTACATTCTGAGAGAAGGCGACTCTATTACGTCGTCGGGCACAGAAGTCTGGAATGTTCGAGGAGTGCCTATTTAAAGAGGTGAAGGACTTTTAAGTGGGCTTCTTACGACCACCGCTACTGCTGCTTTCGGACATGTACACAAGTACACTGCTTTTTGCCTGTCATCTTTTGGGACATTTCTGAAAAATTTGTTCACATGGAATATTCGCTGGAGAGAACGTTGACCTATTTGGAACATTTGTTCCAAAGTCACAGAACTTCCGGTGTAGAGAACGGGCGCCATTTTGGATGGGTGAATTCGAGTCAACAAACCGTAACTAAGCATTAATCAGTTCAGAAAGGCGTATGAATTGGGGTGCACTGCTATGTTAAATGGGCATTGTAAAGCATCTTTCTTTCGACTGCCAGCTGAACCAGTGTGAGAAAAACGGGCCGTTAACCAAACTGTGACAACTGTGGCTGTCTCGTATCAGCAGAGCCCATCTAACACCCAAATCATTCCCTTGTGTCACAGTTTGCTCTGAGCATTTTGTTCTTAGTAGGTGTTGAATAGCTTTTAGAATTTCAAACCTACTTAGCAATAACTAAGTTTTGTGAAGGAGAAGTATTCTTTAGAGCCAGGGGCCGACATAATACTCGTGTGTAAATGCAATGCAAGTCTCTCAAAAATCTGTATTTTCTGTCAGCCCACGAAATCAACTAAAACTGAACTGAATACCCCCCAGTACTCTATAATAAATCCGTCCTAATCTTTATTTCATTGTTTCACATATTCGGTTTGCACTTGCTTTTCTCATTCTGCCCCAAAGTGATCAGTATGAGCACGTTTGCAAAAACGAAAATAATAACCTACACCTCTTTTGTTGGTATAATCAACATAATTTTACAATGCTGACTGTAATCACGCGAATGAATACTTTCGACAGCATATACTGAGAAATTAAGTAGCCTCAGCCTGCATATTTAAATTGCATTGTGCGGGACACTAACCTCATCAGTGTGGAGACACAGGTTGCTTACAATGGATACCGCTGCATCACGAACCCAGCCATTGATGAATTAGTTGTAGGCCTCCAGACCTTTGTAATTCTTAAGTTGGTCCATTGGATAAGCGCTTGTCGAGAAGAGGAGATAATTGACAATGTCTGGATAGGTTACCGACACCCAGAGTTCCAAATTCTTGTTCCGTTTGTGTTTCTCCAAGGCATATGGGTCGATATTGTCAATCAAAGCACACTTCTTGTCGTAACGGTTTCTTGAAACATCTAATGAGCCCCGATAACATTTCAAAGTCTTTTTAGCCATCATGCATCACTTTTAACAGTCGTACGAACATTTGTGTAATGCTGGTCTGTATGCAAAAGCGATAGAGTGAACGCCGTGTCAGTAGAGTGAACCCATCCAACATGGTCGCGCGCTCGAATGAGGTCACGTGGTAGAAAACAGTCTATACATAGTTTGGCTAGACTGTCTTTGTACTCCTATTTTGTGGTAATTTGTTGTTTTGTGTTGTGTTGTTATAAGTGTGATTAAATTGTCTTAAATGCAAAACAACGGCTTTGTTATATTTTCCTTTGTTATATTTTATTCTAAATTCACGTGTAACAACCTCCAACACAGTGTGGTTTTGGGCCGCCATAAAAAAAGGACAATCTTCGACTGCACTGGACAATCAAAACCACTGAACGGATTGTCGGGACCACTCTACCCACTATTGAAGACTTGCACGAAACTCGAACTAGGTCCAAAGTGGGGAGGATCCTTTCGGACCTTCCACATCCTGGCCACGAGCTCTTTCAGCTCCTTCCGTCGGGTAAGCGCTACCGATCAATGCAAGTCAAAACTAGCCCGCAGTCAAAAAATCTTTCCTCCTCTGGCAATTCAGTCATAAAATTTTTCATCAGCAAACCTTCTATTTTGTGCCTTGTGCTGTTGTTGGGACACATCCTCACATCCCTCTGATCCTATCTGTACTAGTTTTAGTCATGTATTCTGTAGACTATAACATGATTCGTCAATTTAAGATGCTCCTTTTGCACAATTGTCTTTGCACTGGTCTATAACGGGAACTGCGAATGGGAAAGGGGACTCTGTATAAGCTTCACATGACGTGGGGCATTGGCGCACTCTTAACTCTGAATCTTGCACAACTGGTACTCTTATAAGGAATAGTTCCTATTAACAGAATTTCTCTTGTTCTTTGTTCTCGTTAGTTTGTTCTTTGTTCTGAATACCTTACCAGGGCTGCACCGACTGCTGGAGACCTTGTGTTGTTACACACTTGTTCAATAAAGCTGATTCTAATGACAACAACAACTACTACTACTACTACTGCTACTACTACAGTAAATCGAGCAATATTACTGCACAGCACACACTATTTTGCATGGAACATTAGGAATCTTTATTCATTGGTCGGAATGGGGAAAAACCCCGATACTTGTCATTCAAATGTTTTTCTGCTGTTGAGACTAATGCAGGAGCCCACTCTAAGTCAAATTATCCAGAATTAATCGACACAAGAAGGTTTTATTTCATTGAAATATGTTTTCCTTAACTTGGAAAACTACTCAACTCAATGATTTAAGATGTCACAAAACCTGGTATTTCTTCTAGTGTGTGATTAAAAATGACTATATATTGTGAGAGCAGCGATTATAGTGCTGGGACATGATCTTTTATAAATTCAAAATGAAAGCCAATACATATCCAACTAAACAAGCTGATTTACAGAGAAGAAAGTAAGTATTTGAACACCCTACTATATTACAGGTTCCCCCACTTAGAAATCATGGAGGGGTCTGAAATTTTTATTTGTAAGTTCATATCCACTGTAAGAGGGATAATCTAACAAGAAAAATCAAAAAATCACAATGTATGATTTTTTTTTTAACAATTTATTTGGATGCTACGGCTGCAAATAAGTATTTGAACACCTAAGAAAACCAATGTTTATATTTGGTACAGTAGCCTTTGTTTGCAATTACAGAGGTCAAACATTTTTTGTTGTTGTTCACCAGGTTTACACACGCTGCAGGAGTTCTCTTCTCTAGATCAGACAGGTTTCTGGACTGTCACTGAGAAACACGCAGTTTCGGCTCCCTCCAAAGATTTTGTATAGGGTTTAGGTCTGGAGACTAGCTAGGACACGCCAGAACCTTTACATTCTTCTTACAGGGCTAGTCCTTGGTTTTCCTGGCTGTGTGCTGTTGGAGGACGCTTTTTTTCCTCCGCGTGTTTATTTAGTTTTGGGTAGTGAGAATATTTGTTATCCAAATAAAGGCTGAAGATGATGAACAGTTTATTTATTGATTTAAAAATGCTCGAGCCTCTATTTTACAGTCCTTTGATTTCGAATGAGGAATTCTAGTCTCTAGGATTCTCCAAAAAGAACGAGACAACCTCTTGGTCCAAAAAGTTTAGGACTGGCCCTCAACCTACTGGTGTGTCTGGCAGTCACGGGATTCACAACCTTTTTGTGTTGGCACAACCTCCGAACACAGGGCTCGTCTAAACCCTTTCTACAGTAGAGTAGAGAGAGTAGCCCATACACACTAAGGCTTTTCAACCTGTACTCATAGGACTATACCACCCAAAGTTTCCCTTACTATTCAACCAGCCAGAAACAAATTTCACAATGTCACAAATTCAAACGTGAGACGGACCTCAACCCCAGTTAACAGACAGAAGATCACTTTTGGAGGATAAATGTCCTCTTACCTTATCAGTTGTTGGCCGGCCGATGTTCTGTCTGTCAACCAACACCTCAGTCCGAAATCACGTCAGGGTCACCAATTTTTGGAGGACGCCTTTTTTTTCCTCCGTGTGTCTGTTTAATTTCGGGTAGTGAGAATGTTGGTTATCCAAATAAAGGCTGGAGATGATGAACAGTTTCTTCGAAGAATTTACTTACAAAATATTCCGGGCACTTATGAGTAAAAATGGCTGTAGAGAGCAGATCACAAGTGCAAAGAGAGAGAGAAAGCACACATCCTTTATCTTGTCATAAGGGCGCACTAAGGGTGGTATCAAACCTGTGGCGTGAGACCGGGGCTTTCCACTTAGACAAAGGGTTTCTGTCTCAACCCGTTCTAGCTGGCAATGGATTATAACAAAGTGTCCAGTATGCAGTTCATCAAGGTTAGCCTATGTTCAGACATGCGATCAAGGGCACATCTGGCTGCAGAACAGAGCCCCACTGAGGACATGAGGAAATTATGGAGACATACTTCAGTGCTTAGGGTCATTGTCATGTTGAAAGACCCAGCCACGACCCATAGTCAATGCTCTGACTGAGGGAAAGAGGTTGTTCCCCAAAGACTCACAATACATGGCCGCGGTCATCCTCTCCTTAATATAGTGCAGTCGTCCTGGACCATGTGCAGAAAAACACCCCCAAAGCATGATGCTACAACCCACATGCTTCACAATAGGGGTGGTGTTCCTGGGATGGAACTCATCATTCATCTACCTCCAAACATGGTCAATGGAATTATGACCAAAAAGTTCCATTTTGGCCTCATCTGACCACAAACCTTTCTCCCAAACTTAAGACGGGCGTTGACGTGCTGGTTTAAGCAGGCAAACATTCCGTGCCTGCATGATTTCAAACTAGGACGTCTTAGTGTATTACCAACAGTCACCTTGGAAACGGTGGTCCCAGCTCTTTTCAGGTCATTGATCAAGTCCTGTCATGTTGTCCTGCGCTGACTCCTCTCCTTTCTCAGGATCATTGAGACCCCAAGAGGTGACATCTTGCATGAGGCTCCACTCCAATTGAGATTGACCGTCATGTTTGGCTTCTTACATTTTCTAATGATTGCGCCAACAGTGGACCTTTTTCACCAAGCTGCTTGGCAATTTCTTCATAGCCCTTTTCAGCCGTGTGGAGTTGTACAATTTTGGCTCTGGTGTCTTTGGACAGCTCTTTGGTCTTGGCCATGTTACAAGTTTGAGTCTTACTGATTGTATGGGTGGACAGATGTCTTTATGCAGCTAATGACCTCACACAGTTGCATCTGATGCAGGATAATACATGGAGTGGAGGTGGACTTTTAAAGGCAGACGAACAGGTCTTTGAGAGTCAGAATTATAGCTGATGTTGGTGATGTAGGTGTTCAAATACTTTTTTGCAGCTGTATCACACAAATAAATCATTAAAAAATAATACATTGTGATTTCTTGCTTTTTAGTTTTAGATTTGCTCTCTCACAGTGGATTTTCTTCACTGTAGTTCCACATTATTGATATGCCATTTCTTAAAAGTACATTGAATAAAGGGTTCATAACAACCTAAAAACAGATGCAGCAATCAGGTACAGGATCACTCACAAATTTGTGACTTTATTTTTAATTCAGTATTTTTGTATTTACTGCTGCTGAAATAATTTATAAAAGAGGCCACTGTTACACAAAAAAACAAAACAGAAAACTTTGTAAATGTCAAACTAGGAGTGAGCAGGCTCCACTGTATCGTCCTTAAAACTTACCAATGTTATTTTACATATTTATATTTCATTTTTTATGTTGACCTGCCCCCTTTTATGATATCCCATATATCAAATTCTTCTTTCACATTAACCTGAAACCTGAAGCTAAACTGTAATACACAACATCAAAGTCACAAGAGAAAATATTTACCAAACCATGTGTGGTTCTTTCTTGTCTTGTAGACATCACTGAAGTTATTCATACTATGTGGCAGGGGTCTGGGCCCTTTCACAATAAAGAGGAAATTGAGGAGGAGCACCACATTAAAGAGGAAGAGGAGCTGATTTTGATTAAAAAAGAGGAGTAAGAACCACAAGTCAGGAATATGTGTCACTAGGATTTGAATTAAAAATGGCACTGAAAATTTCATGTTGTATTTTTGTATACATATTTTGACTACATTTTAAGCTAAACAAAAATTTGTCCATTTCTATATGTCAGAGATGTTCCTAGAAAAACAGCTAAGACAAGCCTGAGGACTGTAGAGAGTGAACCCAAACAAACCAAGATTGTCTCTCGCGAGGGACAGATAGGGAGAAACACTGTGAGTGCGCTCCCTCAGACTGCCAAAGTGGTAGCCCCTGTCTGCTCTTTTTATTGCTTTCTTAGGTCAAAGGGTTACATGGTTACACAGAGAAAATGCTGACACAGATGGCTACACCAACAGCACATAAACACTAAGGTACATGTTTCTACAAGGCTGCAAGAGTGTCCTGATAAACCCCCAAGAGAAAAAGCAGGGCATTGTTTAAAGATGTTTATGGCATTTGGGGGTATCCTCTTGCGGTAGAAAGTGTTATCTCCTCCCAGTGTTGAGGAGTATCTGCTTAAGATCAGAAGGGAAACATGCTGAGGTGAGGATTGAGACATCGCTTCTCAGTGTTCAGGAGTATCAGCTTGAGGTCGGCAGAGAGGCATTGCCTCCCAGGTGTCACTGGGTCACACTTCAAGACACGCACGCAGCTCACAAAGAGAAAAATTGTGAGACTAACTGAACTAAGACTAACGGAAACAAACACATGATAAAACAATTCAACAGCAACTATAGTAGTAATGATATATTTTTATCATGATAACTAACATAGTAATTAATTCCTTAAGAATATGGTTGAAATTTAAAACTAAAAATTCAGTTTTTTTCACAGTGATCAGATTTTCAATAGTTGTATTTCAGTTTAACTATTCAATGTTAAATTCGGCATATATATATATATATATATATATATATATATATATATATATATATATATATATATAAAATTAAAACACAGTATTTTCTCCTGAGATTCAATTGGCAATCTGATATTCAACGTCTAAATTCAATGTAAAAAAAAAAAAAAAGAAGCAGGGTTACTTCAGGTCACAGACATTAGCAAATGATGTCAGAACCCAACACCCACCCAATCCAGTTATGCTTTCTTCGTGACGTGTCGTGACGCTTGTGGCACTCATATTGAAGAAAAATTTGCATCTCTGTGGCGGTAATGGAAAATAACGCAAACACAACGGTAAGTTCAGTACTTGTATTTTCCTGTAGTGTGTTGTTAAAAGGGAGTGTAACTCATTAAAACGAAATTTAGTTGCTTTTCCAATGCGGCGAAACGTTACTTTCCCGAGGGACATATTTGAAAGCAACACTGCTTCTCAGCTTCATGTTTGCACAAAGGTCAAGTGCTGTCATTTCACACAATAGACCTGAAGATCTTTGGGCGAACCCAGGTTCGGGCTTAATATCAATCGTTTCACACAGACTTGGGCCGCGGTTGGCTTTGCGGTCCGTTTTTGCCTTCTGTTGTGTATGTGCACATTTTTTAATCATGTCGGGCTGTCATCGGGTTAGATTTTTATTAGTTTGGGGTACAACACTTTGTTCTATTTCCAAACTGTTGTGTGTGGCTGCAATCGGGTTTTAGTTTTTAAAAAGCTGTCAAAACATAGCCTACAAATCCGGAGTGTAGGTTCCACATTAGGGAACAATACGGAATTCTGCTCAAAATCAATTGACACAAAAGTCATAAAAATGAACAAGTAATGTAAAGATTTACTCGACATAGATGAATGAAGTCACGCAATACTTGTTGAAGAAGTTACGAGTATCCACTACTTTTTAACAGTAACTTCCCCAACACTACTTATAACCGCTATTTTTATTATTTTTCTATTTCTATTGAAAATAAAGCCCCTACCAATTGACATTTTCCTTTTATTAGACTTGTCATTATAACATCATCCAAAATATCAGTTTCCTGCTAAACTGCAGATTTACTTGAGGTTCATGTAGTTTAGAAAATTGTAATGGGAGAACACAGAAATTTTGCTTGTAAAAAAAATTATTTTTCATAAAATGTAAATTTCTAAGTGTTACATTTTAAGCTGCTACTTTGTCTTATGTGTATTTTGTGATGGCAGGGTAGTCAGGCTGATATGGTTCAGTCAGCCAGGCACTTACTTAACTTAACATCATCCAAAAGACCTTGGAGTGGAGGAAGCAGTGATGTCAACAGCCACAATGCCAGGTTTAATAATAAAATGTAGCCCCAGTGGAGAATGTTTTCAATGTTAAGATCATAGGTGTATGTTAAAGATTTTGTTCTCGATATTTTGTAGGCTACAAAATGCGCAAAGTGGAAGTGTTCTGCCTCAAACTGAAACACCATCTGTCCACATGGAAATGACCAGGTAAATTTATTTAAGGTTAACTCTCTTTTGAAGCATGCATTATAAAACTGTATTTGTTCCCCAAAACTTCCACGTGAATGTATTGTTATGACTTAGCCCCTCCTCGAGCTGTCACCTTATAGTGGTGGAGGGGTTTGTGTCCCCCAATGATCTTGGTAGCTAAGTTGTCTGGAGCTTCACGCCCCTGTTAGTGTCACCCATGGCAAAAGGGTCCAACGTGAGAGACCAGACAAAGTACGACTGGAAAATCCCTGTGATGAGTGCAAATGTTGGATCTCTGTTTCGCTTGCCCGGGCGTGGGTCACCGGGCCACCTTCTGGAGCTAGGCCTGGAGGTGGGGCTTGAAGGTGAGCGCCTGGTGGCCGGGCCGGGCTCAGCCTGAAAGGGTAACATGGGTCTGCCTTCCCATGGGCTCACCACCTGTGAGAGGGGCCATAGGGGTGAGGTGGGTGGTGGCAAAAGGCGGGGACCTCAGCGATCCGATCCCCGGCAACAGAAACTAGCTCTAGGGACATGGAATGTCACCTCTTTGGCAGGGAAGGAGCCCGAGTTGGAAGAAGAAGTTCTGACCAGATATAGTTTGACTCACCTCTATGCACCGCTTGGGCTCTGGTACAACTCCTCTTGAGAGGGGTCTGACTCTGTTCTACTCTGGAGTTGCCCAAGGTGAGAGACACCGAGCAGGTGTGGGTATACTTATTGCCCCCTCTTTCGGGGCCTGTACATTGGGGTTTACCCCCGTGGATGAGAAGGTAGCCTCCCTCCGCCTTCAGGTAGAGGGAAGGGTCCTGACTGTTGCTTGTGCCTATGCACCAAACGGCAGTTCAGTGTACCCACCCTTTTTGGAGTTCTTGGAGGGAGTGCTGGAGAGCGCTCCCTCTTGGGACTCCATATTTCTGCTGGGGAGTTCAATGCCCACGTGGGCAATGACAGTGAGACCTGGAAGGGTGTGATTGGGAGAACCCACCACCCCCCCCGATCAGAACCCCAGTGGTATTCTGTTACTGGACTTCTGTGCTCATTGTCCATAATGAACACCATGTTCAGGCATAAGGATGTCCACATCTGCACCTGGCACTAGGAGACCCTAGGCCGCAGTTCGATGATCGACTGTCATCGGACTTGTGACTGCATGTCATGGACACTCAGGTGACGAGAGGGGGCGGAGCTGTCAACTGATCACCACCTGGTGGTGAGTTGGGGCTGATGGTGGAGGAAGATGCCAGTCCGACACGACAGGCCCAAATGTATTGTGAGGGTCTGCTGGGAAAGACTGGCAGATTCCTGTCAGAAGGAATTTCAACTCTCCGTAAGAACTTTGCCCACGTCCCAGGGGAGGCTGGGGACATCGAGTCTGAGTGGCGATGTTCGCGTCTCCATTGCCGAGGTGGTCGACTGGAGCTGTGGCCGTAAGGTGGCTGGTGCCTGTCGTGGCAGCAACCCCCAAACACGTGAGAGATGCTGTCAAGCTGAAGAAGGAGTTCAATCTGGAAATATTGGCCTAAGGGACTCCCGAGGCAGCTGAAAACCCGGGTGTGGGAGAAGTTAATTGAGGCTATGGCGAACGACTTCAAGACGACTTAGAGGAAATTCTGGTCCACTGTCCAGCATCTTGGAGCAGTGCACCGTCAACACTGTGTATAGTGTGGTTGGGGAATGACTGACCTCAACTCAGGATCCTGTGAATCAGTGGGGAAAATACTTCGAAGACCTCAATTCCACCAACATGCTTTCCTATGAGAAAGCTGAGTCTGGGTGCTCTGAGGCGGGCTCTTCTATCTCTTGGGTTGAGGTCACCGAGGTGGTTAAAAAGCTCCTTGGTGACAGGGCTCCGGGGGTGGATGAGATCCGCCCAGAGTTCCTAAAGGCTCTGGATAATGTGGAGCTGTCATGGTTGACACGCCTCTGCAGCATCGCATGGACATCGGGGACAGTGCCTCTGGACTGGAAGACTGGGGTGGTGGTCCCCCTTTTAAAGAAGGGTGACCGGAGGGTGTGTTCCAACTATGTGGACTTGGAGAAGGCGTTCGACCCTGTCCCTCGGGGAGTCCTGTTTGGGGTTCTTCGGGAGTATGGGGTACCAAGCCCTCTGATACGAGTTGTTCGGTCCCTGTACGACTGTTGTCAGAGTTTGGTCCATATTGCCGGGAAGAAGTCAGACTCGTTTCCGGTGAGAGTTTGGCTCCACAAAGGCTGCCCTTTGTCACCGATTTTAGTCATAACTTTGATGGGCAGAAACTCTAGGCGCAGCCGAGGCGTAGAGTGTGTCCGGGTTGGTGGCGTTGCATCTCTGCCCTTTGCAGATGATGTGGTTCTGTTGACTTCATCAAGCTGTGATCTCCATCTCTCACTGGAGCAGTTCACAGCCGTGCTGGGATGAGAATCAGCACCTCCAAATCTTAGAACATGGTCCTCAGTCGGAAAAAGGTGGCGTGCCCTCTCCAGGTCGGGGATGAGATCCTTCCCCAAGTGGAGGACTTCAAGTATCTTGAGGTCTTGTTCACGAGTGAGGGAAGAATGGAGCGGGAAATCAACACACTGATCGGTGCAGCGTCTGCAGATATGCAGACTTTGTATCGGTCCGTTGTGGTAAAAAAGGGAGCTAAGTCGAAAGTTGAAGCTCTCAATTAACTAGTCGATCGACGTTCCTACCCTCACCTCATGGCACGAGCTGTGGATCGTGACCGAAAGAACAAGATCCCGGATACAAGCGGTCGAAATGAGTTTCCTCTACAGGGTGTCCGGGTTCTCCCTTAGCGATAGGGTGAGAAGCTCGGTCATCCGGGAGGGGCTCTATGTGTAGCCGCTGCTCCTCCACATAGAGAGTAGGCAGATAGGGTGGCTGGGGCATTCTATCACACACTATCACACACAGGACACACTGGAGAGACAGTCTCTTGGATGGCCTTGTAACGCCTTAGGATCCCTCCGGAATAGCTGGCAGAAGGGGCTGGGGAAAGGGAAGTCTGGGTATCCCTGCTGAAGCTACTTCCCCCGCGACCCGACGTGGAAAAGCGGTACAAAATGGATGGATACTACCTGATTTGTTATTGGTTATGTCTTCAAAATGAAATAAACAGTATAATTTGTCTTCAATTTACTGTGCAACAGGTCTTTCCCTGGAATTTAAGAGGAAGAGGAAAAAGAAGATTTACTCAAACAAACCTTGTCCCTGTAAAGAACATGAAGCCACTAGAAGTCAATTTTTATTTACTGCCAAGACTCTATGAAAAGACACCTACAGAAGAAGAACAATTAATCCACATGAAAGCGGGTTTGGGCCAAAAAACTGCTCATATAGATAAGAGCACAACACATGAGGAGGTAATTCACTCATCTGATAAAGATTAGATGTAAAACTAAGATCGGCAACACACACAATCCACAAACATTTAAAAAGCTATGGTTTACAGATCACAGTAACTTTGGAAGAGTGAAATTTCAAGTAATTTATTTTCATTTTCACCAATAACCATCTTTTTTTCAATATCGTCATTAGTTGAGCTATAGCTTCACCAAGATTTGGGCATTCATCATATATTTTATCGTGATTAAAAATTTGTGACAGCAATACATTTCAATTAATGTTTAAAATCTCCAAAAACTGACGAACTGGATTGCTGAAATTGTCATTTTTCGATCACTGTGTGTGCATTTTTATTAAAGGGATAGGTTAAATACAGAAAATATAATTACTTTACAAGAACTGGAACAGTGAGGAAACAAATGATTGTAATTTTAAGAATAATTGATTTCATCAGCAAAATTCAGGCGGTGGATCGAGTTTTCAGACAAACTGTTATTGTGCTTTGATTCAAAGCAAAAGTCATAAGGCACTGTCTCTTGTAGGTGGATGGGGAAGACGCAAATTGACCTTGATTGGCCCTGAAGATGATGGTTATACTGGGACAATGTTGGAGGTTGTGAGCCGTTGTGTGAAAAACCTATTCATAGTTCCTATTCAAGAACAACTGTGCATAGATCCTCTTGAGCTGACTGATGAGGCATTTGCTAAAATGCCAAAAGCCATGGTTCAGAAATGCACAATAGATGTCCCCTTGCATTTTTTGACTGAACACAAAGTCTTGCGGTGAGACAGAGCTCTGACAAAAACGTGGCTTCTGTCGGTCTTTATAACCCTGCAGAGGAATGCAGCCCTATGGGGGATCAAACCAGTGCAATCTGAAGGCTGGTCCCAAGCCCGGATAAATGCAGAGGGTTGCGTCAGGAAGCGCATCCAACATAAAAACTGTGCCAAACAAATATGAGCGTTCATCAAAAGAATCCCATCCCGGATTGGTCGTGTCCCGGGTTAACAACGCCCGCCCCCGGCACTGCTAACCTGCAGGGCATCTGTGGAAATTCAGCTACTGTGGGTCGAAGACAAAGAAGAGGAGGAAACCGGATCCAGCGTCAGAAGGAAAAGAGGAATGCACAGAGCCTACAACTGAGTGTAGGGACTTTGAATGTTGGGACTATGACAGGAAAAGCTCAGGAGTTGGTTGACATCATTAGGAGAAAGATTGATATACTGTGCATCCAAGAGAGCAGGTGGAAAGGTAGTAAGGCTAGAAGTTTAGGAGCAGGGTTTAAATTATTCTACCACGGAGTAGATGGGAAGAGAAATGGAGTAGGGGTTATTTTAAAGGAAGAACTGGCTAAGAATGTCTTGGTGGTGAAAAGAGTATCAGATCTAGTGATGAGACTAAAATTTGAAATTGAGGGTGTTATGTATAATGTGGTTAGCAGCTATGCCCCACAGGTAGGATGTGACCTTGAGTTCAAAAATTCTGGAAGGAACTCGATGAAGTAGTTCTGAGCATCCCAGACAGAGAGAGAGTTGTGATTGGTGCAGATTGTAAAGGACATATTGGTAAAGGAAACAGGGGCGATGAAGAAGTGGTGGGTAGGTACGGCATCCAGGAAAGGAACTTTGAGGGACAGATGGTGGTGGACTTCGCAAAAAGGATGGAGATGGCTGTAGTGAACACTTATTTCCAGATGAGGGAGGAACATATAGTGACCTACAGGTAGAAGCACGCAGGTGGATTATATTTTGTGCAGACGATGTAATCTGAAGGAGATTACTGACTGTAAAGTAGTGGTAGGGGAGAGTGTAGCTCGACAGCATAGGATGGTGGTGTGTGGGATGACTCTGGTGGTGGATAGGAAGATTATGAAGACAAAGGTAGATCAGAGAACCATGTGGTGGAAGCTGAGAAAGGAAGAATGTTGTGCTTTTGGAAAGAGGTGAGACAGCCTCTCGATGGACAACAGAAGCTCCCGGAAGACTGGACGACGACAGCCAAGGTAATCAGAGAGAAAGGGCAGGAGAGTACTTGATGTGTCTTCTGGTAGGAAAGGGGAGAAGGAGACTTGGTGGTGGAACCGCAAAATACAGGGAGTCATACAAGGAAAGAGATTAGCAAAGAAGAAGTGGGACACTGAGAGGACTGAGGAGAGGTGAAAGGAGTACATCGAGATGCAATGTAGGGCAAAGGTAGAGGTGGCAAAGGCCAAGCAAGAGGCATATGAAGACATGTACACCAGGTTGGACACGAAAGAAGGAAAAAATGATCTCTTCAGGTTGGCCAGACAGAGGGATAGAGATGGGAAGGATGAGCAGCAGGTAAGTGTAATTAAGGATAGAGATGGAAATGTGTTGACTGGTGCCAGTATTGTACTAAATAGATGGAAAGAGTACTTTGAGAATTTGATAAATGAAGAAAATGAGAGAGAAAGAAGAGTTGAAGAGGCAAGTGTGAAGGACCAGGAAGTGGCAATGATTAGTAAGTAAGGTGATTAGTAAAGTCAGAAAGGCACTACAAAGGATGAAAAATGGAAAGGCAGTTGGTCCTGATGATATAACGATGGAGGTATGGAAATAATTTAGAGAGATGGCTGTGGAGTTTTGGACCAACTTATTTAACAGTATACCAGCAGGCGAAAAGATGCCTGAAGAATGGAGGAAAAGTGTTCTAGTTCCCATTTTTAAGAACAAAGGCGATGTTCAGAGATGTGGGAATTATCGAGGAATAAATTTGATGACCCACACAATGAAGTTATGGGAAAGAGTAGTGGAGGCTAGACTCAGGACAGAAGTAAGTATCTGCGAGCAACAGTAAGGTTTCATGCCTAGAAAGAGTACCACAGCTGCATTATTTGCCTTGGGGATGCTCGTGGAAAAGTACAGAGAAGGTCAGAAGGAGCTACATTGTGTCTTTGTGGATCTAGAGAAAGCCTATGACAGAGTACCAAGAGAGGAACTGTGGTACTGCATGCGTAAGTTTGGTGTGGCAGAGAAGTATGTTAAAATAGTACAGGACATGTATGATGGCAGCAGAACAATGGTGAGGTGTGCCTTAGGTGTGACAGAGGAATTTAAGGTGGAGGTGGGACTGCATCAGGGATCAGATCTGAGCCCCTTCCTGTTTGCAGTGGTAATGGATAGGCTGACAGATGAGGTTAGACTGGAATCCCCTTGGACCATGATGTTCGCAGACGATAGAGATGGGAAGGATGTGCAGCAGGTAAGGGTGATTAAGGATAGAGATGGAAATGTGTTGACTGGTGCCGGTAGTGTGCTAATTAGATGGAAAGAATACTTTGAGAAGTTGATGAATGAAGAAAATGAGAGAGAAGGAAGAGTTGAAGAGGCAAGAGTGAAGGACCAGGAAGTGGAAATGATTACTAAGGGGGAAGTCAGAACGGCACTACAAAGGATGAAAAATGGAAAGGCAGTTGGTCCTGATGACATACCGGTAGAGGTATGGAAGCAATTTGGAGAGATGGCTGTGGAGTTTTTGACCAACTTATTCAACAGAATACTAGCGGGCGAAAAGATGCCTGAAGAATGGAGGAAAAGTGTTCTAGTTCCCATTTTTAAGAACAAAGGGGATGTTCAGAGCTGTGAGAACTATAGAGGAATAAAGTTGATGAGCCACACAATGAAGTTATGGGAAAGAGTAGTGGAGGCTAGACTCAGGACAGAAGTAAGTAAGGTTGGAACAGCTGGCGGAAGGTGTCTTGTGTGTTATATGATAGAGGAGGCTCTGCTACGATGAAGGGCAAAGTTTACAAAACAGTGGTGAGGCCGGCCATGATGTATGGATTACAGACGGTGGCACTGAAGAAACAACAGGAAGCATCACTGGAGGTAGCAGAAATGAAGACGCTGAGGTTCTCGCTTGGAGTGAACAGGTACGATAGGAATAGAAATGAGCTCATTAGGGGGACAGCCAAAGTTGGATGTTTTGGAGACAAGGTTAGAGAGAGCAGACTTAGATGGTTTGGACATGTTCAGAGACGAGAGAGTGAGTATATTGGCAGAAAGGTGCTGAGGATGGAGCTGCCAGGCAAAAGAGTGACAGGAAGACCGAAAAAAATGTGGATGGATGTTGTGAGGGAGGACATGACAGTGGGCGTTCAAGACGATGCACGAGATAGGCTAAGATGGAAAAAGATGACACGCTGTGGCGACCCCAAACGGGACAAGCTGAAAGGAAGAGAAGAAAACGGTTACTTGGTATGGGAAAAAAAAAATTGTTTTGATTTTTACCAGACCTTACTTCACTTGTTACTCAAGATACCTTTTAAATGCCATGTAAAAATATCAATGCTTTCCTGTAACTAAACAGCTTAATTCTATTTTCCTAAGACTCATATACTCAACAATGTGTCAAAGGCCATATCTTGCTGGGCAAAGCATTTCCTCCAAATACATGCAGTGGAGAACCCTTTGCTACTGAAGATGGACTTAAGAGAAAGCTGTGCTGAAAACGACATGGCTCTGATTTCCTTCTAAAAGCGCCCAAATATGCAATAGTAATGACTCCTTAATTGCAGGCTTGAAGGTAGCTTTAATTCAAAGTTTTATAGCTATTTTTTTTCCCAAATCAGTTTTATCTGAAAAAACATTTACCTTGCAGGAGATGTTGCTGTGGGACAGGGGGTAACCAACTTTTGTTTTCCGACCATGCTGGAAAAGTTGAAGTCGGGTTCTATCAACTTTGTTATGTAATTTATGTCCATTTCATGTTTACTGCAGGTTGCACAAACTCGTCATATGTTTAGAAATTCTTTGTTAGAAGATATGATTATTCAAAAAATTCAGTAAGACATTACTATGTAGCCAAAGTCTTAATTACCTGTTGAGGCAATATAGGCTTCAATATTTCTCTTGATCTTTATATGCATTTTCTTATGTTGTTGATGTATTGAACAGGAAACTCTACTATTCCACGGCTTTTCGCAGGGGAACCTGGCCATTTGCATCAGCCTCTCACTTTCTTGTTGAAAGTGACATGTTCTTAGTGGCTGGTAGAATGATTGGCCATTCTTTCCTTCCTGTCAGGACTCAGTCCTGCTTTTGTTCATGTTCTACTGGGTGGCAGTCCTGAAACAGCAACTGCCACCTTGGAGGACTGCCCAGACCTAGACATCAGTGAAACTATCAATCTTGTATGCCCCCCCAATTAAAAAAAAAACCAAAAACACAACTTTGTGTATTTCTGTATCGTAGTCCTCGCTTGTATTTTTCCCCTGAGTTGACTGTATTCTGTTTTGCAGTTCGAAGGAAAATCCAGGCTCTCTGATTCTCAAAAATAAAAAGTGCAAAGCTTGGCATATTCATGGGACCTTCCTTGCCCAACAGACAACGAGAGCAAGTGGCTTCTGGAAAAGCTGTTGTTTCATGCAGTGAGTCGGCATTAATTTTTCTTGCACGCATTTTTTTCTCTCTTACAGGGCCACTGTCATGAAATGCATGATTTTTAGTACGTTATTAATGAAAAAAATGGCAGGCGACATGGACCCATGCGTTTTTTTCCCCACCACAAAACATGATTTTGACATATAGAGCTTTTTGTAACTCCCACCATGAAAATCCTCTCGAGGGATTTGTTTTCGAGAAGAAGCAGGAAGTGATATACATGGCAGGACCGTCCTTAAGTGGACTCGTTTGTTTCTATTAGTTTTACCTCCGGGAAGGTAGCTCGTTGTTCCTTCGTGTTAGCCATTGCTGGACATTGCTTGAACACGCGGGAGAATGGAATTACCCTTCATAAGTTTGAAAGAGACCCTGTTCGTTGTGAAAAATGCATTGCACGGGTGCAGAGGATGAGAGCTTTGTGGGTTCCAAATAACAGGTAGGTGTGTATACAGCTACAAAAAAAAAAAAAAAAAAATAGTTTGGGGCGGACCACGTAATCGGTCTCTCTCATAACGTAGCAAAAGATCCACGTATGAAATGTGTTGATGTGCGCATACAGCTACTAAAAAAATAATAGTTTGGGGTGGACCACATAATTGGTCTCATAATGTAACAAAAGATCCGCGTACATATGACAGGTGTGCTAAATGTGTTGATGTGCGTGTCGGACGGCGTTGGGCTCACCATCGAAGGCTGCTCCGTCGCCTCGCCAGCGAAGGAAGAAGCTGCCGAGAATGCCGCACTCAGTCGCGTGCGACGACAAAGCCGTAAAGCGCCCCGGCTTGACGGTGTTGTTCATCGCAGACGGCACCGGCTATGAACAACACCCTAAAGTAGCCTGGCTCGGCTCAGTGATAAGCCACCTCGGCACCGAAAATGAGCCACACCAGCCAAGGTGCCGCGTCCGCTGGTCACGGCTTCGCCGACAATGCTGCACTCGGCCACGTGCTACGACAACGCCGTAAAGCGCCCCGGCCCGACTGTGTTGTGCTCGTGGCACATATTTACTTCCATAGTTTTACAGCTACATACTAAAACCACACGACTTCTTGTTTACGACACCATATTGGTAAGCAAGCTTTGTAAGGCAGACGCTTGTTGTCTTATCACCGTGAAGTTTTTTTTAAACGATCAGTTTTCTCCGTGTAGTACAGAGTGTTTTATAATAATGGTTACCACTTACGTGGGAGTGGGTTCTCATGATAGACAGGATAAAACAACAAAAGTCTTTTCATCAATTTCCTCCGGACCCACAAAGAAAACAGATGTGGATTGCCGCCATAAGAGAGGAGGGTTGGCAGTCTTCCAGTACAGCTGTGTTTGCACTGATCAATTTGTAGAAATTAAGTACATCGAGACAAAAGCTAGGAGAATTTGTTTTCATGTTAAGTAATCCTAGTGGAAATATAAGTGCGATAATTAATATAATAAAATTAATCTACAACCTGTATCGTAGATCTGTATTGGTGTATCTATTAGTCTCTGTATGCTGATCACATGATCATAATGTGTGGCTTACTGTGCAGCTCTTTGAATTTGCAGAAAAAGAGTGATCTGTTACCCCCAGTTGATATTCCAACCCCGTTCAAACATGTCAGCCCGACTCAGAAAAGACAGTCCCAGCAAGTGCTGCAAAATTCTCACTGGCAAGATCTTTCTAAGAAAAAAAGATCAGGTGAGAATAATGTAAGTCCCAACACAGTTTGCTTTTTCACAAATTTGTCAATACCAGTAGCAATATGTGTTTTTTTTTTATTTGTAAACATATAATCCACATAATCATATGCTATAAAGCTTATAATGCACAGAACCATGAGAATATGGATAACAAGAGCAACTACAATATTGAGAGTTTGATTTATCTGCTGAAAGAAGCATGAAGAACAGAAGCAGCCGAGACACTTTGGATTCCGACAATCTTCGTCCACAGGGAACACGGAAGAAAATAAACCCGAGAGTGAACTTACTGTTAGTCCTTCAGTTGACACGTGGACTCGTGAATCTACCACACAAATTGACATGAAAATGAATGAGCTCAATAGCATGGACAGAATTTCAGTCCCTGATGTATGATTTTTTTTAATGATTTATTTGTGTGATACAGCTGCAAATACAGTGAAGAAAATAAGTATTTGAACACCCTGCTATATTGCAAGTTCTCCCACTTAAAAATCATTGAGGGGTCTGAAATTTTCATCGGAGGTGCATGTCCACTGTGAGAGAGATAATTTACAAATAAAAATCCAGAAATCACAATGTATGTTTTTTTTAACGATACATGTGCAAGTCTGGTGTGGCGGAGAAATATGTTAGAATATTACAAGACATATATAAGGACATCAGAACAGCGGTGAGGTGTGCTGTTGGTGTGTCAAAAGAATTTAAGGTGGAGGTGGGACTGCATCAGGGATCCCCGATGAGCCCCTTCCTGTTTGCGGTAGTAATGGATAGGCTGACAGATGAGGTGAGACTGGAATCCCCTTGGACTATGATGTTCATAGATGATATTGTGATCTGCAGTGAAAGCAAGGAGCAGGCGGAGGAACAATTAGAAAGATGGAGGCACGCACTCGAAAGGAGAGGAATGAAGATTAGCCAAAATAAAACAGAATATATGTGCGTGAATATAGAGGAACTGTCTCGTACAATTCACCACTGCACTCTCTGATTATCTATTATTTATTTCGTTTTAAGACGCCCCTTATTTACATGGATGTTACAAAAAGGAGACGACAAGCAAAACACTTTGAAACAATGTGTACATGTTTTCATGTGCGTGTGCATGTGTGGAAGATTGCTGAATACATGTGTGGTCATCATTTCTTTAACAGGCAGCAGTTCTAACAGTTCTGATGATTAGATGTTTTTGTTCTTTCTATCTCCTGCTAGTAGGCTTCCACGTTATCTAGAGCAGAGCAAAGCATTTCTTTAGCAGATGTATGATAATTATGATCACAATTATTCCTACAGTTCCCCCCTGTTTATCCTACATTTGCTACCACATTTTCTAGAGCAGAGCAAAGCATTCTGCATTGCAGGCAGAGCAAAGCATTCTTCATTGCAGGCAGAGCAGTAACTGAATTGGAGCAGAGCAAAGCATTTCTTCATTGCAGTCAGAAGCAGTTACTTAATACTATTTACAATTATTTCTACATTATCTTCCTGTTTATCCTACATTTGCTCAAATCCTGAAATCATCTAATAGATCACCCTTTCGGCTTACACTCGGAGGAAAATATAGCACTAATTACTTGTAATCTTCTGGATCAGAGAACAGGTCTGGAAGAGAAGTCATAACATCATCATCGTGGTCAACAATACCACTGTCATTACTCTGTTGTGCCAATAGTGGATATATTTCTGCCAATTGTGAATTTGTCGGGGCAATAGCAGTGGTTATAAGTTGGTTAAGTGATGCCTTTATGCAGGGAATACAACAACAGCCACACAATGCAAGAATAGCTGCAAACAGCAATAGAAACTAGGACAGAGAACACCAAATTTTTAGATTTGCCAAACTTTTTTTCCCCCCACCACTCAGACCTGGCTGATGTGTTTACACCAGGGTGCTGCTTCATCTTGTGGTTGAGGGTGAGGAGGTCTTGAATGGCCCTTGTGCGTGACCCATCAGGTGCTGTGATATTTGGAATAAACAACACTGGTCACCGAACATTGAACAGTCGCGCCACCCTTCTCGGCCAGGAGCATGTCGACCGCTATGCGGTTCTGGAACGTCATGAGTGAGGTTGCAGCTGGTTGTTCCCTTATGGCAATAAAGCTTGCTTCCGTATAATTGCCTAGTTTCTGTACATTGTAATGTATGTAGTTGATTCTGTCAACGTTTTTATTCAGAGTTATCCATAAGATGGATTCCCATCCTGCAGCAATCTCGTTCACCAACTTATACTCATCTGGTATGGAGTTGGGATGCCATTTGCATCAATGTATGTCAGATCTCCATCTTTCCAAGAGGACCTTCGCCTTCGGGAGAACCCAAGGGGAGGTCCAAAGATGGATGCGGCCAATTGTATATCCTCTGCTTTGGATGGAAACACAGTCAAAGACAGCAGTGATACCAGTGTACACGTTCCTGCTGCATTGATCAATGTATCATACAACTTTTGACCAACACACCACGACAACAAATCGCTGCATGGGAGCAGTGGGGCAGTTTGCAGATGGATATCATGACACCATGTTTTATTGCGACTTCCCACCTTAAAATCTGTCCCTGTAAAGCTAACACAGGAGAAATCAGCCAATGCAACATTAGTAGATATCAGTTTATCATTTACTGCCTTAGTTGTTGGATAAACACTTTTCCATTTCTGACAGGTGGTGTTAGGAGTTGTTTTACCTGTGGAGGTATTGAAGCAATTTGGAGAGGTGGCTGTGGAATTTTTGACCAACTTATTCAACAGAATAATAGCGGGCAAGAAGATGCCTGAAGAATGGAGGAAAAGTGTGCTCGGTCCCATTTTTCAGAACAAAGGGGATTTGCAGAGCTGTGGGAATTATAGAGCTCGTGCACCTAACATCACATGACATCACTATATTGCCAGTTGAAAAGAGCATTGTTACAAATTAATTCCATTGAGACGAAACGAAAATATGTCTCATAGCACGACATCCAGAGTTTTGTTCGATACCATTAAACATTCATTAAACATTTAAAAGGTGATAATAAACGAAGGTACATGGAAAATGAGAGACACTTGGCATAGCGAACCCATACTTAATGCCGAAGTCGATGTTTTCGTCGATAAAGTGGACAGTTAATTCGCTTCCGCTTGTCTTGGACAACTGTACATACACATTTATCTCGTAAGTAAGTCGTCGAGATTTACACAGAAATGTTCAAAAGCGTATAAAAGTCTGGACGCATACAAATACTTCATTGGTGGATATGTTCACAATCATGAATAAATCCCATGTTGGAACACTCAGATTTTTTCAATACAAATACCAATATTTAAATAAATGAACCCTGGTTTTACACTGAAGAAAGAATAATTTTATTGTGTTGTTTTTCCATATTTAAAAGATGTTTCGCAATAGCTTCGTATATTTTCGCAATAGCTTCATATATGTTTCGCAATAGCTTTGTATAACCTAAAAGATCATCGCGCGAAATCATAAAAGGATGTTTCGACATAACATGTGAGGTCGTGCAACGCCATCTGTTGGTAACAAAGAATAGTATGGCTTCAGGTGGGATGAATTGGCCACTCACCCCTCCTTCCGCACACGCTTAGAGTATAAAAGGAGAACTTTGGATACTCTCGGTAGAGTCTGCTGCGGGATGGGTACGGACGCCCAGTCGGTATTGAAGCTCCCTCTACCTGGAGTGTTGGCTCTCCCTCCTATTGTCGCACGGTAAGAGCTGGATATTCTTCTAAGAGCTGGTTGGATATTACTTAGTTTCATACCACGTGATTTGTGCTTGTGCTTGTGTTACCATTTCTGTGTGGGACCAATAAAGTGCCAATTATTGGTAGCCAGAAGTGTGTCTTGTCTTCATTTCTGAGTGCCTATCTCCAACGATCCTATTAAAATTTGATACCGAACTCCTGAGCGAGGTATCAGAAATGTTTTAAAACATTTTTGGCGTTGTCGGCAGGATCGCGGAAAATACATTCAGAAATGGCTTGTTGCTTTAAGAGCAAAACTGTGAAGGAGGCGGAAGTGGCCTCAAGTTTTAAGTGTAAAACGGTGAAGGGAGCGGAGGTGGCTCCCAACAAGGATGGCGTCTCCGACTGGGAGAACCTTGGATTTGAAGAAATAGGGAAACTCCTTAGACGGTACGGGGGACGCCCTAAACCGTGGATAGGAGAAATTCCCTTGGTAACTCCACCGCTGCTACAGCGCATGTTAAGCAGGGTGGATGTGAGGGACAAAGCCCCGCTGGGTGGCGTCCGAGAGATGTTGTGGATTTTTGCCGAAGCCTGGAAGGAAAGAACAAAGGCTTTGGATAAAGTATGCGCTTCTGAAATGCAAAAAGATAAAAAGATAGCGCAACTTGAAGAGAATATTAAAGCGCTTGAATCTGACCAAGCTAAAGCGCAGAAAATCTGAGAGAAATCAGTGGCTTTTATTTCTTCTATGGCGCGCGAGAAAAGTAACAAAAGACCGCGTCGCATCGACCCAAAACAGGTCCGCTCCTTCGCTGTGGCACTCCAGGAAGACTGGGAGCTAGAAGGATTGAATGGCGACATATGGGGAGATGGCAACATGCAATATGGCGGGGAAATGAAACCTCAACCGCTGTACCCACAACTTGGACATCTCCAAGTTAAACCCATCTCGCGGAGACGGGAGGAACAGCATGTTGTCTTGCCCGTCTTTGAAGAACAGCGAGATGAGAATAATGTTCCTATAGTTGATAGGGAAGGAAACCCTATAATGAGGCGAATAGAACAGCCTCAGCCACCACCCAGAATGACGATAACAAAAGAGGACTTCTCTCAGGAAGAGATAGCCCATTTAACATCAAAGTATCGACAAAAGAAGGGAGAACCAGCTGATTCTTGGCTCAGGCGGATGTATGAGGAAGGAGCTGACGCCATAGAGCTTGACTCAGAGGACTTTTCGCGATTTGGAGGATTGAGTTCAGATTCTCGAATGAATGCCGAGTTCCGTGCAAACGGGAGAGCAATGGCGGTAGGTGATTCTTTTTCGCTGTTTGCCTTGGATGCTATGACAGCGCAATCTGTGTATCCAACGTGCCATGATTGGCCTGAGATCAAAGGGCCTTGGGTAACCATCCGCGACGCAATTCACAGGATGGGGAGATTGTGTACGCGCGAGTCGATATCGCGAGCGGGTCATGCTTTTATTGATGAAGCAGCAGTGCCAAAGGTGGTGCATGATGCAATGATTCGAGACGCTCCCCCTCACTACAGGTCTGCAATACTTACCATTTTGTTAGGAGCAGTCGATAACAGCTTCAGTGACGTGAAAACGCGCTTGTTGGAGTTGGCGACTTTGGGAGATTGGGGAGACACAGTACATCAGCCTCGCCCTGAGAATTACAGGTCCGAAAAAGATGGCAGACAACCGCGCGCGAAACCGCCCAAAGGCGGGAGTAGTAGGCGGGAAATGTGGAAAGCACTCATTGCAGCGGGAGTACCGGCAGGAGAAATTGACGGGCTACCCACAAGTGCCTTGGCTGCAAGATGCAAACAAAGGGGATTGAAGGTAAGTTGCTTGAGCAGGGGATCAAAGGGAAAATCAGAAATTGCTCAGCTGGCCACCATCTTAAAGGGAATGATGACGCCGGCAGCTCAACCAACAGCCCCTCCCTTGGATGTATTTGAGGATGAAGAAGAGGAAGATACAGACTCAAGCGACGACATGCTAGTAGACACAAGAGGCCCCAGTTACGTGGCTGCCGTCAGAAAAGGCAAGGCCAAGGGAAAAGGAAAGGGGAGAAGTAAAGATCGAAGGTCCAAAAGTTTGGATCATCTTAGCTAGGATAGAGGTCAAACTCAGATAACCAGGCAGAACAAAACTTCACATCGATGGAACATAGGGGATATCCGGCCCCATGTTCCAATGGAAATTTATTGGGCTAATTCGGTACAACGTGTATGTGCACTGGTTGATACAGGAGCGGAGGACTCTTTAATTCACGGGAACCCTGACAAAATGAGGGGAGAAATAGTTCCATTGAGGGGCTTGGGAGGTCAAATTGTAAATGGGAAGGCAGTTACGTTGCCTTTAAAAATCGGAAGAATGCCAATTCGCACATTTGAAGTGGTGGTCACTCCAGTACCAGAGTGGATAGTTGGAATGGACATTCTGGCTGGAATGACACTGTATTTACAGATGGGAAAATTCCAATTTGGAACTGAAATCAACATTCGATCTTAGTGGGGAAGGTGAAAATGACCCCGTTTCCTATCCCTGAGGCTACCGAAACTGTTTGCCAAAAACAATACAGAATTCCTGGGGGACAGG
Source organism: Syngnathoides biaculeatus (assembly GCF_019802595.1). Classification (NCBI taxonomy): domain Eukaryota; kingdom Metazoa; phylum Chordata; class Actinopteri; order Syngnathiformes; family Syngnathidae; genus Syngnathoides; species Syngnathoides biaculeatus. Next base: position 3,992,752 of record NC_084659.1, on the reverse strand, counting down.
AAGAGATTGCTGCCACCATAAAAGAATACTTAGAGGCAGGAGTTCTGAAGACGATCACAACTAAGTGGAACAACCCCTTGTGGCCGGTGAGAAAATCTGACGCCACCTGGCGCATGACGGTAGATTACCGACGCTTGAACAAACTGACACCAGCACTGACGTCAGCTGTCCCGGATGCTATTAGCATCATTGAAAGGATACAGCATCACAGTTGAACCTGGTATGGAGTGATGGATTTGGCCAACGCCTTTTTCACCATACCTATTCCCGAGGACAAAATGGAACAGTTTGCATTTACCTGGGAAGGAAGCCAGTACACCTTTACTTGTCTCCCCCAAGGGTACCTGCATAGCCCAACGATATGTCACAGGATTGTGGCAGAGCACCTAGCGGAAGTACCGGTGCCCCGACACATGTTGGTGTCACATTACATCGATGATATCATGATACAAGGAAACACTTAACCGGAAGTGAAAGAATGGCTGAGTAAAATCATTGAGCAACTGAAAGAGTTTGGTTGGGAAATCAACCATGCTAAAATCCAAGGACCTGGCCAGACTGCCAAATTTCTGGGGATAATTTGGAACAAGGGGGAAAGAGAGATTACAACCAAAGCAAAAGAAAAGGTGGCAAACTTCCCAGTGCCACACAGCAAAAAGGCATCGTTTGAATTGGCAAAAGAGGCCATTCAACAGGCAGTATCTTTGGGGATGTTTTAAAACATTTCTGATACCTCGCTCAGGAGTTCGGTATCAAATTTTAATAGGTTCGTCGGAGATAGGCACTCAAAAATGAAGACAAGACATACTTCTGGCTACCAACAATTGGCACTTTATTGGTCCCACACAGAAATGGTAACACAAGCACAAGCACAAATCACGTGGTATGAAGCTAAGTAATATCCAACCAGCTCTTAGAAGAATATCCAGCTCTTACCGTGCGCCAATAGGAGGAAGAAACACTCCAGGTAGAGCAGCTTCAATACCGGCTGGGCGTCCGTACGCAACCCGCAGCAGACTCTACCGAGAGTATCCAAAGTTCTCCTTTTATACTCTAAGCGTGTGCGAAAGGAGGGGTGAGCGGCCAATTCATCCCGCCTGACGCCACACTATTCTTTGTTACCAACAGATGGCGTTGCTCAACACCATATATAACAAAGACATCTTTTTATGACATTGCTGGTTATCCAAACATCCTTTTATGACATTGCTGGTTATTCAAAGCTATTGCGATCGTCTTTTAGGTTATACAAAGCTATTGCGAAACATATACGAAGCTATTGCGAAACATCTTTTAATTATGGAAAAACAACACAATAAAATTATTCTTACTTCAGGGGAAAATGCAATCAGGACCTGTGGAGCTGCAGGTGTCAGCGTTAAACGACTACGCAAATTGGAGTATGTGGCAAAAGCAGGGGAAAATCAGAAAGCCTCTTGGCCTTTGGTCACGAAAACTGACTGACGCAGGGATAAAATATACTCCCTTTGAAAAACAACTATTAGCATGTTATTGGGCGTTAGTAGAGACGGAAGCACAGACAGTAGGTCATGAAGTAATAATGAGAACTCATATTCCTTTATTGACCTGGGTGATGAGTAATCCCACCACCCACAGGATAGGGACTGCACAGGAGGCAAGCATCATAAAATGGAAATGGTATATTTCAGAGCAAGTGAAACCAGGAATAAAGGGCGTGTCGATGTTGCACGAGCAAATTGCAGACGTTCCCGAGAAGGATGAGGTCCCATTCGAGGTGAAGCCTCTGGAAGAATCCCCGGTGAAAGCTGGAAAAAAGTGGGATGAATTGACCGACAATGAGAAACAAAATGCCTGGTTTACAGATGGTTCTTGTCAGTATCATGCTGGCAAGCGAAAGTGGAACGCTGGGGCGTTCAATCCACAGGCAGGACAGTCCCTAGAAGAAATGGGAGAAGGAAAGAGCAGTCAGTGGGCTGAGCTAAAAGCTGTGCACATGGTAATAATGCAGGGAGGACCCATGGGAGCCCACCTGTATTCAGACTCATGGTCAGTGGTACAAGGACTACTAACATGGATGCTAACATGGCATGCTACTAATTGGAAGATACACAACAAGGAAGTGTGGGGCAAAGAACGATGGGCACAGATATGGGAAAACGCAAAGGAAATTCCCATTACTGTGTCACATGTGGATGCACACACTAACCGTACAGATGCGGAAGCCCTGTACAACCAAGCCGCCGACCAACTAGCAAAAATCATGGTGGTCGAGCGAGAGTCGAGTCCAGGCCTTCCGAGGTGGGCGCACTACAAGGCAGGACACTGGGGCGTTCAGGGAACACTGCAGTGGGCAAGAGACCGGGGAATTGATTTAAAATTGGATGATGTCAAAACTGCAATCATGAATTGCGAGGAATGCCAACATCACAAGAGGGGAGTCCCGCAACATGTCCAAGGACAGTTGCATAGAGGGAAAAGTTCAGGACAAATTTGGCAAATGGATTTCATTGGCCCGATGCCCCTATCAAAAGGGTGCAAATTTGTGTGTACTGCTGTTGACACCTTCTCAGGAGTATTGGTGGTACACCCTTGCAAACATGCCAATCAGAATAGCACCATCAAGTGCTTGAATTTGATTAAAGGGTATTATGGAACACCCCTCCAAATACAATCAGACAACGGAACCCATTTCACAGGAAATGCGGTGCGAAAATGGTCTCAGGAACAAAATGTGGAATGGATTTATCACATTCCATATCACCCACAAGCTGCAGGATTGATTGAACACATGAATGGGCTATTGAAGGAAACGATGAGGAAAAATGCTTCTGACAGAACCCTCAATAAATGGCGAGAGCAATTGGAGTTGTCGGTTGAACAACTCAACAACCGACCGGTGGGATCAGGAGTGACCCCACTGATCCGGATGATCTCCAATCAAGAAACGGTAAGCACTGAGGGAACCATTAAAATGTGGAAAATAGATCCAAATGCGGAAATTCCGGTAAGAGCCACGCCAGGCTCTGCTGGACTGGATTTGCGGACACTAAATACAGAAACCATCCTCCCACAAGAAATCCAAATTGTGAGAACAGGGTTGGGACTACAATGTCCGAAAGGGACATATGGTCATGTTCTACCAAGGAGTGGTTTATCCCTGAAAGGGTTAACCATCCAAGCAGGGGTAATCGACGCGGATTACCAAGGGGAAATTGGAATAATATGGAAATTGTTCGCAGACCAACACTTGATTTTGGAATAAGGAAGCAAATTGGCTCAATTGATAATTAAACCTGTAATATGACATCGGTACAGGAAATTCCAAAACCTGTATTACAAACTATGAGGGAGGATGGAGGATTCGGCTCGACGGACAAAGCGGGAGCTAAAGTATGGGTTAAACAAGCCTTCGGGCCACCAAAGGCTGCCGAAATTATTGCACAGGGATGAGATGCAACAGTCAGCGTGTTGTATCAAGGACAGGAAAAATGGGTAAATGTACCCATCAGTAAATGCTATTCGCGAGAATACTAATCATATTTTCTTTTGTCAATAGTGGTAACCATATCTGTTGCAGCTTAGTGTGTGCTTGTTGAAGTGGGAGCTGCTGATTGCACGACCCTCGACGGGAGGACGCAGAGATGGAGGACATCCGGCGCCGAGGAATTAGAAATGACTGGGTCATCTGCCTCCTTGCCGTTGGTGCCATGGTCCGACTCTCCTGGGGAATGACCGAAGGTCATGTGTGCAAGACAAGCCAGTTCATCGGGATGAGACGGAGAATCTCGGTCAACATCACCTGTGATCTTCCCATGATGATATGTGAGTCCACCCCGAGGGTGATACAGGGGAGTAGGGTGACAGTGTCCGCTTCCTCCGCCACATGTATGTGGAACATCACACTATTCCTGGACAGAGACAGACCTGGCTATAGTTTGACTCCCTTGCCAAAGAATATTAAGTGTCGTTCTGATCATCGAGGAACGACTTGGACGGTAATGGCAGAAGAGGATTTCGTCATCGGGGAGGTTGGGGAGGATCCGTGGGGGCCTTGGGGGTGGGGGTATGCGGTCATGGTCATTTCTAAAGAAACAATGACGCCAAAAATAACTCAAACACACTTGACTCCCATCCTTGACACCTGTACACACCAAGCTCAAGCAGTGGTTGAAACCAAGATATACTGGACAATTCACTTTCCCCCGATGCCGATATGTAAAAGAATAAAAAGGGAATGGTATGATACTTTGTTGGGGGGAACGGGAACTGTATTAGGATTGGCAAATACTGCTGATAATGAGGTAACTAGAACCATGCTGTCCAATACTGGAGAACACTCTGCCAGGGCCTTGCATCAAGTAGGGGTTTGGCTTCCTAAGGCTCTGGTGGGACAAAAAGAAAATGCAGAACTTTGGAAAACAGTGTTTAATTGGGATATCGAATTATGGGACGAAGCAGGGGAAGTGCCTCAGAACTTGACAAAACAGAGTAGCTGGACAGTATGTAGTATTCAAACTCTACACGCTGCGGCTCAAAAAGAGTCGTTTCTAAGGATAGTTACGTCGGGAAATTATCAAGAGTGGCGGAAGGTTTGGAACATTTCCGACTCTTTGTGGTTGACATTACATCCCGAACATACCAAATGTGACAAAAATAAATGTACGGGGTATTGGACCCAGTACAACGTGACGACAACAAAGGTGGTTTGTAAATATCAAGTTTTGCCTGTCATAACGACAAGAGGATATTGGTTTTTACACATGGACGGAGAGTGGTTTGAACCAAAAACCAACAAAACCTTTAAATCAGATTTATGTGACTTAACAGACCAAGGGTTGGCTTGCAGATTACAACATGCGTACTCGAATCCGTGCCTAACCGACTCAGAGGTTGTACTTTGTGATTGGACTAGGGAGCCAGCCAGAGAGATGATGTGGCAAGTTGGACCGCATACTCTTTGTGTGGCTACAACATAAAATAACTCACAAGTACCTTCGGTTCCTTTTGTAGGATGCCTTCGAGATGTACACATATGGCGCTGGGGAAACATGACGTATCGTTTGACCAACTATTCGGAGTCCCGCAGGTTGACTGCGGTCCAGTGGGAGGTACTACGCTCCCCCTGGTCAGTGTCTCTGGAACGATTCAAATGCGCATTGGAAAGTTCTACAGACATCCAAAAACTCATCAAGTCACATGCGTCTAATATTTCCAGTCTCATGGTGTCAACTCTGGTAGTAAAAGGGGAAGTAGTGCATGCCGCTAAATTAGTACAACAGGCGTCAGCTCATCATTGGTGGGACATCTTCACAGGAATGTCCTCCACTGCGCGTGCTACTTTCGTGCCACCCTTGATCGTGTTAATGATTGTTGTTTGTGTACTTACGCTATGCAATATGGGAACTTGCTGTTATGTGCGACGCATCCGGCTTGAGGTAGAGAGGGAAATATATAATCGCCTATAATCAATTGCTTACATTTTGAATGATGGAAAAACATCAAGAGTGGAATGAAGTAAGAATAATTTTATTGTGTTGTTTTTCCATATTTAAAAGATGTTTCGCAATAGCTTCGTATATGTTTTGCAATAGCTTCGTATATGTTCGCAATAGCTTTGTATAACCTAAAAGATGTTTGCAATAGCTCTGTATAACCAGCGAAGTCATAAAAGGATGTTTCGACATAACATATGAGGTCGTGCAACGCCATCTGTTGGTAACAAAGAATAGTGTGGCGTCAGGCGGGCTGAATTGTCCACTCACCCCTCCTTCTGCACGCGCTTAGAGTATAAAAGGAGAACTTTGGATACTCTTGGTAGAGTCTGCTGCGGGTTGCGTACGGACGCCCAGCCGGTATTGAAGCTCGCTCTACCTGGGGTGTTGGCTCTCCATCCTATTGGCGCACGGTAAGAGCTGGATATTCTTGTAAGAGCTGGTTGGATATTACTTAGCTTCATACCACGTGATTTGTGCTTGTGCTTGTGTTACAATTTCTGTGTGGGACCAATAAAGTGCCAATTGTTGGTAGCCAGAAGTGTGTCTTGTCTTCATTTCTGAGTGCCTATCTCCAACGATCCAACGAAATTTGATACCGAACTCCTGAGCGAGGTATCAGAAATGTTTTAAAACAACGTCAAACATTTCACAATATTCGAAGAGTTTTGAATATATCACATAAAAAGGCAGAGTGTAACGACACAGCACTGCTGTCGTTGGATGCATGTCAGGCCTTTGACAGAATTGAATGGTCATTTTTATTTAATGTTCTACCGTGGTTCGGATTTGGCAATAATTTTGTTAAATGGTTAAAAATTGTATCTACAAACCCTACTGCTAGTATTATCACTAACAGTATTTATTCTAAACCAATTGTTTTGGAAAGATCTACACGCCAGGGCTATCCTCTTTCCCCAATGTTGTTCATTTTAGCCTTGGAACCCCTGGCCATGTCGATTCGTATGGATAGAGGCTTGACGGGCATCCAAATTGGTGATCAAGATCAAAGAATCTCTCTTTATGCTGATGACGTCATTCTCTTTTTGACTAAGTTATCCACGAGCCTTCCAAATTTATTGGAGCAAATTAAAAAGTTTGTAGTTTCTCAGGTTATGTGATTAATGATACAAAGTCATCCATTTTATTTTTAAGTACTGAAGAGAGACTTAATCCTGTGGTTAACACTCCTTTTTTGAACGCAAGAGATGGATTTACTTATTTGGGGGTCAAAATCTCCCCTGACATTAACAATATCGTTCAGGTTAATTATGACCCTTTAATCTTGGAGGTACAACAGTTACTAGACAGGTGGATGATTATGCCAATTTCAATGTTGGGACGTATAAACATAGTTAAACGTAGTGAGTTAAACGTTTGACCTCTGCAAACAATGGCGACTGTACCAGATATTAACATTGGTTTTCTCAAGTGTTATTCTCAGTCTCAGGTGTACTTATTTGCAGCGGTATCACAAATAAATTGTTAAAAAATCATAAATCATACATTGTGATTTCTGGATTTTTCTTTTTAGATTTTCTCTCTCACAGTGGACATGCACCTACAATGAAAATTTCAGACCCCTCCATGATTTCTAAGTGGACGAACTTGCAAAATAGCAGGGTGTTCAAATACTTACTTTCTTCAGAGTATAAATGAGAAAATATTGGGCACAAAGTCAAGAGATATAGGGTGATCACTCTTTTCACCTAAAATATATCAAAGAATGAGGAAAAAAATATTTAATTCAACAGTCACTTATATTTGAAAAATATTCGGGTGTGGTCAGTGATGCCCACAGATATAAAGTTGCGGGTGTGATTCGGGATGGAATACCAGTACAGTGTATTACTAAATTAAGGGGGGAAAAAAAACCATAATTTTAAAACTTCTTCTTAACATATTAATGCAACATAACTGTAGAAAAAAATTAAATAAACAAATACAAAGCTAAAATAACCGCAATGTTTTGAAAATGCTGAAAGTTTAGTTCTACATAATCGGCGTTAATGGCAACAAACGTTACATTGTAACAAACATTCCTGTCCGCAATCAAATTTGCGTAATTTATGTAATTCAGCCCTCACCACCATCCACCACCAACAAAAATATATACAGAAAATGTACCTATCAGAAATGAAATGCTTGGTGCACAGCCGAGAGTATACGGTGGGCGCCCAGTTATCCCTCTTCATGGAAGATACCCATCTGTCGCACATTTCTTTGTTTGCTGGGAAGCAATAAAAGTGTATACCGGACCCCTTTTTCTGTTTGTTCTTCCAACCGTAAGCCACACAATAAAAAAAAACATGATTAAAAGGCCGTAACACGCTGAGAAACAAGTCAGTATTCACAAAAAGACCACTACAACACGTGGGCTGTATTGGAGTTTGTCCGTCCAGTCGGCGTGGTAAATAAAGGTCATGTGACTCATGACCACACGTAAAAAGTATCTATTGCAGGGTACATAGAGACAAACAGCTGTACTCACAATCACACCTACGGGCTATTTAGAGTGTCCAATCAATGTTGCATGTTTTTGGGATGTGCGAGGAAATCGGAGTGCCCGGAGAAAACCCTGGCAGGCACGGGGAGAAGATGCAGGCAGGTCTGGGATTGAACCCGAGACCTCAGAACTGTGAGGCCAACACTTTCCAGCTGAACCACCGCCCTGCCCTGGGCAACATGTTTTTTTAAATTGTAAATCATCTCCATGACAACACAGGAAATGTGCTGATAACAGATACTCAAGGAAGTGGGTTAACACTCCTCTGGTCTGATAAGGAAGTGAAGGCATTTGTTCTTAATTGTTGAAGTGTCACCTCAATTTGATCCAATTGGGGCTGCTATACACACACACATACATATGTCTATTTTCCAAGCCGCTTACCCTCACAAGGGTTACTATCCCAGCTGACTTTTAGCTAAAGGTGGACCACACCCTGAACTGGTTGCCAGTCAGTCGCAGGGCAGTATGTTAATAATATTACGTAAAATGCGTAATGAAATCAGGCCCATGAATAAGAACATCATTCAAATTAGAATGCATACAACAAATGAACCAACCTGCTCTGCGTAGGACAAGTCGAGGCTGCAGATTGAACACAGCGTCCTGGCGTTGACGTTGTGGTCGCTCCTCCTTTGGTGCACAAACTTCTTCCTTGTACTCTCCTGTCGTTATTGCACACATTTTCACACGACTATCACAACACTTTCTGCACTACATAAGAGGGATGAGAAAACCAAGTGAAAATCGGACATCTTATTTATATCACGATTCAGATTTAGATATTATGAGTGAAAGAGTACATTAGTAAAAATGGCAAAGCGCCCAAAAGTCAACAAAAGGAAAAGATAAGCGATAATGATGACGGCTATTTTGTTTTCTTTTACTCAAGGAGAGATCGTTTGTGATGAAACATAGACATTATTCAACAAAAGGATTTAGAATCCATCCATCCATTTTCTGTGGCACTTATCCTCAAAAGGGTCACGGGGCGTGCTGGAACCTATCCCAGCTATCTTTGGGCAGGGTACACCCTGAACTGCTTGCCAGCCAATCGCAGGGCACATATCAACAAACAACCATTCACACTCATTCACCCGTCCGGGCAAAATAGGGTCTTCAATTAACCTACCCTGCATGTTTTGAGGAGACTTTACCCAAACTGGAACGGCTTGATCAGAATTGGCCAATAATTAGCATTTTCTGATGATCGGCCTATCAGTTTTCATGTCATAATTCCGTGATCCGAACAATGACATCATTGATCGGCAAAAAACATTTACATTTACTTACTTACTACTTTACTTTACATTTACTTACTACTACATTTACTACTCGAGGACAGTATATCTGAATCTAAAACTTAGTTTCTCTTTATTTAGTACTATTTATTTGGCTTTACACGATCAGGATTTTTGGTCAAATGATCACTGATCCGATCACAATGTGTCTCTTTAAATGACCTGCTCATTTACTGTACATACAGTACTTGTGTACTTAGTTGTTCAAAACATATTTACAGTAAATAATGTATCTATGTTTCTCGATTTATGCCAGCAAGTAATCGTGACATACAGAACAATTTCGTCTTTTATTAGATAGCAGTAAGTAAATACAGCAATTACAATGTTTATACTTTTTGTGACATTTGTTTGTTTGAGTCCCTTGAGATTTTTCCCGTGGTAAGAATGTCCCTTGGTTCCAAAAAGGTTGGAATTTGCTGCTCATGTCTTATATGTTCATCAGACGGCAGCATGTTTACAACCACAACCGCTAGCATTAGCTTGCTAGGCTACGGAACGTAACCCTTATAAAAAAGTCCTTTCCTTAAATATAGTAATTGTTTCATCATGTGATCGGCTCTTTTTTTTTATTTACTGATCGGCATCTAAAATTCAGAATGTTTAAAGCCGAGAGAAAATCCACACAGGCACGAGTAGAACATGCGAACGCTACACTGGTGGAGCAGGGTTTTGAACACAATCCTTCGAATTGTGTGGCAGACGTCCAGTCGTCCACCGCGCCGCCGAATCCAGAAACCAGATTACGATGATAATGATTTAAAAAAATAATAATTAACGACTCAGAAAATCGAGAATATTTTACCCTCGGACAAAGCCGACAGAACGTAGTGGTTGGTGTGTGTGTGTGTGTTTTTTTTTTTTCAAGCAATCTGAAGTGTGAGTTTGGCCAATCTTTACAAGAATGTACCAACAGACTTTCTTTCTGGTTGTTTGCGAAAAGAAAAAGACTTTACTTCAGTCTTGATTTCTGCTGGGGGGAGTGTTGATCACAAACTCGTCTCTTTCTTGGCAAGCGATAGCTTAACTGGGTCGAGACGGTTCAACATGCATAACTCTAACCGGACACAAAGATTGCAAGAATGATGTTTTAGTCCACTAAAGTAGACGATCAGGGACGTCTCACGTCGATGATTCACAACATTCGATCCAAATTCAGGAAGATTTACTAAAGTCGATCGAGTCCCCTACGCAATGGCAGAAGGACAAATAGATAAATTACCCACGATCCCTTGCGCCACAAATATTTAAAGCGAAAGACCAACGTCGCTGCTCCTTTAAAATTGCCAATATGGGGTGACCCTTCTTTGTTTCTCGATTTGGTGAGCTTGTCGCTTTAAATATTTCTGCCTTAAAGGATCATGGGTAATACAGTTCTCTTTTTTTCTCCTCCTCTTGCTAGGCAGTAGGATATTCGATCGCCTTGAGTAAAACTTTCTTAATTTGTACTGGATGTTGTGGAACGCGGGACGCCCGTCATGACGAAAGTGGATTGTAACATTATTCGTGCTGTCTTCGTGGCGATTGGAGTCGTTTCGTTTACGTTGAAGCTTATCGGCTGAGCTTAGCTTGGCTCGCTAACAAAGGGACGCGTTTGTGATCAACACTTCGTTATCCAGAGATCAAGCGTGAGGTGAAGTGTTCTTCTTTCCGTTACCAACTAGAAAGAATGTCTCCTCAAATACTGAAGTGTTTCGGGAAAGATGAATAAACGATAGAATGAACCAACAGCTAAACTACCTTCTATCAGCGTTGTTTGTCTGAAATTTTAAATAATATCCTGGAACGATTATTTCCTCTCAATGACAGCTGGGATAGGCTCCAGCACGCCCCTCAACCCTCGTGAGGTGAAGCGACAAAGAAAATCGATGTATGAATTATTAACTTAATATTGATTCTGATTCCTTTGTGAGAATCCTCACTATATTATAAACTATAAAGAAACCGTCTCAATCTTTAGTTAATTGTTTCACATATTCGTTTTTCACTTTCTTTTCTGATCCCTCCAAAGTGATCGTGGAGTGAAAATGTGTGCAAGAACGTCAGCAGCGTACCAGGATGAACTTTGGGGACCAAAAGAGGAAAAGAAGCCACAACGTCAACTACTGGACGCTGTGTTCAATCTACAGCCTCGAATTGTGCTACGCAGAGCAGGTGTTAATTTTTGTGATATTCCTCTTTATTTACGAGCCGTTTGATGATGCATATAAAATACCATTGTTAAAGGGGAAATCCAGTGGTTTGCATGAACAATGTATCCAGTAGGTCATGTAATATGTACTGTATTTTGACAATGTGATTTTAAATCCTCTCTCATTTAATTGTGTTTTGAGAAGATTTTTATCGACAATTACGAATTTTCAGGGGCGCTGCCATTTTCGCGAGTTACATGACCTCCGTAGGCGGGTGTGATCTGTCATTCCAAACCCTCGATTACATGGGACACCATTTATGCCCAGCGCTGATTTCTCAGATTTATCCTCATCTGATGAAGAAATAGCAGTATCTGTTGATCGGAAGATGGAGGAGTACTTCCAGACAGATTCGAACCTGTGGCTGTTGTAGGGATTTGCGAGAGTATGGAGCCTATGCATGTTCACGAGTTGAGGAAGATATGACCAATGATGAGAAAAAGTTAACAGCAAATGGATTTATTACAAAGGAATGTGCAATATAGACGTCCGGGTCTTATCTAGGTATCTGCCGCACACGAGACGTGTGTCTTCTGGCAGGATAGCCAACGGAGAAGACAAGAGCTGCCCGATAACACATGGTTTTTATATATATGGGTCCTTGGTAAAAGTGGTTGCCCCCTCGCAGTCTGGTCCTGGGCCGGGATGGTAACTTTCCGCTCCTTATCTGGTGTTGTTTGTCTCCACGGCAACGGCCGGGAGAGGAGGATGCCACCAGCCGGTTTTCTGCGTACAAAGATCAAGGACAACCACCAGCTCCACAACACATCCTTGTCTGATTAGCAAATGGGCAACACTTTATCTGATAAAATGTGTAAGGTAATATTTAAGCAAATAATGAAAAAACAAAAGTAAGAGTCTTCATTCCCTCTCTTGATCTATGAAATGGATCACAAAAACAATCATGAAAATCACAAAAGTAACACTTCAAGAAATATGGAAAACATTAAACCCTCTCTAATCGTCCAACCATACCTTTTATTTAACAAGTGCATAGTATCATGATTCAGAACACCCGTAAGCTTTAAACCTGCAGGACAGTACTAGACAACTCAAAAACAGCAAAACATTTCGAAAAAAGTAATATCACGCAAAAAGTATCAGAACAGAAGGGCAAGGGCAATGCAATCACGGGGCATGTCGACATCATGACAATCAGGAACTGGTGGAAGTTAAGTATCACTTTCAGGGGGAGCAATAGCAACAGTAAAATCATCTTGACAATTTTGTCAGGGCGGGGGTCTAATGAGGACATATAATTACTGCGGCCATCAGATGGGGGACCAGTCGCCTTCTCAATCAGACGGGTTAAAAGAGAACATATGCAAGGATTGCAACAGCATCCACAGAGGGTGAGAATAGAGGTGAAAACAGCCAGAGAGATGAACACTGATGAAATGACACCCTTCCATTTACCAAACACGGTCATCCAGTTCACCCACATCGACGTCTCAACACCAAAGTGTTCCTTCATTTTCTTAGCAAGGGTTCTAAATTCATCTACGGTCTTAGTGAGCCATCCGCCAAGTTGTGCGTTATTCGGCAAACACCTCCTTTCTTGGCCAACGGTGCATCCAATGTGATTCAATTTTGGAAAGCCATTATAGATGTAAGCCTTCAGTTGCTCATGTACAGCTTCAAGTCCTTAAAGGGTGAAATTGCCCAAACGTTGCACATTATAATGAATGTAATTGATACGGTCGACATTTTCGTGAGGAGTACTGGTGAAAAGACTGGAAATTACAGGTATATTTTCAAAATTGGCAGCTACCTGATCAGCCAGTTTATACTCATCTGGGGCACCATGGGGGGTGCCAATTGTGTCAATTTAGATGGGGTTGTCAGCACCGAGCCAGGTTGGTTTGGACCTACGTAAATGGTGAAATAGCCCAAGGGTGTCCTTGATGTGTTCAGGTGCGACTGCCAGATCATCCAGGGTGACTGGAACAACAGAAATAGGCAATTGTTAAGTTACTAATGCACATCTGCCCGTACTGTTGCGCGGGAGGCGGTCGAAGAGACAGTTCCCTCCACACCACCACCACACATCAGCAGGGCTGACAGGTTGGAAGAAAGGTGCTTCCTGGGTCTCTGCACACTGATCATCAGAGATATTGTCAATTGGGGGACCATTACCTTTAAGGAAAATACAGGTGAAGTTTTGGCACGCCACAGCACGATTAAACAAAGGTCTGTTGTTTTGGGCTGGTGTTACGGGGTGGGGAGTATCCCAAATTTTGCATTCATTTTTAGTCCGCACATAATTTTTCATAAGATCTAGAACACAGGTGGAGTTGACGGAAGAGGAAACAACACGAAACAAAGGTCTAGGTCCCATGCATACAACAGGCACTCTGGGTTTTATTAGACACTTGTTCTGTCATTAGTAACCAATTATCGTTTACTATGCTAACTCCTATCAAAACCCTAGACCACACCTCAAGAGATAGGGCTTTGTTTATAATACAACCCTTCTCTGTGATAAATATTTTCTGGGTGGGTTGTGCTAACAGCTGGCACTGATGTGGGTGTAGGTATGGAGTATTTTTGAACGATTTCCCGGATCAAAATAACCAACAACAATAACATTAATAATAAGAATCCCAGAGATTCCCTGCTCTCCCTCTCTTGGTCCGAAAAGCAATCGGACCATCTGTAGGAATCGTGGTTAATAAAACAACAATAAAATAAAAGTGCAAGTAAGAGTCTGTAGCAGGGCGAATCATAGAATAATGAAACCACTAAGTTCCTTTTTCTTCCAAGTAGACGGCTTTGGAGGTACGACCAATCACCTTGTAGGGGCCAGACCAATGGGGTTCTGACCACTTACGAGCCGTTTAAGGTAGACAGATGGCTACTCAGGAAGATCAAGTGCAGGAGGTGGGGATGGAAAAGAGTCTTGGATCTTTAAGGAGACATTAGAAGCAAAAGAATGCAGTTGTGTCCGAAACAGTTTATGAAAAAACTAAGGAGACACAGCGCCTTCCTCCAGCGGTTGGAGTGAGGAGGAAGGGCCAGGCATCAGACGACCTGTAAGAAGTTCATAAGGAGAGAAACCAGTAGGGCGAGACACAGTTTGTCTCACAGACATTAGAGCAAGGAGAAGAGCCTGAACCCAATTCATGCCACAAGAAGTACATATTTTAGCCAGGTTTTTCCTTCACCGTGCGATTCATACGTTCAACTGAACCTCGGTGGGGTGATAAACACAACCAAACTTGTGAGTTAACCCGAACCACTTCTCTACAGTAGCTAGGTGTGTGGATGTGAAATGTGTACCGTTGTCCGAGTGGATGAGAGCGGGAAAACCGTACGTTGGAATCCAGTGGTTCACCAAAGCTTTCATTACACAATCACACCTAGGGGCAATTTTGAGTGTCCAACTAATGTTGCGTGTTTTTGGGATGTGGGAGGAAACACACACACACAGGGAGAACATACAAACTCCATGATTGAATCCGGGACCTCAGAATTGTGAGGCCAACGCTTTACCAGCAGCTCCACTGTGCTGCCATAATATAATATAATATATAATAATATAAATAAGAATAGTCATCATGTTATTTCCGATGCGAGAGGACGCTTCACATCAAATCAACAAGACAGTTTTCACTAACCCCCCGCCCCCCTTCAGCGCCTCTCGCTTCCTCTGTGTGTGTGTGTGTGTGTGTGTGTGTGTGTGTGTGTGTGTGTGTGCGTGTGTGGGTGTGTGTGTGTGTGTGTATACTCACGTGTGATTCAGGGCGCGTGCGTGTGTGCGTGTTCGGCGTGCCTCCTTCCTCATTTTTGCAGTCCTTCACTCGCGTCCACATATCAAATACAACTTTTCTCAGCGCCATCTTCTTTTCCTCATGGACTCATTGATGCTCTCAACGTCACCTTACCAGCACGGGGGTAGTTTCCTGGTCCCGTTTCAACGTCCGTCACCGACACCATCATGAAATGCGCAGTGCGCCTTTCTCTGTTCACCTCTTTTAAGTTCCATGAGCCCTTATTTAATCTGTCTCTTACATCTTTCATAGTCTTATTTACATAGTCTCTGTCAATTTCCTATAACTTCATTGTCTGTTTGTCCCAATTGCGAATTTTACCCAAATTGTGCTTTTGCCATTATTTTAATGTGCGCTTCCTTTCTTTTTCTTTTTTTCAACATTAGCCATCATTTGCCGCTCAATTTCAATGTACATTTCATCTTTAGTTTAAATGTATTCAGCACATTCATGATCAAATTCACCATCCATTAATAATTTTTTTTATTTAGTGGTCACTCTTCTTTGACTAAACCCAACCAAATTCCTATCGCGCAACAAATTAGCCTACACTCTTAGTTTTTTTTTTGTTTTTTTGTACGCCACCTTGCGACGTTCCAGGCTCAAATCGACAGCAAACCCTCTGTTTTTCAGGGATCCCGTCCCCCTTAGGTGTGACGGGTAAACCTCACAGTGCAAATATACGTCTAAAATATACGTCAGCTACGACGGGATATACAACTTCTCTTATTCTCTATCTCTTATTCTCTTTATCTCTTATTCTCAATAACTCGTATGAGGCATGAACAATCTGGTACCAATGACTTCTCAAATTTAGGCAGTTCAATATGCAGAATTCGACAGTAAACAGGCTTCTGCTTACCTTTGGTTTTGGTCGCGACCTGGAGAAGTCAGAAGTACAGATGACCACCCTTGAATTGTCCGTATAACACTCCTTTGTTTCTCATATGTCTGTCTCTCTCTCATCTGTCGACGGCCAACACTCGTCTACCCCCTCGACTTATGGTCGGGGTCACCAAATTGTAGGGATTTGCGAGTTTGGGCCCTATTCTATTGGACTATTCAGCTGGTTCTTCAGGCGGAATGACGCGGAGTCTGACTACTTGTAGGCCTATGCGCGAGAAGCTCGGCTAACTGCCTCCTCGACCGCCGAAGCTCGGCTCGTGGCCCGGTGCTGGAGGTCGCTTGTCAGACTCTATGTCATTCCCGTCCGAAAAACCATCCGCAGCTGCCGGCCCGGAGTTCCGGGGGCCTTTGTTTACGCATTTGTGTCCCGCGCGTAGGCCT
Source organism: Syngnathoides biaculeatus (assembly GCF_019802595.1). Classification (NCBI taxonomy): domain Eukaryota; kingdom Metazoa; phylum Chordata; class Actinopteri; order Syngnathiformes; family Syngnathidae; genus Syngnathoides; species Syngnathoides biaculeatus. Next base: position 3,976,222 of record NC_084659.1, on the reverse strand, counting down.
CCGAGTTGTCAGACTCCGTGTCATTCTGCCCGAAGAACCAGTCAACATTAATTACACCCACAGGTTCAAATCTGTATGGAAGTATTCTTCCATCTTCCCGATCAACCGATACTGGTATTTCTTCATCACATGAGGATAAATCCAAGAAATCAGCGCTGGGCATAAATTGTGTCCCTGGCATGTAGGTCATGTGACTCGTAAAAATGGCAGCGCCCCTGAAAATTGACCCCTTCGTAGAAATTGCATCATCCACGTCGCTGACCAATCAGAGGCCAGAGATCTGCATAAACCACGCCCCTTGTTGGCATCCGCTATTACCTCAGACAATGTTGCATGGTCCAGTATAGCTTTTGTTAGCGTTTTATCACGTATTTGGGTTCTTTAACAATAGATATGGTTAAGAGCTGTCATCACGGACTTTGTAATAGTGACGACAGGTATACTGAAAGGCTTGTTGGTGGAGTTCAATTCGTACCCTTTCCAAAACCGAAGACCCAGTACGAAAAATGTCTTCGATGGATCAAACTTTGTGGAAGACGGCATGATCAACTGAATCCATCTAAAATCAACTGGAACAGAAGACGACTACGAAAAATGTCTTCGATGGATCAAACTTTGTGGAAGATCGTATGATCAACTGAATCCATCTAAAATCAACCGGTGAGTGATATTTTGCGATGATCTGGCTGCACAAACGTGTCTCTGTTCGGCGGCTAGCGAGCTAAGCTAAACCGGACTATGTTTGCACGAAGGTATGCCCTATATTTGATTTTCAATACATGTCTCATATAAATGAATTAGCAGTTCTTCGCTTGCATAACATAGCTACGTGTGAATGATTGACACACTTGATCTGTGTTGAGCGATATTTTGCCATTATCTGACTGCACAAACGTGTCTCTGTTCGGCGGTGAGCTAAGCTAAACTGGACTAGGGAGTCCTAAAAGCATTCAACGTGCACCGAGACACCAAGACTGAAGAAAGGATGTTTGAGGACACTATGAAGTAGTGATTGTCATACTCAGTCGGGACTTACGTAGGTTCGGCACTAATTCAAGAATAATTATTGAGGGGAGCGCGTGACGTTACACAAAGAAAATGAGAGAAACAACTCTTAAATCAAGCCTTGCCTTCTTTTCCTTCATACGGCGGCTCACAAACTGCTATACAGATACACATACAGATTCTGCACACAAGTGTGATATGTAAGACGAAAATAGGAAACTGTCAATGACGAATTCGTCTTTGGGTTATAATATATTATATTATGTGGCTTCTCGGTCTTCCTCTGACTCCGGAAAGATCTCGCGCTAATATCAATGGTTTCTCCTTCGATATGCATGTAAATACTATTGAAATACCCCTCGCTGAAATACTTGAAGCCCTGCTGTATGCTTTTCAACGATATTTCACTATTCGCTAAGAATGCGAGTGAGAAATCAGCCGGTAAATCGGACAATTTCGCTCTAGTCTTTTCTTCCTGCGCCGCCATTTTTGCTAATTGTTTGTCTGAGGTTAGCACATGTGGGGTGACGTAACTTCAGGAGGCGTGGTTAAGTACCCTGTACGGAGGGCTCAATTGGTAATTGTTGATAAAAATCTTCTTAAAACACTATTAAATAACAAACATCATTAAACATCACATTGTCAAAATAGAGTACATATTACATGACATACTGGATACATTGTTCATGAAAATTTACCCTTTAACAACCGATGTGAATTATGTGGGACTGCAGGAGGGGCAGAGCTACGCGGTGGTTACTGCCACCGATGGGCCACCCTTGAATAATAAAAAAATATATATTTTTGTGAGCCTATCCCAGTAGTAGTAAATACCTCAGCTTGCAGTTTACACAACGTGTGGACTAGCTGGCATCCATGTAATTCTTGGCCTCCAGGTGGTCTTAATTGGCTACATCTTTATAACCTTCTGTGCAAATGTGCCAGGAATCTTTAAGGGCTGCATAGTAGTTTAAATTAGAAGTAACTCTTTATGGTGCAATTAAACATAAAAAAAATCAAATAAGTAAAATAAATGGATATTAAGAGCATGCATCTATTCTCTGAGCCGTGTATCCTCACGAGGGTCTCTGGAGTCCTGTAGCCTATCCCACCTTTCAGTGGGAAGGAGGCGGTGTACACCCTGAACTGGTTCCCAGCCATTTGCAAAACACATGTAGACAGACAACAGTCACACAATCACACCTACAGACGAGTGTTCAATTAATGTTGCCTGTTTTTGGGATGTGGGAGAAAACCCACGCAGGCACGGGGAGAACATGCAAACTCCACAGACTGGATCGGGAATTGAACCCCGGTCCTCAGAACTATGAGGCTAATCCTCTAACCAGTTGCTCCAATGTTCCACTGGATTAAACTCATTTATATTAGTTGTGGAAAAAATATTTCAGCGTTTGAACAAATGGGACTTTGAGCACGTCAAAAGAACAACTTATTTCCCAACTCTAAGTTTCCACTGTATATGTGTGACCGGTGGACTTCACTTAAGCAGTTTTAAAGACCACGTTGTGATACAAGAGTCATCTTGGAGCCAATCTCCATTTATTTGACACAGCTGTCGTAAACAAGGTGAAACAAACACTTTGTAGTATATGTAGCATCAAGCTAGGACCAAAAACTACATAGTTGAAAAGGGGGACACCCAGCATATTAGCAAACATATCTGCTGTGAACAAGGTGAAACAAACACTTTGTAGTATACATAGCATCAAGGTAGGACCTGGACAAGGGAAACAAATATATTATCCTCTATACATACTACAACGTGCGAATATCCCTCAAACACTGTGTAGCTTACCGAAATGTACATCGTTGAAAAGGGGAGGAGTGAAGATGGTCGCGGTACTTATTATGGGAAGGTGTGTCCCCTCTAAGTATATGTAGGGGTGCAAGGGCGGTTTAATTGCAATGTTCCACTCAGGGTTAATATGTCAGACAACTAATTACAAACTAAAATAAACAAATATACAGATACACCCCTCAGAAGAAAATCTCACACATGAATTATTCCATTGGAACTGGGCTCAACCCCTACAACAGACTCAAGTTGTGTCATGGACTCAATCAACCGACAGACATGCCTAATGACCCTGCCAAAGCGTGAGGTAAGCCGGTCCTCAACATCTGATACCAGGGTGCTGTCAGAGGATGCAGGCGTTGGGCACGGTGGGGATGGAGGGGCTGCCACAGGTGAAAGTGAAGGGATGTGAAGACATGGGGGTATGTCATTGATCATGAACCCATGAGGTAGTGCTGCCACCATCCTAGTCAACATTGGAAAGGGAACCAGCTAGGGATGGACTAGCTGTTGCAGCTGGAGAGTCCAACCCCGAAATCTCAGTGCCATCACAGTCAGGCGGAAGAGGGTCATCAATCTCACTAAGAGCAGGCATGGTCACCGGAGCATCGTCACCCAAGGTTGCAGCCAAGGGCTGAAAGTTGACCTGAAGAAGCAGGTCCCGGTGAACAACACATTCATCTCCATCTCGATCCTTGATCCGGTAGACATGCAAGGTAGCTTTCGCTGCCACAACAGTGTAGACATTGGGTTGCCATTTGTCAGAGAGTTTAGATTTGCCTTAAACACCTTTGCACGCCAGAAGCACCTGGTCCCCAAGAGATAGAGACTGACCCTTGACTCGCTTGTTGTACTGATTAAGGTGATGTTTCTGCTCAGCTGAGCAGTTCTTCTGGGGCGTCATGGCGCAGTGCAGGTCATCCAGAAGTGTTTTCACAGACATTATAGTCAGAGTCTCATCATGGAGAACGTTCTTGAAGAGGAGGTCGACTGGCAGTCTAGGGACCTGACCAAACATCGGATAGAAAGTTTCAAACCCTGTGGTCTTGTGAACAGTGCAGTTGTGCACAAAAGTCATGGTCTGGACCATCTGTGGCCATTTCTGATTAGAACGAGGAGGCAAAGACCTCAACATGTTGTCCAGGGTGCGATTGAACCTCTCTGTTCAGCCATTCCCCATTGGATAAGAAGGTGAAGTGCCCAACTTGCCAACTCCAGGCAGCTTCAAAAGCTCAGCAATTCATTTGCTTTCAAAGTTTGCGCCCTCGTCAGAGTGCAGGTCTTGGGGAAAGCCATACAGTGCTTTGTGAAAGTATTCGGCCCCCTTGAACTTTTCAAGCTTTCCACATTTCAGGCTTAAAACATAAAGATATAAATTTTTCCTTTTTTTTTTTGTTGACCATCAACACGCAATCGTGAAGTGGAACAAAATTTATTGGATATTTTAAATTTTTTGTGACAAATAAAAACCTGAAAAGTGGGATGTGCAATATTTGTCGTCCCCTTTATTTTAAGTGTAGCAAACTCACTCCAGAAGTTCAGTGAGGATCTCTGAATGATCCAATGTTGACTGATGATGATAATCGAATCCACCTGTGTGTAATCATGTCTCCGTTTAAATGCACCTGCCCGTTGATAGTCTCAGCGTTCTGTTTAAAGTGCAGAGAGCATCATGAAGACCAAGGAACACGACAAGCAGGTCTGAGATAGTGTTGTGGAGAAGTTTAAAGTTGGATTTGGATACAAAAAAATTTCCCTAGCTATAAACATCTCAAGGAGCACTGCTCAAGCAATCATATTGAAATGGAAGGAGTATCAGACCACTGCAAATCTACCAAGACCCGGCCTTCCCTCTAAACTTTCAGCTCGAACAAGGAGAAGACTGATCAGAAATGCAGCCAATAGGCCCATGATCACTCTGGTTGACCTGCAGAGAGCTACACCTGAGGTATATCTACTATAACGGTCGCGCTCGAAAGATCGGAGGAATTTGTCGTGTCGGAAAAATGCATTTACATCAGCTTTAAAAAGGTGAAATGGGACGATTTTATGGCTTTCATTGAAGCTAACCTGGAGGACGCCCCTACCAACATTTTTTCCGGTGAAACACATTTCCGTACAGTGGTGAATAGAGCAGCCAAACGATACCTTCCTTCCGGCTATATACCAATGGTCTGCCCAAACTACCTTGCCTCAGCGGCCTTTCTCGCCGACGAACGTGACACCATCCGGCAAGCGGACCCATTTGATGCCCGACTTCCCAACATCCAATGCCAGATTATCGTCTGGTGTCCGAGCGCCGGCAAAATTGGTGGATTGAACATATAGAAAAATCCAACCTCCGGGGGCTGAAAAATCTCTGGCCTCCCATCAAAGCCTTGAGCAAGCCAGCCAAACGGCCAGACAACACTGGCATCGAATTTAACGGGGTCCAATCAAAAAACAACCGGGACGGATGTCAACGTTTCAACCAACAATTCGTTGAACATCCACCTTCCAACCGTTCCATTCGATCTATGTTGCGCTTCCTCTATGGAATAGCGCGCGAAAACCATCCTCGCTTCATGACAGCGCAAGTCTGAACAGCCATCAAACCGTCCAAAAACTCAAAGGCGCCTGGGGCCTGATGGCATATGCCTGGTAATGATCATACACCTTGGACCGAACGCAGTCCAATACCGCCACCGTGGCCATGACATCCCACTTCCCAAACCAGGGAGACCCATCGGTGAAGGACAGTCTTATCATCCAATCATTGAACCGATACCCTACACACTGTCTACCCAAAGTCTCCAACTTTCGGCCGAAAAATCATTGGCCACGCTGCTCACCACCTGGAACCTCGAAGAGTCAACAAGACTCGATCGAAATCAGAGGCAATCAGATTCCTACCATCCATAATCCGAAAATTCTTGGTGTCACCTTCGATCCCTCGCTGACGTTCCATGAACACGTGAAATTCGTGCGCTCCAAACTCAATAAAAGAAACAACGTTCTGAAGTGCTTAGCTGGCACCACGTGGGGTCAGACCAAGGAGACCATCCTCACGACGTATAAGGCCATTGGAAGAACGATCCTGAACGACGTGGTAGACGTGTGGACTCCCAACCTGAAGCCAACTCACTGGGACTCCGTTCAGGCAGCTCAAAACACTGCCCTTTGAACCGCCATGGGCTGCCACAAAATGGCTTCCATCGATCACCTACACGCTGAGTTGAAAGTCCTTCTGGTACGCTAGCACAATTTGATGCTCATAAAACAACACGCGCTTCAGTGCTACCTCGCAGGACATTCCAATCACAAGATGACAAGGCAAGACGCGTGCCCCAGAGCGTTGCGCAAAACCGTCAGATATCGAGCCATCAGTCCAGCAGTACATTCATCGCCCATGCGTTAATGCAGAGGACTACAGGCCCGGCCTCTCAGCGATCCATCAAACCGCCGTAGCCGATGGGATCACCGGCTACAAATCCGACATCGTGTTGGGTGGCTACCCCCCTCCAGTAGCCGAATCCGAAAGAAAACTCCCGCGGCCCGTGAGATCGACGCTATCACATCTTGTTCGGGCTGGTGTCACAAGCTCAACAATTATCTGCATCGACTCAACAACAACATCGTCAAAAAATGCCCATTGTGTGACGTCTCATAGTCTCTTCAACTGTCCTCAAAACCAACCACGCTGACGGTGGAACATCTGTGGTGTGCCCCGGCCGATCTGGCTCACTTTCTGGACCTCAATACAGAGTAAAGACCGTCGTACTTAGCTACTACAACAACAACAACAGTTGAGGTGGGAGAGTCTGTCCAGAGGACAACAATCAGGAGTATACTGCCCAAATCTGGCATTTATGGAAGAGTGGCAAGAAGAAAGCAATTTCTCAAAGATACCCATAAAAAGTCCAAGTTTAAAAATTTTTTGCCACAAGCCACCTGGAAACCTGTGGAAGAAGGTGCTCTGGTCTGGTCTAAATTGAACTTTTTGGCCACAATGCAAAATGACATGTTTGGCGTAAAAGCAACACAGGTCATCACTCTGAACACACCATCCCCCACTGTCAAACATGGCAGTTTATTGCTGCAACAACAAATAAGTCGTTAAAAAAATCATACATTGTGATTTCTGAATTTTTATTTTTAGATTCACTCTCACAGTGGACATGCATCTACGATTAAAATTTCAGAACCCTCCATGATTTCTAATTGGGAGAACTTGCAATATAGCAGGGTGGTCAAATACTCATTTTCTTCACTGTAATCCATCCATTAATTTTGTGTCCTGCTTATCCTCACTGGGGTCACAGGGATGCTGAAGCCAATCACAGCTATCTTCGGGCGTGAAGTAGGATGCACCCTGAACTGGTCACCAGCCAATCGCAGGGCGCATATGAGCAATTATTTGTGGTCATTTTTACACCTACAGAAAATAAAATGCCTTCAATCATCTTACCACTCATATTTCTGGGATGTGGGAGGAAACCGAACTGTCTGGAGAAAACCTATGCAAGCACTCTTAAGAATATCCAAACCTAATATGGGAGGGGCTGGGATTTCAACCACGGACCTCAGAACTGTGAGCCAGCTATGCAAACCAGTAGGTTGGTGTGGTACTTATTCACTACCTTTTTGACTAAGTCCAGTATTATATTTAGTTGGAAATTAGTTTTGTAGATTTGTGTGTTGTTTGTAATTTCTTCATTGAAAATATTTCTAAAAGAAGAAAATTTTCTGCCCAATGTGACGAAGAAATAATGTGTCTGAAAAGAGAACAATGGTTGTTAATTTTACAGTGAAACCTTTTTTTTCCTTGTATGCATAATTGCTCTATTGACTGAGCAAATAAACATTTCAATACCCAATGATTTACTTGCAATTTTAATTGTGTACGCCAATACTCGGCAGTCTTAATATTATCAGAGGTGTATGTAGACATAAATAAAAAAATGTGCTCATGAATGTCGATGATCGGCCGAAATTAATTTTGTTTTCACAATTTGTAACACATTAGATCTGGCAGAAAGTGACTAAATCTTCTTACCTGAAAATATAATGGTCAAATTATTTCTTTGTTTAAACAAACACTCTTCCAGCATCTTTCACAATCACTACACCACCACTAATATCACAACTACCACTACAACTTCAACCACCACCGATGATTACATTTACTACTTAATTTGCTACTACCATGACGACAACTACTACGACCTCCTACACTGCACACATTTTTTTAGTGTATCAGGTGAACAGTCCTCTGTGATCAGCCAGAAAAGGGATACAGACAAGACTTAATGTTTTCTTTTTTTTGCTGTTGAGGCTGCTGCAGCAACCCACACCAAGTAAAATGATCCAGAATTAATATATGCAAGAAACCACAGAGATCTCATCAGGTTTCTTCATGTATCATGTTTTCATTGACTTGGGAAAAACTACTCAAGTAACCCACTTTTCCTTTCGGCTTTTACTGTTAGGGGTCACCACAGAGAGTCATGTTTTTCCATTTAAACCTATCTCCTGCATCTTCCTTTCTAACACCAACTGCCCTCATGTCCTCCCTCACAACATCCATCAACCTTCTCTTTGGTCATCCTCTCGCTCTTGTGCCTGGCAGCTCCATCCTCAGCACCCTTTTACCAATATACTCACTCTCTCTTCTCTGGACATGTTCAAACCATCAAAGTCTGCTCTCTCGAACCTTGTCTTCAAAACATCCAACTTTGGCTGTCCCTCTAATGAGCTCATTTCTAATTCTAACCAACCTGCTCACTCCTAGCGAGAACCTCAACATCTTAATTTTTGCCACCTCCAGCTCTGCTTTTTGTTGTCTCTTCAGTGCCACAATCTGTAATCCATACATCATGTCCGCCGCACCATTATTTTATAAACTTTGCCCTTCATCCTAGTGGAGAGTCTTCTGTCACATAGCATACAAGAAGACACCTTCCACGGGCTGTTCCAACCTGTTTGGACCAGTTTCTTCATTTCCTTACCACACTGACCATTGCTCTGGATTGTTGACCCCAAGTACTTGAAGTCATCCGCCTTCGCTGTCTCTTTTCCCTGGAGCCTCGCTCTTCCCCTCCAGCCCTCTAATTCAAGCACATATATTCTTTACCTTCAGCTAATCCTAAATAAACACATATTGAAGATTGAAGATGTTTGTATTGAAACCAAAAAAGGATATTAAGTGCCACTGACAACTAAACACAGTCGACAACAACGCTGGGCCCCCAGTGGACAGTACGTTTTTGCAGCACTTCGGGACCTCCGCTGGCATAGCATCTTACCCCAGGCCTTTGCTAGTGGCAAGGGAATCCAGGGCAGTTGTTAGAGCACTGGTTTGCTGTCCAGCTCCTCTAGCATTGGCAGACACTCAACAGTGTTGAGAGGATTTTCTGAGACTGTTCTCTCTGGTTCGGGCCTCAGAATATTGTTCGACCCAATGTTCCATTTGTTTTGCTCGGTCCTCAAGGATGTCTCCAAAAGAGGAGGGGGCTGCTTTCTTTTGGTTAGTCCAAGAGCCTGCTTGATGCCATCGTACATCCCCTTGATGTTGCCAGTGTCAACTGCAGTCTGGATGTTGGAGCAGAGCTGAAGCAATAGAGCTCGTGCACGTGGTGTCACAATTTGCATGGCGCCACATTGCCGGTCAAACCAAGCTGCTCGGCAGTGCTGGAGTCGTTGAACCAGCAGATTTTTCAAATTGCCCAAGACCTGTTATGCTGTTGGTTGTCACAAGAGAGGAGACAGTTCTTCGAGGATATCATTCTAAAGAATACCAGCTGAAAAGACCAGAAAAGATCGATGGGTTGCTGGTCAAACAAAACTGCTCAGGAGTCTGCTGAATCGGAGCACATTGTTACCAATGTCCGAGACCTATTGTGATTTTAGTTATTACAATAGACGTGACAGTTCTTCAAAGAGATCATTCTATGGAATACCAGCTGAAAAGACAAAAAAATCGATGGATTTCGGCAGTTAAACGGAATGGATGGTGCCCAATGAAATACACATACCTGTGTACCGATCATTTCATTTCAGGTAGGATTTATTCTTCTCAATCTTGAGTTATCAAGAAGTATTTATAATCCCAAATTGACTCATTTGAGACCAATGTGTATTAAAAAGCATGTGGGAGGCAAATTTTTTTTTCCAGTCATCGTTAATGAATACGAGTTTGTGTAAAACCTTCTTTGCTTCAACTGCAAGTCTTATAACCAATGCATAAATTTCAAACCAGTTAGCTGGTTTGTTGATTTGGTTTCTGAATTTTGACATTGCCTAGGTGCAATGTTCCTTCTAATCTTTTACGTCTGAGCAAACACACTGAGGCCTTGAGCACTCCCTTTGATCACTGTGAGCAGCAACAGACATATGCGCTGTGTTCAATCTGTCATCCATTGAAGTTACATGGCTCATTAAAAGGTTCAGATTATATTCCCATCATAAGATTTTTCAGAACAATTTTGCGTTTTTGCAAATTTACACTAAAAATGTCACCAAAAAAAATGCATTGCTAACCAAACCAAGCCAACTATAAATTTGAAACGTTGCTTCCAACTTTATTTCATTTTTCTTTTTTCCACCCACAATAATATCCCTGTATCTTTTCCTTGGTGTAAAACTGAATTATTGCTTCCAGAATATCTTAAGCAATGCATGTTGAAAGTTGAATGATGCCCCCAAACAGTTTTAGGGTTAGTTATGTTGCCTCATATATTTAAAATACAGAATTAGATTTTTGTTCACTGTATCATCTGTGCTTTCATCTTCGATGAGGCTGTGCCAAGGTAGAATTTTAACATTACACCCCATCTCATCCTTTCTGCTTTGGCTTCAGACCACATTTTTGTCGCTCAAAAAAAGATAAAACCTCATCCAGTTTCACCACTTTTTCTTCCATTATTCACATGCTCCAACATTCATTAAAGCAACAGCATTTCGTTTTTAAAATACTTTTACCATTATTATCGAGAGTAAACCTAAGCAGCATGTCTAACTCGTGTTTGCTCTTTGTTGCCCAGACTGTGTTTTCAACTGAAATACTGGTGGTGGGCGGTGTTTGTAATTATGAGAATACCCCTTTAAGTGCGGAGGCGGCGGTGTCAGGTAAACTAGACAGTATAGTGTGTGGCTGAGCAGCAGGTTGTTTTGAGAGGCAGTGTGCTGCCGTGTTTAAAAAAATAAAAAATAAAAATGACGTCAGGCTGTAGTTCACTGCGCTTGATCTGTTTTCATCTGCGCTGAAATTGTGCAACAAGTATGCAAATGCATAGTTGCGCAGCTTAGAGGGAACATTGCTGAGGTGTACACAATGTCCCTCAGGTATTCCCACCTTTCCTATTTATTTTTGCTCTGCCATCCTTTTTGACATTTTACCAGTATTGCGGCAAATTCCGGTACCTTAATTGGATTTCGTGTGCTGGTGGTGTAGATATGGGGTCTGTCAGATTTCTTTGAGCGACATATTCTTCTGGTCTGCAGTTTTACCTTGATGCACAGTAACTAGTCGTCTGTATTGCAATCAGCGCGCTGTTCCTTGCGGGTGAGCTTTACTCATGATAGGCTGCGATGTTTGGTGAGAACCAGAGCAAATTCGTGCCAATGCTTTGACCTGGGGTTTCTCTAGGAAACTCGTTGTTGTGGCTTGGTGTTAAAAAAGGTGTTACACAGAGTTCAAGCAGACGCTGTCAGTTTTCATTCATGCATCAAACACCAAAACGACCCAGACCAGGAGGGCAGAGTTGTATGGTCAGCGCCCACTCTGGCATTGAAATCTCCAAGGACAAAGAGTGAGTGTATGTCAGGAATGTTTCTGAATGTAGAGCTGAGGTCGTCATGGAATGTGTCTTTGCGTCTGTGGAGGAAATGATGCTTGAGGCATGAGCACTCATGAGAGCGGCTGGTTTGGTTGCACTATGGAGCTGGAGGAACAGGATTCTCTCTGTTCCCTCTTTAGGTGGGATGATGTATCCCAGCAGCCTGTTCCTGACTGCAAAGCCAGCGCAGTGTTCCCCTGGTCTCGACTGGTGACTTGCCCTGCCAGAAAAATGTGAAGTCCTTTTCTCTCACGGAGTTCGATCCAGGGAGTTTGGTTTCTTGGAGGGAAACAATATCCATCTGCAGCCTGCTTGGATCCCAGTTAATGACGTATGTTTTGCGGGTGTCAGTAATGGCTTGGAGATTGTCTGAGAAACCCGATGCCATTGTTGTAACGTTCCATGTGCCCAGCATTAGGACAGCAAACTTATTTGCTTTTCTCTTTCTCTTGGTTTTCTAATTGCTAAGTTAAAAGGTGATGACTCACTTGTCGTATTTCACTCTAAACCTCATGCATCCAGTGAGGTTAACGGACCGTAGCGAGGCAGCACCTTGCTGGGTGGGGGCTGCCCAGCTTGAGGCAGGCGATAGTTAACCAATGAGGCGTGGTGGCCTCTCCTACCGTCGTAAGCAATCCCGGCTTCTAACTCTAATCGAGAAGAGGATTTATAAACGGCAGACTGCTGCTTCCCGTGTTTGGTCAAAGCTTTATAGCAAAGCTGGAGTGTCATCCCCAGTGTGTAAATGCCTGGGTAGTAGTGTATGGAGAGCAGACTGTTACCCATGCAGTAGGTCTCCCCTCTACACATCCCAGAATGATCCACTGGAAAAGCAGATGCCAGAACGGGCTGAGAACAACGGTGACCCATTAAGGACTTCAACTCCATCGTCAAGGTTTACTCCCTTAACTTTCTTCTCTCCTGAGATTCCTGCAGGCAGTAAACCTATTTTCCCATAACTGGGGGTTTGCTTTGTGATCCACCAGGGTGTATCCACACGCGAATGGTTCTGCATGCCACACATCTGGGAGCCAAACCTCCTCCAAGTCCTTGCCAGTTCTGCTTGAGACCATGAAGTACTCAGGTGACGGCGGGCTGGAGCTACTGAAGTAAAAGTCGTGTGGTGGTGAGGTTATGTACTGGCAGAGGAATACTTACACATTCTGCTCCCCTTTTCACAGAAATGCTAGCCACAGGTATAAGTTGGAAATGAGAAGTGATGAGCACTACGTTAAAAGCACACTAAGCACATCACACCTCCTTTGCCACCCACGAACGCTATGTCGTATACAGTATTTTGACATGAAAATAATTTAAAAAACACTGAACATTCCTTGCCACATAGTAAAAATGGGAATAGGCAAGTCTTTGTGAGTGACAAATTGCAACCCCCCCAAAAAAAAGATTAAAAATAATCATTAATCATGAACGCATTTTTTTTCTTTGTCATTTTATTTTCATTATTCTTACAGTCATGGATAGAGGTAAGTGTACAATTGTTACACTTGAGGAAGGGGCAGCTTAAAGGGCTACTCTCATGAAATGGATGAGTTTTAGTATGTTATTAATGAAAAACTGCAGCCAATATGCCAACGCCATGCATTTTTTCACCACAAAACATGAGTTTGACGTACACAGCTTTTTGTCACTCCCGCCGTGAAAATCCTCTTGAGGGATTTGTTTTCGAGAAGAAGCAAGAAGTGACATAAAATGTAGTAATGGTAAAAAAAATAAAAAAGTGCAGAAAAAAGAAAACGTATATAATTTCTTATCTACAGTCAAGAAAATTAAGTATTTGAACACCCTGCTATATTGCAAGTTCTCCCACTTAGAAATCATGGAGGGGTCGGAAATTTTCATTGTACGTGCATGTCCACTGTGAGAGAGAGATGATCTAAAAACAAAAATCCAGAAATCAAAATGTATTATTATTAATTTTTTTTATGATTTATTTGTGTGATACAGCTGCAAACAAGTATTTGAACACCTGAGAAAACCAATGGTCATATTTGGTACAGTAGCCTTTGTTTGCAATTACAGAGGTAAAATATTCCCTGTAATTGTTCACCAGGTTTGCACACACTGTAGGAGGGATTTTGGCCCACGCCTCCACACAAATCTTCACTATATCAGACAGGTTTCTGGACTGTTGCTGAGAAACACAGAGTTTCAGCTCCCTCCAAAGAATTTCCATTGGGTTTAGGTCTGGAGACTGGCTAGGCCACGCCAAAACCTTGATATGGTTCTTACGGAGCCACACCTTGGTTTTCCTGGCTGTGTGCTTCGAGTCATTGTCATGTTGAAAGACCTAGCCACAACCCATCTTCAATGCTCGGACTGAGGGAAAGAGATTTTTCCCCAAGTAGGCATGGTGTTCTTGGGATGGAACTCATCATTTGTCCTCCTCCAAACGCGTTTGTTAAATTATGACCAAAAAGTTCAATTTTGATCTCATCTGACCACAAAACCTTCTCCCCTGACTCCTCTATATCATCCAAATGGTCATTGGCAAATTTAACACAGGCCTTGATATGTGCTGGTTTAAGCAGGGGAAGCTTCTGTTCCTTGCATGATTTCAAACCATGATGTCTTAGTGTATGACCAACAGTCATCTTGGAAACAGTGGTCCCAGCTCTTTTCAGGTCATTGACCAAGTCCAGTCGTGTAGTCCTGGGCTGATTCCTCACCTTTCTAAGTATCATTGAGACCCCATGAGGTGATATCTTGCATAGGGCTCCACTCCGATTGAGATTGACCGTCGTGTTTTGCTTCTTGCATTTTCTAATGGTTGCTCCAACAGTGGACCTTTTTTCACCAAGCTTCTTGGTAATTTCTCCTTTCCAGCCGTGTGGAGTTGTACATTTTGGTCTTTGGACAGCTCTTTGTTCTTGGCCATGTTACAAGTTTGAGTCTTACTGATTGTATGGGTGTACAGGTGCCTTTATGCAGCTAACGATCTCACACAGGTGCATCTGATTTAGGATAATACATGGAGTGGAGGTGGACTTTTAAAGGCGGACTAACAGGTCTTTGAGGGTCAGAATTTTAGCTGATAGACAGGTGTGCAAATACTTATTTGCAGCTGTATCACACAAATAAATCGTTAAAAAATAAACTTACTTTGAGATTTCTGGATTTTTCACAGTGGAGAGGGACCTACGATGAAAATTTCAGACCCCTCCATGATTTCTAAGTGGGAGAACTCCCAATATACCAGGGTGTGTATATATATATATATATATATATATATATATATATATGTATATATGTGTGTGTGTGTGTGTGTGTGTGTGTGTGTATATATATATATATATATATATATATATATATATATACACACACACATAATAAGCACCACAGTTTCATATTGAACCTGAAATATATTTATTTCTAACTCTCAGACATAGCGGACGCCTCTTCCCTCTTCCTCTGTGATTGCGAATCCCTGTCCTTTTTTGGCCTTCTCCTTGTTCTCCTTCTCCTTTCTCTCCTCCTTTTTCTGCTTGTTCTAACGCTCCTCTACAGCCGAGGGGCTGCCGAGAGAGGAGGTGGGTTTTGCGTGACCCAACTCGTGGGCTAGGGAGTAGCGACCAAGCCGTCGTTGTCGGGCTGGCTTGTGACGACCAGTTCCGGCCGGTGGCTTGGGAGCTCGTCGTCTGAGTTGGATGAGCCCGAGGGATGTAAGATGCTCCACCGCGTCCTCATTGTTGGCTGGCTCCTCTGTGTCCTCCTTGTGGGCGGGCTCCTCCGCAAGCTCCTTGTCTGCGGCCTCCCACATGGCCGCGTCTGCCAAGGCCTCCCCCATGGCCGCCTCCACCGTGGCCTCGTTGACGGCTTTCTTCTCCTTTTTGTTCTTCTTCTCCTTGTTCCTTTTTTCATTCTTGTCTTTGTTCTTCTTGCCGGTGTCATTCTTTTTCCTCTTGTTCTTCTCGCAGGCCCCTGGGCCTTGTTTGCCTTCGATTTATCAGCGCCGCACTTGCTTCGCTGCGGATAAAAGCAAGGACGCGAACAGTTTAGCTTCGGTTACGGAACTTTGAGAAGGCTATGCATTGCCCCTTCTGCTGGTCCATTAATCGATCGAACATTTCATGCATGTTGCGTTTCCAGGAAAGCTCCTTATGCAGAGCATAAAATTAGCTCTGCATCTTATGACTATGGCATATGGAGGAGCTGATCTTCTGGCCTTCTTCCATGTTTGTTTTAAAATTCTGCAAAAGAGGAGAGGGGATAAGGCCGGCAGGGAGCTAACGAGTGGTAAACAGGGCTGTCATGCGCGTCCGACGCGGCAGCTGGTCTCGCACCCTACTCATGCAAGTGGCCATGGCGCTCCTTTTGTCCATGAGGGTGGGACTGAGAGACAAGCCAATCTTCTTCCACACCTTTTGAAAGTTCCTGACTGGGCCTGTGAAGGCCCCTTTTCCGTAGTTGGCAAAAACATACGGGTTGCCCAGCGCAGTCCAAGGCCACATCTTTAGCCAGCATTTGAACGAGTTGAATTCCTCTTGAGGAATATTTGTGTGTGCCGTTCCATACGTACGGCGCGTCTTGTGCTCCGTGACCTGCGACGGGAGAAGGACCAGAAAAATAAGCGTAAGAAATTACGGAATATTGCATGGGAAGAAAAGGGAAGAGAAAAAAATAGCAATCAAGGGGAGACAATAGGAAAATAAGCAGCAAGGGCAGCTCACCGCTGCGGGCCAGGTATTCATCTCGATCTGATAGCCCTCTTCTGGGCTGCCCCTGGCCTTCTCAACCTCTGCCACCCTCATGTTAAGGAGCACGCCAGACCGGTGTCTGGACAGGGCTGTGAGGTATCCAGCCAGGTATCCAAACAAACTAAATCTGACTTTTGTCTCTTTGGGCTTATCCTTTTCCAATTTATCTGAGAGGCAGGGAGAGACAGACACACACACACGCAATACGCAAATACAAAGTAATTTCTGAAAACGCTTACTTAGTTTTTCGGTGAAGCGAAAGCAATCAATACTTTTCAGTGACATCACACCTAACGTGTTTTATGTTTACAACACCATCTTGGATGGCAACATTGTGTCTACATATCACGGCGGACTCGTCATTGTTGGACCTAAACTCAACCGTTTTATCAGACATTGCAGAACAGTTGGACATTTATCACAATACAGAAAAAATACAAGCAATCTCCTCACCCCACCAACATGTACCTACCAGAAATGAAATTCTAGCTGGAAGAAGAGATTGGGGAAAGAGAAGTTTGGGTATCCCTGCTGAAGCTACTTCCTCCATGACCCGACCCGGAGAAGCGGTAGAAAATATATGGATGGTTTAATTCTAGAATGAGTGTCCTCTTTTTTTTTTTTTTTTTTTTTTTCTTCCCAAAGACAAAGGTTTGAACTTTAAGTGTTTAAATGAAAAATGTGAGAAAATATTAATGCATGTCTGAGAAAAGTTAATTGTGTAGTTAGGCGTTTAAAAGCCTTAAAACATATGGAAAAAAAATCTTGGAACTAAAAACAGGAAATAAAAAAAAAAATAGCGACAGAGTTTCATGTACATGAGAGCCCGTATTCGAAAAGCATGTACATTCACGATGCTGATTTTTTTTTTTTTTTTTTTTTTTTTTTTTGCTTTTTTCCAAATGACAGGGCACATTTATGCATGCTTTTTTGTTTTGCTGTGAAAATCCTCTTGAGGGATTTGTTTTCGAGAAGAAGCAAGAAGTGACATAAAGGACAGAGGCGCCCCCAAGTGGACTCGTTTGTTTCCATTAGTTTTACCTCCGGGAAGGTAGCTTGTTGTTCCTTTGTGTTAGCCAAAATGCCACCTCATTGCATTGCTGGACATTGCTTGAACACTCGGGAGAATGGATTTACCCTGCATAAGTTTGCAAGAGACCCGGTTCGGCGTGAAAAATGGATTGCAGGGGTTCAGAAGACGAGAGCTTCGTGGGTTCCAAATAACAGGTAGGTGTGGATACAGCTACTAAAAAAATAGTAGTTTGGGGCGGACCACGTAATCGGTCTCTCATAACGTAACAAAAGATCTGCGTACGAAATATGTTGATGTGCGTATCGGACGGCGTCGGGCTGCTGCATTGCTTCGCCAACGAAGGCTGCGCTTCGGGCTCCCGGACAGCGGCGGCTCTGAAGAACCCAGCCAAGAATGCCTCACTCAGCCACGTGCGCGCAGTAAAGCGCCCCGGCTTGACTGTGTTGTTCATTGTGTACTGTGGCGGCTATGAAGAACCCACCAAAGCAGCACGGCTCCATGAAATGCCACCACGGCACCGAAAATGAGCCACACCGACTGAGGCGCCGCGTTCGGCGGTCACTGCTTCTGCGAAGGCTGCGCGTCAGGCTTTGCGGACGGCGGCGGCTCTGCAGAAACCAACCCAGAATGCCTCACTCAGCCGCGTGCACGCAGTAAAATGCCCCGGCTCGACTGTGTTGTTTATCGCGGACTGCGGCGTCTATGAACAACACCCTAAAGCAGCACGGCTCGGCTCCGTCATAAGCCACACCGGCCGGCTGCGATGAGCCACGATAGCTCATCTCCGCCGCGGAAGTGGATCGGGCAGGGATGTGGTTTGGCTGTGATCGCATATCATCTGAATATGGGTCGAAACAATAGTGTATATTGCCCTGAGGGCTCGAAACAATAGTGTAATATTGCCCCGGTAACTTCACTCGGTTGTGTGGTGTTCTCCTTTTCGAGAAGAACTTCCGTGTCAGAAGGGGGGGCGCGTTTGTCTCCCATAGTTAGGGTGCACCGCGTGTTTTCATTGGTGAATGTCTGGGTGACATCACGGACGGAGGATGCAGCCAATATGGCGACCACTTGGACATCATAGAATGACACTTCTGCAACTTTGCACATGGATGACGCGGACTCTGCTCACATTTTTTTTCCGTATAGACATTGAAGTGATTGTTATATGCATTTTTCATTACAATATCTATTTTAGAATGTTTATAGGGATGACACTTGGGCTTTAAGTGGCACAGGAGCAGTTCAGAGTATTTGAACTTTATTTTACACTTTTCATGTTGTTCTTGACCTTCCCGATTTTATTATTTCTGACACGTCATCGTTGTTTGGCTTTCATATTAGACTTAATTATAAAAATAAATCATTTTACACTTGTTTATGTGAGTTCCTGGATGCACATGTCATCAAAACATGAATCCCAACCCGGGAACAATGAGTCCCTGGAGCTGAGTGAGGAAAACACATTTGGAAATCCTAAATTAGATCACGGTTCTTTCTTCATGGTCTTATTGTATTGCAGTTTTATAACTGTTCTTACCCTATTTTTATACTTCAATATTTTTATTTTGCATTGGTTTTGTTCTCCCTGTATATTAAATAATGAGGCCTGTCTGAAGATGCAGCTTGAGCGTACATTATGGGCCACTGCTAATTTTTGTGCATCTGAGACACTGTATGGACATCAAATGAGATCCTTGCATAATACACATTAGTCACAACATTTGATTGAAGATTTACCATTCTCTGTCTTCTTGTCTTGCAGACATCACTGAATATCTTCATCGTGAGCGGCAGAAACCAGTGCCCCCTCACGTTATAGAGGAAGTGGAGGATGAAGAGGTCCACCACATCGAGGAAGAGGAGACCAATTTGGTTATAAAACAACGGGAAAGAGCACACCCCCACATCAAGGAGGGAGAGAAATTGGAGCCCGCTCCTGTTAAAAAAGAGGATGCAGAAGAGTACCCCCACATCAAACATGAAGTAGAGGAGGACATCAAGTTTCCACCAATTGGTGTCTCTTTGAAAAGTGTAGATGAAGGTCGAAGTGAGGAGAGCAGAGGGGCAGAGCCCCCAAGCAGCAACTCAAGTCAACACGTGACATTAGAAGGTGATGGAAGCCGCCGTGGAGGATCACAGCCAGGTGGCCTCTTAGCTACCTTATCAGACAGTGATGACAAAACATCACACTCTTCTGACTATGATAATGAAGGCAGACAGTCTCAATTTGATATGACATTTCAAACTGACAACAAACAATGGAACTGTTCTCAGTGTGGCAAAACATTTGTGAATGAGAATATTTTGAAAAAGCACATGAAAACACACAGCGCTGAGAAACTTTTTGCCTGTTTAGTTTGTGGTCAAAGATTCTCTCGGAACCAACACTTAAGACATGCAAGAACCCACACTGGTAAGAAACTTTTTGCCTCTTCAATTTGTGTATGTATCAATGTTATTGCGTACAGCAAATGGACAGGTTAAATGGTTTCATTTACTTTGGTTTTGCAAGTTTTTTTGCTTCCAGTTTCATAACTGGTTGTGGAAATTACAAGTTAAGGTTACATGACTGTCATTTTTCAAGATTGGCAGTTGTGCTACAATAGTTTCACTTAAAAAATTACATTGGTTTTCATTCAGATATTTTTTATGTGACAGACCTTGTGATATAATGACTAGTACCAGAAGAGGAGTTTATGCAAAGACATTTGTTCCTGAGCCTAATTTTTGTCTTTTAATTTTTCACAGGAAAACCAGCAGGTCTTTTTGATAAAACACATTCTAATTGTGCCCGTTCCCTAAAGCTTGCTGCAGAAATGCCTAACAGATCATCAATGGTACAGACACATAAATCTACAAAACATATGACAAGGTACAAGCAAATAAAAGACAGAAAACACCCAACTGCAAAAGGTCTGTTGGAGTTGTCAGGTATACAAGGTGAACATTCATATGCAAAGCAAGCCACACCATCAGAAACATCTGTGACTAACTCATCTTCAGAATGTGTGGACAAGTCACCATTTTCTGTTGATGCGACATCATCTCGATCAGAAAATTTAACATCATCAGAATCTGCTGAAAAACAATCATGCAGTTCCCAGCGATGCAAGATGAAAAGGGATGAATATCAAAGACTTCTTATTGAAAATTCTCATCTAAAGTCAGCATTAAACGATTCAAGAATAACACAAGAGACTTTCAAAGACAACAACAAAAAAGTGAACTATTACACAGGTCTTCAGAGCTACAAAACAATGATCACTATTTTTGAGTACATTGAAGAATTCATTCCAGAGAAAACACACACACATCGTTCTTTAAGTAAGTTTCAAAAGTTCATTTTAGCCTTGATGAAACTGAGACACAATTTTCCTGAACAAGACCTGGCATATAGATTTGATGTATCTCAAGCAACTGTGTCTCGTACATTTTTGTCTGTTATTCATGTAATGTACATCAGGCTACAAAGATATATTTACTGGCCGGAAAGAGAAGACTTGAGAATGTCAATGCCGCTAGAATTTAGAAAATATTTTTCTTTAAATGTTTGTGTTATCATTGACTGTTTGGAAATTTTCATCGAGAGGCCTTCAGATTTGAAATCCCGCGCTCAAACATGGTCGTCTTATCAGCACCACAACACTGCCAAATATCTTCTTGGAATTACTCCTCAGGGTTCAGTTTCGTTCATTTCAAAAGGTTGGGGAGGTCGTACAAGTGATAAGTACATTACTGAAAACTGCGGGTTATTAAAAAAACTTCATCCAGGAGATGTCGTGCTTGCATATCGTGGTTTTGACACAAAAGAGTGTGTTGGTTTTATGTGTGCTGAGGTAAAAATACCTGGATTCACCAAAGGCAGATCTCAGTTGCCAGGATTAGAGATTGAGAAAACACGCAGTATTGCACTTATGAGAATTCATGGAGAGCGTGTTATGAATTTAGTGAGAAATAAATACATGATCTTATCTGGAACATTACCAACCGGTTATTTATTAAGTCCAAATGGTAGCACCCCTGCAGTAGACAAAATTGTAACAGTATGCTGCTGTTTGGCCAATTTTTGCAGTTCGGTTGCTCCTTTCAATTGATGTATGGTTTGCAAACTGTTTTTAAGCACATAGAAATTGTACATACAAGCTGCTTTTCAACATTTGAATATTGTAAAAAACAAGCAATTTTTTTTTTCAATATAAAGTACTGGTATGAGTGTTAACATACATTGGACTGTGACCAACTGAAGATATTCTTTTGAACTATCCGAATTATCCAATTTAAGTATTACCTGCATTATTCTAATGACTATCTTACAACTTTACTTCCTGATGTAGCATCAATATTTTTGTACAAAATGATTTCCAATTACAAAAGCAAAATTCATATTCGTTGTTAATCAGTGAAATATTCGACTTCCTTACGTGTGGATTTTGTTCTATACCTAGTATAGAATTTGAAAATCAATAACTTATGCCCTTTTAATTTTGATAAATTCATTCAAAAATTTCACTCCTCTGCTACTGTGTACAAAAATCAATTTTATTCAATACACGGAACACAAAAAAAGATGTTTTCACAAGCTGTAAGAATCCTAAAATTGCTCTAACACTGAAAGTATGATACACAGGGGTACCTGGACTTATAAAATTAATTCATTCCTGAAGTTGTTTCGTGATGTGAATTTTTCATCAGTAGACATGCTTTTTACATGTACAGTGAAGAAAATACGTATATGAACACCCTGCGAGATTGCATGTTCTCCCACTTAGAAATCATGAAGGGGTCTGAATTTTTTATCGTAGGTGCATGTCCACTGTGAAAGAGATAATCTAAAAAGAAAAATCCAGAAATCCGTTTAATTACTGTATTTAGTTTACAGTAGTTTACTTTGTGCATGTGACACCTGCATTGTTTAAGTTAAAATCAAAGTCACTGGAAAAATAAATTTAAAATACAAATAAAAATATAAAAAAGTCTTATCCTGCTGTGAAAAAAAGGTCAATATAAAACAAAGCAATGTCATTTAAATTAAAATGTTCCTCTAAAAAAATCTGTTACTGTAGCTTCTTGACACTCCTGCAGATCTTTCAGCATTTTGGCTAGAGCTTAGAGCTTTTCCTTTTTCTCAGCCACACTTTTGCGATAAACATTGGATTTGGACACTAATGTGAAGTCCTTTTTTTTTTTTTCCTGCATTCACTGCCATTTCGTCTGCCTCCTTCTGCATCATCTCACTGCTTTTCATTATCCTTCTCTGTTTTACTTTGACATTTCTGTGTCTTGCTGGAGCTCTCTTTTTGTCTCATTTGCAGTTTGTTCTTTTTTTCATCCTCGAAGTACTACACACACACACACACATATATATATATATATATATATATATATATATATATAAAAAAACCCTGGTTTACCAAACCAATGCTCTAACCACTGTGCTACGGGGCCTCACACATATGTATATATATGTGTTGTATATATATTTATATATTTTCTAACTCCTTTGCAGTGTTGGATTAAGTCTTTTGGCGGGGCTTCATCAACTGCATGCTCAGCCATTGAATCCATGCACAATGCTATCGGACTCTTCTCCTTCAAGTTTTCTACTAGGATGTCCTTGTTGATGGAGTACCCTCGCTCCACCGCTGTTTGTCTATGAGACAGAGTGAAGAGACATTTCATCATGTCCCACAGTGCTGCATACTCTGCTCTGCCAAAACAAAACTGACAAAACTGCCAAGAAATTCTTCAAGCTTGCAACCGTATGAAACATTTTGGAATTCTGCATTAAGGTTTGCACTTGCATGCAATGAGAATGGTTTTTTCTTTTTTTTTTATATTGAGCAAGGATTTTGTCACACTCTGAGGCAGTGCACCATCCTGCATTGAGGAGAGAGACCCTGTAGGAGTTTCCCAAACATTGCTATTGCATGCTCAGTCTCTGTCACCATGATCACAGGGTCCAAGGGAGCTCACGTGTTACACTGCTGGGTACACAAGAGGACTTTTCTCCATAATTTTTTTTCCGGTCACAGCAAGGAAGGATACTCATTCCTTCTTGAACACCTGTATGTTCGCTGGATTTTCATGGAGTTTTTCAGATGCCTTCTCTAAAGCTTGTTTTGTGGCAAATCCTGTGTCCAGTTATTTGAGTGGCACATGGATTGATTTGTTTTGGAGGTCAAGTTACAGCAGCTGGACATGTGTTTTCATCTTTTCCAATTCTTCCCTTTTAATAAAGCATGACAGCAAGAATCTCAGGATGGACTGGAGCTCTTTTGCTCAGAAAGGCACGATTGGTGCATCAGTCTGGAATTTCTCCAAAAAAGGTTTCAGCTGTCTAGCAACAAATGCAAAAAAACGGAGCTTAGCCTGAAAAAAGGGTCAGCTGTGGGTTCCCTCTCCTGTGTCTGTTGGAGTCTTTCCCATGAAATCTGTCATTCTTCTCTCCCTGTTTAATTGTCCAGAAATCTTGACATGGCCTTTTCCTCCTGCATGACTCCTGAGTCCTGAGACACCTATGTTACCAATCTCAAAAGGCTTCCTGCGGAGCTTGCAATATGCCCGATGCACATCTCCAGACATTTCTCCTCACCAGTCCCTGAACTGGTGGTGTTGCTTTCACTCAATTTTGAATTTGCACTGTCTTCCTGCCATTGTCACTAATTCCTGCAATTTCACAAATAAACACATATTTGAAAGTCTATTACTACTCATATTGACTGTTTTCACTGTAAATTACTTTCCATAGCTGAGCCTTTTCATATCGTTCATATTCTATGTATTATAAGATATAAGAAGGTTGATTGTCATTGCAGTCAGTGCAATGAAATTCCGTTGAGCATGTCTCTCTGTAGGAGTATAAAAAAGGAAAGAGTAATACACACCAAAGAGCTCCCATATGCAAAGTTTATTTAGCGTGTTTGATGTTTCGAGCGAGACTGCTCTGCCTCAGACTACATTATGTAGAAAAATATAATGTAGAAAAATGTATATTATTTAAGATTCTTATATTCGTATGATGGAGTAATATATATATATTACTCCATCACATATACAGTGCCCTCCATAATTATTGGCACCCCCGGTTAAGATGTGTTAAAACCCTTAAAATAAATTCAGTGTTTATTGCAGAAGAATACTGTCACACTGAAAATTTTAGGAAAATGTAACTCAAATGAATTGTAAGAAAATGAAAAAAATCCCTGACTAAAAATAATTTTTCATTAAATAACCTGTTTCACAATTATTGGCACCCTTAACAATTCCCAGGAAATAAATATATTTGAAACATTTCTGTCATTTCTACAGTAGTTTACAAAGTTTACCAGAGTATGTAGGAACATTTAATTAGTAATTCATCACTTCCTGTTTCCCTGGGGTATAAATATGACGTGACACAGAGGCTATTTCTCTTATCCACTCTTAAACATGGGAAGGACAAAGGAATACAGCATACAAGTGAGGCAGATGTGCGTCGACCTTCACAGGTCAGGCAGAGGCTACAAGAACGTTGCCAGTCAATGGCAACTGCCCATATCCACTGTGAGAGGAATAATTAAGAAGTTCAAAACAACTGGAACTGTGGTAAACAAGCCTGGAAGAGGACCCAAATTTATTTTGCCACCACGCACAGTGAGGAGAATGGTAAGAGAAATCTAAAGATCTCCAAAGCGCAACTGTTACAGAATTACAACAAATGGTAGCATCCTGGGGTCACAAAGTCTCCAAATCAACCATCAGGCGCTGTCTACATGCCAAGAAGTTGTTTGGGATGCATGCACGGAGAAAACCTTTCCTCACTCACAATAATAAACGCAGACGTCTGGTGTTCCCCAAGCAGTATTGGGGCTTCAACTGGGACCGTGTGCTTTGGTCAGATGAGACCAAGATTGAGCTTTTTGGCAACAAACACTCAAAGTGGGTCTGGCGTGCCGCGATAGATGCGCATGCTGAAAAGCACCTCATACCCACTGTGACGTATGGGGGTGGGTCAGTGATACTGTGGGGCTGTTTCGCTTCCAAAGGCCCTGGGAACCTTGTTAGGGTGCATGGCATATACCAAGACATTTTAAATCAAAATCTGTTGCACGAAAGCTGAAGATGGGTCGTCACTGGGTCTTTCAGCAAGACAATGACCCCAAACATATGGCCAAATCGACAGAAATGGTTCACCAAATCAAGCTCCTCCCATGGCCATCTCAGTCCCCAGACCTCAATTGCCACACATTGCCTCCATTTGAAAACCTGTGGGGTGAGCTGAAGAGGAGAGGACCCAGGTCTCTGGATGATTTAGAGAGATTCTGCAAAGAGGAATGGCTGAAGATCCCTTTCTGTCTTTTCCCATCTTGTGAAACATTATAGGAGAAGATTAGGTGCTGTTTTGTTGGCAAAAGGGGGTTGTACAAAGTCTTAACACCAGGGGTGCAAATAATTGTGACTCACATTATTTGATGTCAAATAATTATTTATGTGGGATTTTTTCCGCACTGAATAAATGCACTTGTATTGAAGGTTGGATTATTAGAAGCTACAAAAACACATCTTAACCAGGGGTGCCAATAATTACGGAGGGCACTGTACCACCTAAAATTATAATGTGTACCTTGTGTGACTGTACTCCCAACATTTGGAGATGTACCATGTGCATCATGGGTATTAAAGATGGCGACTCGCTTGTCATTATTAGCAGTCTGACGAAGACCACTCTTGCTCGCTAAATAACCTTTGCATATGGGGGCTCTTTGGTGTGCTAATAACTTTTTCCTTTTTGATTCTTTATTTGGAGATCCAGCACCCAACCCATGTGGTTTCAGGGATGTGTGTGTCCTATTGTTACTATATCTCTGTTGCAATATGTCATAAAATGTAGTAATGGTAAAAATAAAAAAGTGCAGAAAAAAGAAAACAAATATATAATTTCTTATCTACAGTCAAGAAAATTAAGTATTTGAACACCCTGCTATATTGCAAGTTCTCCCACTTAGAAATCATGGAGGGGTCGGAAATTTTCATTGTACGTGCATGTCCCCTGTGAGAGAGAGAGATGATCTAAAAACAAAAATCCAGAAATCAAAATGTATTATTATTATTTATTTTTTTTATGATTTATTTGTGTGATACAGCTGTAAACAAGTATTTGAACACCTGAGAAAACCAATGGTCATATTTGGTACAGTAGCCTTTGTTTGCAATTACAGAGGTAAAATATTCCCTGTAATTGTTCACCAGGTTTGCACACACTGTAGGAGGGATTTTGGCCCACGCCTCCACACAAATCTTCACTATATCAGACAGGTTTCTGGACTGTTGCTGAGAAACACAGAGTTTCAGCTCCCTCCAAAGAATTTCCATTGGGTTTAGGTCTGGAGACTGGCTAGGCCACGCCAAAACCTTGATATGGTTCTTACGGAGCCACACCTTGGTTTTCCTGGCTGTGTGCTTCGAGTCATTGTCATGTTGAAAGACCTAGCCACAACCCATCTTCAATGCTCGGACTGAGGGAAAGAGATTTTTCCCCAAGTAGGCATGGTGTTCTTGGGATGGAACTCATCATTTGTCCTCCTCCAAACGCGTTTGTTAAATTATGACCAAAAAGTTCAATTTTGATCTCATCTGACCACAAAACCTTCTCCCCTGACTCCTCTATATCATCCAAATGGTCATTGGCAAATTTAACACGGGCCTTGATATGTGCTGGTTTAAGCAGGGGAAGCTTCTGTTCCTTGCATGATTTCAAACCATGATGTCTTAGTGTATGACCAACAGTCATCTTGGAAACAGTGGTCCCAGCTCTTTTCAGGTCATTGACCAAGTCCAGTCGTGTGGTCCTGGGCTGATTCCTCACCTTTCTAAGTATCATTGAGACCCCATGAGGTGATATCTTGCATAGGGCTCCACTCCGATTGAGATTGACCGTCGTGTTTTGCTTCTTGCATTTTCTAATGGTTGCTCCAACAGTGGACCTTTTTTCACCAAGCTTCTTGGTAATTTCTCCTTTCCAGCCGTGTGGAGTTGTACATTTTGGTCTTTGGACAGCTCTTTGTTCTTGGCCATGTTACAAGTTTGAGTCTTACTGATTGTATGGGTGTACAGGTGCCTTTATGCAGCTAACGATCTCACACAGGTGCATCTGATTTAGGATAATACATGGAGTGGAGGTGGACTTTTAAAGGCGGACTAACAGGTCTTTGAGGGTCAGAATTTTAGCTGATAGACAGGTGTGCAAATACTTATTTGCAGCTGTATCACACAAATAAATCGTTAAAAAATAAACTTACTTTGAGATTTCTGGATTTTTCACAGTGGACAGGGACCTACGATGAAAATTTCAGACCCCTCCATGATTTCTAAGTGGGAGAACTCCCAATATACCAGGGTGTGTGTATATATATATATATATATATGTATATGTGTGTGTGTGTGTGTGTGTGTGTGTGTGTGTGTGTGTGTGTGTGTGTGTATATATATATATATATATATATATATATATATATATATATAATAAGCACCACAGTTTCATATTGAACCTGAAATATATTTATTTCTAACTCTCAGACATAGCGGACGCCTCTTCCCTCTTCCTCTGTGATTGCGAATCCCTGTCCTTTTTTGGCCTTCTCCTTGTTCTCCTTCTCCTTTCTCTCCTCCTTTTTCTGCTTGTTCTAACGCTCCTCTACAGCTGAGGGGCTGCCGAGAGAGGAGGTGGGTTTTGCGTGACCCAACTCGTGGGCTAGGGAGTAGCGACCAAGCCGTCGTTGTCGGGCTGGCTTGTGACGACCAGGTCCGGCCGGTGGCTTGGGAGCTCGTCGTCCGAGTTGGATGAGCCTGAGGGATGTAAGATGCTCCACTGCGTCCTCATTGTTGGCTGGCTCCTCTGTGTCCTCTTGTGGGCGGGCTCCTCCGCAAGCTCCTTGTCTGCGGCCTCCCACATGGCCGCGTCTGCCAAGGCCTCCCCCATGGCCGCCTCCACCGTGGCCTCGTTGACGGCTTTCTTCTCCTTTTTGTTCTTCTTCTCCTTGTTCCTTTTTTCATTCTTGTCTTTGTTCTTCTTGCCGGTGTCATTCTTTTTCCTCTTGTTCTTCTCGCAGGCCCCTGGGCCTTGTTTGCCTTCGATTTATCAGCGCCGCACTTGCTTCGCTGCGGATAAAAGCAAGGACGCGAACAGTTTAGCTTCGGTTACGGAACTTTGAGAAGGCTATGCATTGCCCCTTCTGCTGGTCCATTAATCGATCGAACATTTCATGCATGTTGCGTTTCCAGGAAAGCTCCTTATGCAGAGCATAAAATTAGCTCTGCATCTTATGACTATGGCATATGGAGGAGCTGATCTTCTGGCCTTCTTCCATGTTTGTTTTAAAATTCTGCAAAAGAGGAGAGGGGATAAGGCCGGCAGGGAGCTAACGGGTGGTAAACAGGGCTGTCATGCGCGTCCGACGCGGCAGCTGGTCTCGCACCCTACTCATGCAAGTGGCCATGGCGCTCCTTTTGTCCATGAGGGTGGGACTGAGAGACAAGCCAATCTTCTTCCACACCTTTTGAAAGTTCCTGACTGGGCCTGTGAAGGCCCCTTTTCCGTAGTTGGCAAAAACATACGGGTTGCCCAGCGCAGTCCAAGGCCACATCTTTAGCCAGCATTTGAACGAGTTGAATTCCTCTTGAGGAATATTTGTGTGTGCCGTTCCATACGTACGGCGCGTCTTGTGCTCCGTGACCTGCGACGGGAGAAGGACCAGAAAAATAAGCGTAAGAAATTACGGAATATTGCATGGGAAGAAAAGGGAAGAGAAAAAAAATAGCAATCAAGGGGAGACAATAGGAAAATAAGCAGCAAGGGCAGCTCACCGCTGCGGGCCAGGTATTCATCTCGATCTGATAGCCCTCTTCTGGGCTGCCCCTGGCCTTCTCAACCTCTGCCACCCTCATGTTAAGGAGCACGCCAGACCGGTGTCTGGACAGGGCTGTGAGGTATCCAGCCAGGTATCCAAACAAACTAAATCTGACTTTTGTCTCTTTGGGCTTATCCTTTTCCAATTTATCTGAGAGGCAGAGAGAGACAGACACACACACACGCAATACGCAAATACAAAGTAATTTCTGAAAACGCTTACTTAGTTTCTCGGTGAAGCGAAAGCAATCAATACTTTTCAGTGACATCACACCTAACGTGTTTTATGTTTACAACACCATCTTGGATGGCAACATTGTGTCTACATATCATGGCGGACTCGTCATTGTTGGACCTAAACTCAACCGTTTTATCAGACATTGCAGAACAGTTGGACATTTATCACAATACAGAAAAAATACAAGCAATCTCCTCACCCCACCAACATGTACCTACCAGAAATGAAATTCTAGCTGGAAGAAGAGATTGGGGAAAGAGAAGTTTGGGTATCCCTGCTGAAGCTACTTCCTCCATGACCCGACCCGGAGAAGCGGTAGAAAATGTATGGATGGTTTAATTCTAGAATGAGTGTCCTCTTTTTTTTATTTTATTATTTTTTTTTTTCTCCAAAGACAAAGGTTTGAACTTTAAGTGTTTAAATGAAAAATGTGAGAAAATATTAATGCATGTCTGAGAAAAGTTAATTGTGTAGTTAGGCGTTTAAAAGCCTTAAAACATATGGAAAAAAAATCTTGGAACTAAAAACAGGAAATAAAAAAAAAAAAAATAGCGACAGAGTTTCATGCACATGAGAGCCCGTATTCGAAAAGCATGTACATTCACGATGCTGATTTTTTTTTTTTTTTTTTTTTTTTTTGCTTTTTTCCAAATGACAGGGCATGCTTTTTTGTTTTGCTGTGATCATTACCCCTCAGTAACAGGACTGCCACCGCGACAAAATGTGGGGTACGCCAAAACGATGCGAGTCTAGCCCCGTGCGGTGGTCTGGTGTTTGTGGCGGTCGACAATGGTCTACAGTCCCTGAGCCAATTTGAATGCACCACACGATGTGAAGTTTCCCTGAGCGAATCAGGAACAGAACACAATGTGCAAAAAAAAAAAAAAACCCTGCTACACTGAAAATATAATTCACACACACGCACACACACAAAAATATGTGGAATGAATGAATGCCATTTTGTCATTCTTGCGTGTCTTCTTGCATGTCTTTTGACGTAAATCTGTAAATATTTGATGGTCAGAAAAGTTATTTAAAAAAAAAAAAAGTGTCTGAGACAGACGTGTACTATAATGGCCAGGTTCTGAATACAAAGACACATTTGTTCTTTCACTGTTGCACTGTCAGACTAGTGGATTAAAAACTTGTATTCTTATACCACAGCATCCAATTCTTTACAATCATTGGGTTTTATTTAGTAAACTCAAATATGACCGCAGTGGCGTAAACAAGAATGGATCGCGCCGACTATTCTCTATGTTCCTTGGCTCCATAAAATTTTGGAAATCACTGCTCGTCGGGTCATGTATTCTAAGTCAAGCAAACATTACGTGACAGAATTTGGGTGCTAAATTATTGTAATTAAAATACTTGATTGAAATAAAATTACTTCACCCACAACGAAACTTTAGAACATGATTCCACAAAATGGATGCAGGTTTACATACAACCATTAACGCCAGAACTCGCTTGCTAGGCTACATAATGTTTTGTTGCCTGCTTGCTAGGCATATTAAAAGTACATGAACATACCTCAAGGAAGTCTGACACACACGTCCCCTCTTGTTCTGAGCACCGGTGATCTCCAACACACGTTTTTCAAAAGTTTCTTCTCATAATATATCCAGAACATGTACCTACCAGAAATGAAATGCTTGCTGCACAGTTGAGAGTACATGGGTTCCATGTCCTAAATATTTATTCCAGTCATAGTTAATGAATGCGGATTTGTGTATGTTTTAAAACATTTCTGATACCTCGCTCAGGAGTTCGGTATCAAATTTTAATAGGATCGTTGGAGATAGGCACTCAGAAATGAAGACAAGACACACTTCTGGCTACCAATAATTGGCACTTTATTGGTCCCACACAGAAATGGTAACACAAGCACAAGCACAAATCACGTGGTATGAAGCTAAGTAATATCCAACCAACTCTTAGAAGAATATCCAGCTCTTACGGTGCGCCAATAGGAGGGAGAGCCAACACTCCAGGTAGAGCGAGCTTCAATACCGGCTGGGCGTCCGTACGCAACCCGCAGCAGACTCTACCAAGAGTATCCAAAGTTCTCCTTTTATACTCTAAGCGTGTGCGGAAGGAGGGGTGAGTGGCCAATTCATCCCACCTGACGCCACACTATTCTTTGTTACCAACAGATGGCGTTGCACGACCTCACATGTTATGTCATCCCATCCTTTTATGATTTCGCTGGTTTATACAAAGCTATGGCGATGATCTTTTAGGTTATACAAAGCTATTGCGAAACATACGAAGCTATTGCGAAACATCTTTTAAATATGGAAAAACAACACAATAAAATTATTCTTACTTCATTCCACTCTTGATGTTTGTTTTAAAACATTTCTGATACCTCGCTCAGGAGTTCGGTATCAAATTTTAATAGGTTCGTCGGAGATAGGCACTCAGAAATGAAGACAAGACACACTTCTGGCTACCAACAATTGGCACTTTATTGGTCCCACACAGAAATGGTAACACAAGCACAAATCACGTGGTATGAAGCTAAGTAATATCCAACCAGCTCTTAGAAGAATATCCAGCTCTTACCGTGCGCCAATAGGAGGGAAAGCCAACACTCCAGGTAGAGCAGCTTCAATACCGGCTGGGCATCCGTACGCAACCCGCAGCAGACTCTACCGAGAGTATCCAAAGTTCTCCTTTTATACTCTAAGCGTGTGCGGAAGGAGGGGTGAGTGGCCAATTCATCCCGCCTGACGCCACACTATTCTTTGTTACCAACAGATGGCGTTGCTCAACATCATATATAACAAAGACATCTTTTTATGACATTGCTGGTTATCCAAACATTCTTTTATGACATTGCTGGTTATACAAAGCTATGGCGATGATCTTTTAGGTTATACAAAGCTATTGCGAAACATACGAAGCTATTGCGAAACATCTTAATTATGGAAAAACAACACAATAAAATTATTCTTACTTCATTCCACTCTTGATGTTTTTCCATCATTCAAAATGTAAGCAATTGATTATAGGTGATTATATATTTCCTTCTCTACCTCAAGCCGGATGCGTCGCACATAATAGCAAGTTCCCATATTGCATAGCGTAAGCACACAAATAACAATCATTAACACGATCAAGGGTGGCAAGAAAGTAGTACACGCAGTGGAGGACATTCCTGTGAAGATGTCCCACCAATGATGAGCTGAAGCCTGTTGTACTAATTTAGCGGCATGCACTACTTCCCCTTTTACTACCATAGTTGACACCATGAGACTGGAAATGTTAGACGCATGTGACTTGATGAGTTTTTGGATGTCTGGAGAACTCTCCAATGCGCATTTGAATCGTTCCAGAGACACTGACCAGGGGGAGCGTAGTACCTCCCACTGGACCGCAGTCAACCTGCGGGACTCCGAATAGTTAGTCAAACGATACGTCATGTTTCCCCAGCGCCATATGTGTACATCTTGAAGGCATCCTACAAAAGGAACCGAAGGTACTTGTGAGTTATTTTGTGTTGTAGCCACACAGAGAGTATGCGGTCCAACTTGCCACATCATCTCTCTGGCTGGCTCCCTAGTCCAATCACAAAGTACAACCTCTGAGTCGGTTAGGCACGGATTCGAGTACGCATGTTGTAATCTGCAAGCCAACCCTTGGTCTGTTAAGTCACATAAATCTGTTTTAAAGGTTTTGTTGGTTTTTGGTTCAAACCACTCTCCGTCCATGTGTAAAAACCAATATCCACTTGTCGTTATAATAGGCAAAACTTGATATTTACAAACCACCTTTGTTGTCGTCACGTTGTACTGAGTCCAATACCCCGTACATTTATGTTTGTCACATTTGGTATGTTCGGGATGTAATGTCAACCACAAAGAGTTGGAAATGTTCCAAACCTTCTACCACTCTTGATAATTTCCCGACGTAACTATCCTTAGAAATGACTCTTTTTGAGCCGCAGCGTGTAGAGTTTGAATACCACATACTGTCCAGCTACTCTGTTTTTCCAAGTTCTGAAACACTTCCCCTGCTTCGTACCATAATTTGATATCCCAATTAAACACTGTTTTCCAAAGTTCTGCATTTTCTTTTTGTCCCACCAGAGCCTTAGGAAGCCAAACCCCTATTTGATGCAAGGCCCTGGCAGAGTGTTCTCCAGTATTGGACAGCATGGTTCAAGTTACCTCATTATCAGCAGTATTTGCCAATCCCAATACAGTTCCCGTTCCCCCCAACAAAGTATCATACCATGCCCTTTTTATTCTGTTACATATCGGACTCGGGGGAAAGTGAATTGTCCAGTATATCTTGGTTTCAACCACTGCTTGAGCTAGGTGTGTACAGGTATCAAGGATGGGAGTCAAGTGTGTTTGAGTTATTTTTGGCGTCATTGTTTCTTTAGAAATGACCGTGATATCATACCCCCACCTCATATCACCATCATCCCCAACCTCCCCGATGGTGAAATCCTCTTCTGCAATTGCTGTCCAAGTCGTTCCTCGATGATCAGCATGACACCCCCTATATCTCCATTCGTCCAATTCCCACATACAATGACTGAGGAAGCGGAGACTGTCACCTTACTCCCCCGTATCACCTCGGTGGTGGACTTACATATCATCATGGGAAGATCACAGGTGATGTTGACTGAAAATCTATATTTCCTTATCCCGATGAACTGGCTTGTCTCGCACTCATGACCTTCGGTCATTCCCCAGGAGAGTCGGACCATGGCACCAACGGCAAGGAGGCAGATGACCCAGTCATTTCCAATTCCTCGGCGCCGGATGTCCTCCATCTCTGCGTCCTCCCGTCAAGGGTCGTCCAATCAGCAGCTCCCACTTCAACAAGCACACACCAAGCTGCAACAGATATGGTTACCACGATTGACAAAAGAAAACATGATTAGTATTCTCGTGAATAGCATTTACTGATGGGTACATTTACCCATTTTTCCCGTCCTTGATACAACACGCTGACTGTTGCATCTGATCCCTGTGCAATAATTTCGGCAGCCTTTGGTGGCCCGAAGGCTTGTTTAACCCATACTTTAGCTCCCGCTTTGTCCGTCGAGCCGAATCCTCCATCCTCCCTCATAGTTTGTAATACAGGTTTTGGAATTTCCTGTCACCAATGTCATATTACAGGTTTAATTATCAATTGAGCCAATTTGCTTCCTTTTTCCAAAATCAAGGTTTGGTCTGCGAACAATTTGCATATTATTCCAATTTCCCCTTGGTAATCCGCATCGATTACCCCTGCTTGGATGGTTAACCCTTTCAGGGATAAACCACTCCTTGGTAGAACATGACCATATGTCCCTTTCGGACATTGTAGTCCCAACCTTGTTCTCACAATTTGGATTTCTTGTGGGAGGATGGTTTCTGTATTTAGTGTCCGCAAATCCAGTCCAGCAGAGCCTGGCGTGGCTCTTACCGGAATTTCCGCATTTGGATCTATTTTCCACATTTTAATGGTTCCCTCAGTGCTTACCGTTTCTTGATTGGAGATCATCCGGATCAGTGGGGTCACTCCTGATCCCACCGGTCGGTTGTTGAGTTGTTCAACCGACAACTCCAATTGCTCTCGCCATTTATTGAGGGTTCTGTCAGAAGCATTTTTCCTCATCGTTTCCTTCAATAGCCCATTCATGTGTTCAATCAATCCTGCAGCTTGTGGGTGATATGGAATGTGATAAATCCATTCCACATTTTGTTCCTGAGACCATTTTCGCACCGCATTTCCTGTGAAATGGGTTCCGTTGTCTGATTGTATTTGGAGGGGTGTTCCATAATACCCTTTAATCAAATTCAAGCACTTGATGGTGCTATTCTGATTGGCATGTTTGCAAGGGTGTACCACCAATACTCCTGAGAAGGTGTCAACAGCAGTACACACAAATTTGCACCCTTTTGATAGGGGCATCGGGCCAATGAAATCCATTTGCCAAATTTGTCCTGAACTTTTCCCTCTATGCAACTGTCCTTGGACATGTTGCGGGACTCCCCTCTTGTGATGTTGGCATTCCTCGCAATTCATGATTGCAGTTTTGACATCATCCAATTTTAAATCAATTCCCCGGTCTCTTGCCCACTGCAGTGTTCCCTGAACGCCCCAGTGTCCTGCCTTGTAGTGCGCCCACCTCGCAAGGCCTGGACTCGACTCTCGCTCGACCACCATGATTTTTGCTAGTTGGTCGGCGGCTTGGTTGTACAGGGCTTCCGCATCTGTACGGTTGGTGTGTGCATCCACATGTGACACAGTAATGGGAATTTCCTTTGCCTTTTCCCATATCTGTGCCCATCGTTCTTTGCCCCACACTTCCTTGTTGTGTATCTTCCAATTAGTAGCATGCCATGTTGGCATCCATGTTAGTAGTCCTTGTACCACTGACCATGAGTCTGAATACAGGTGGGCTCCCATGGGTCCTCCCTGCATTATTACCATGTGCACAGCTTTTAGCTCAGCCCACTGACTGCTCTTTCCTTCTCCCATTTCTTCTAGGGACTGTCCTGCCTGTGGATTGAACGCCCCAGCTTTCCACTTTCGCTTGCCAGCATGATACTGACAAGAACCATCTGTAAACCAGGCATTTTGTTTCTCATTGTCTGTCAATTCAGCCCACTTTTTTCCAGCTTTCACCGGGGAGGCTTCACCTCGAATGGGACCTCATCCTTCTCGGGAACGTCTGCAATTTGCTCGTGCAACATCGACACGCCCTTTATTCCAGTTTTCACTTGCTCTGAAATATACCATTTCCATTTTATGATGCTTGCCTCCTGTGCAGTCCCTATCCTGTGGGTGGTGGAATTACTCATCACCCAGGTCAATAAAGGAATATGAGTTCTCATTATTACTTCATGACCTACTGTCTGTGCTTCCGTCTCTACTAACGCCCAATAACATGCTAACAGTTGTTTTTCAAAGGGAGTATATTTTATCCCTGCGTCAGTCAGTTTTCGTGACCAAAGGCCTAGAGGCTTTCTGATTTTCCCCTGCTTTTGCCACAAACTCCAATTTGCGTAGTCGTTTAACGCAGACACCTGCAGCTCCACAGGTCCTGATTGCATTTTCCCCAAAGATACTGCCTGTTGAATGGCCTCTTTTGCCAATTCAAACGATGCCTGTTGTTCAGGCCCCCAATCAAAATCCTCCTTCCTAGTACATTTGTACAAGGGTTGGAGAATTTGTCCCAAATGGGGAATGTGGTGTCTCCAAAACCCAAAGAGCCCAATGTATTTTTGAGCGTCCTTTTTGCTGTGTGGCACTGGGAAGTTTGCCACCTTTTCTTTTGCTTTGGTTGTAATCTCTCTTTCCCCCTTGTTCCAAATTATCCCCAGAAATTTGGCAGTCTGGGCAGGTCCTTGGATTTTAGCATGGTTGATTTCCCAACCAGACTCTTTCAGTTGCTCAATGATTTTACTCAGCCATTCTTTCACTTCCGGTTCAGTGTTTCCTTGTATCATGATATCATCGATGTAATGTGACACCAACATGTGTCGGGGCACCGGTACTTCCGCAAGGTGCTCTGCCACAATCCTGTGACATATCGTTGGGCTATGCAGGTACCCTTGGGGGAGACGAGTAAAGGTGTACTGTCTTCCTTCCCAGGTAAATGCAAACTGTTCCATTTTGTCCTCGGGAATAGGTATGGTGAAAAAGGCGTTGGCCAAATCCATCACTCCATACCAGGTTCAACTGTGATGCTGTATCCTTTCAATGATGCTAATAGCATCCGGGACAGCTGACGTCAGTGCTGGTGTCAGTTTGTTCAAGCGTCGGTAATCTACCGTTATGCGCCAGGTGCCGTCAGATTTTCTCACCGGCCACAAGGGGTTGTTCCACTTAGTTGTGATCGTCTTCAGAACTCCTCCCTCTAAGTATTCTTTTATGGTGGCAGCAATCTCTTCCTGTCCCCCAGGAATTCTGTATTGTTTTTGGCAAACAGTTTCGGTAGCCTCAGGGATAGGAAACGGGGTCATTTTCACCTTCCCCGCTAAGATCGAATGTTGATTTCAGTTCCAAATTGGAATTTTCCCATCTGTAAATACAGTGTCATTCCAGCCAGAATGTCCATTCCAACTATCCACTCTGGTACTGGAGTGACCACCACTTCAAATTTGCGAATTGGCATTCTTCCGATTTTTAAAGGCAACGTAACTGCCTTCCCATTTACAATTTGACCTCCCAAGCCCCTCAATGGAACTATTTCTCCCCTCATTTTGTCAGGGTTCCCGTGAATTAAAGAGGCCTCCGCTCCTGTATCAACCAGTGCAGATACACGTTGTACCGAATTAGCCCAATAAATTTCCATTGGAACATGGGGCCGGATATCCCCTATGTTCCATCGATGTGAAGTTTTGTTCTCCCTGGTTATCGGAGTTTGACCTCTATCCTAGCTAAGATGATCCAAACTTTTGGACCTTCGATCTTTACTTCTCCCCTTTCCTTTTCCCTTGGCCTTGCCTTTTCTGACGGCAGCCACGTAACTGGGGCCTCTTGTCTACTAGCATGTCGTCGCTTGAGTCTGTATCTTCCTCTTCCTCTTCTTCATCCTCAAATACATCCAAGGGAGGGGCTGTTGGTTGAGCTGCCGGCGTCATCATTCCCTTTAAGATGGTGGCCAGCTGAGCAATTTCTGATTTTCCCTTTGATCCCCTGCTCAAGCAACTTACCTTCAATCCCCTTTGTTTGCATCTTGCAGCCAAGGCACTTGTGTGTAGCCCGTCAATTTCTCCTGCCGGTACTCCCGCTGCAATGAGTGCTTTCCACATTTCCCGCCTACTGCTCCCGCCTTCGGGCGGTTTCGCGCGCGGTTGTCTGCCATCTTTTTCGGACCTGTAATTCTCAGGGCGAGGCTGATGTACTGTGTCTCCCCAATCTCCCAAAGTCGCCAACTCCAACAAGCGTGTTTTCACGTCACTGAAGCTGTTATCGACTGCTCCTAACAAAATGGTAAGTATCGCAGACCTGTAGTGAGGGGGAGCGTCTCGAATCATTGCATCACGCACCACCTTTGGCACTGCTGCTTCATCAATAAAAGCATGACCCACTCGCGATATCGACTCGCGCGTACACAATCTCCCCATCCTGTGAATTGCATCGCGGATGGTTACCCAAGGCCCTTTGATCTCGGGCCAATCATGCCACGTTGGATACACAGATTGCGCTGTCATAGCATACAAGGCAAATAGCGAAAAAGAATCACCTACCGCCATTGCTCTCCCGTTTGCACGGAACTCGGCATTCATTCGAGAATCTGAACTCAATCCTCCAAATCGCGAAAAGTCCTCTGAGTCAAGCTCTATGGCGTCAGCTACTTCCTCATACATCCGCCTGAGCCAAGAATCAGCTGGTTCTCCCTGCTTTTGTCGATACTTTGATGTTAAATGGGCTATCTCTTCCTGAGAGAAGTCCTCTTTTGTTATCGTCATTCTGGGTGGCGGCTGAGGCTGTTCTATTCGCCTCATTATAGGGTTTCCTTCCCTATCAACTATAGGAACATTATTCTCATCTCGCTGTTCTTCAAAGACGGGCAAGACAACATGCTGTTCCTCCCGTCTCCGCGAGATGGTGTCATGATCCTGCCGCTTCAGCACGAGCTGTGCGGCTGCGCTGATTGGGAGGCACACACCTGTGCCTCATGCGGCCTGATCATCCCCCGTATATATAGGACCCGGTGACGACTGGTCCTCCGCCAGTTCGTTGAGCTTTATGTCCCGTTCCAGCACTCTCGTACTCCTGATTGATCCTGTGTGTACCGACCTTCGTCCGTTCTCCGACCAACCCTGTAAGCCTGACTCCTTGATACTTCTGCCCGCGTTGATTGTTTCCCCGTGTACCGACTCCTGCCTGTCCGCTCATCTGCTCTCTCGCCCGACGTCACAACTACCGCTGCTGCACCGGACTGCCTGCTGGATCCCCGACCTCTGCGTACAATAAACGTGTCTCTTCTTGAACTACCTTGCGTCTTCCGAGTTCCTGCATTTGGGTCCTAACTCCCGTTTCCGATGGGACGTGACAGAACGAACTGGCCATCACAGGACCCAGCAGGAAAGACCTGGCGTCGCCGGGATCGACGCAAGGTAGACCGTCTGCCGGAGGACCAAGCCTGTCCGATCCGGGTAGGCTCCCTGATGTCCTCCACTTCCGTGTCTTACGCTCCGCCAGCAAGGTATGAATACGTCCCGAACACAACCCGTCCGGCTCCTCATATTCTTCTAGACTCTGACTTTTCGGAATATGAGGAGAACCGTGATTTGTATTACCGGCTGGCGGAGTACGACTCCGATTATTCTGACTATGAATCTGCTCGTCCGATCTTTCATCCCAGTCAGTTTGTTTCACCTCCCCGCGTTTCCAGCACCCGAACGTCTTCACCCGTTAGTTTTAAGTACACCAATCGGTACGAGGGAACCCGATTGGCCATCTACCCGGGACCTCCGCGGGGCGGCCAGAGGAGACGCCCCGGCCGGGCGCTTCCTGGTGTCTCGCTGCGCGGCAACGAAGATACAGTCCTCCCACTCCTCCGCCGGTAACGGTGAGACCGGCAGACCCGCAGCTGGTGGCGAGGCTTCCAGCCCAGAGGGAGGAGGTGCCGCCAAATCACGAGGCGTTCCGCCGCGAACTGCGGGCGGAGATTGAGCGGCAGAGCGCGGAATTGGCGGCTCTCACGGTCCAGGTCCGGCAAAGATTGGCGACCCAGCCGAGCTACGCTGACGTCGCAACGGCGACGGACTCACTGCTGACTCAGGTTCACGTTGCCGTGGAAACCGACTCGCCCCCTTGCCAAGTGCACGCCACAGTGGGAACAGACTCGCCACCTCGCCAAGTGCACGTAGCTGTTCCGAGCAGAGCTCACGCGGCAGTTGGAACTGACCCGCTCCCGAGACACGCCCACGTGTCAGTTTCGACTGACTCCCCGCCTACTCAGGTTCACGTTGCCCTGGAAACGGATTCGCCACCGCACCACGCCCACGTTGCTGTTTCAACGGATGCACTGCAAGCTCACGTGGCAGTGGGGACCGACCCGATGCCGCCTCACGTTGCTGTCCAGGAAGTGGCGACGTCTCCACAGCCGCTTCTTGTCCATGCTCTGGAGTGGCAGTGGCGACCGGCACGTGGACGCTCCACACTCCTGCTCTGTCGGCGACCGGCCCGCGGACGCTCCCCGTTCCTGCTCTGTCGGCGACCGGGCCGCGGTCGCTCCCCGTTCCTGCTCTGTCGGCGACCGGGCCGCGGTCGCTCCCCGTTCCTGCTCTGTCGGCGACGGGCACGTCCTCACATTCCTGTCCAGGAGGTGGCGACAGTTCCCCAGCCGCCTCACGCTCCCGTCCAGGAGGAGGTGGAGTTGGTGATGCTGCCGCCGCCTTCTCACGTTGCTGTCCAGGAGGGGGCGGTACTGGCGCCGCCTTCTCAAGTTGCTGTCCAGGAGGGGGCGGTACTGGCGCCGCCTTCTCAAGTTGCTGTCCAGGAGGGGGCGGTACTGGCGCCGCCTTCTCAAGTTGCTGTCCAGGAGGGGGCGGTACTGGCGCCGCCTTCTCAAGTTGCTGTCCAGGAGGCGGCGGCGATGGGGTCGCTGCCTTCTCACGTTCCTGTCCAGGAGGAGGCGGCGACGGGGTCGCTGCCTTCTCACGTTCCTGTCCAGGAGGAGGCGGCGACGGGGTCGCTGTCTTCTCAAGTTGCTGTCCAGGAGGAGGCGGCGACGGGGTCGCTGTCTTCTCAAGTTGCTGTCCAGGAGGAGGCGGCAGGGGGTCGCCTTCTCAAGTTGCTGTCCAGGAGGGGGCGGTACTGGCGCCGCCTTCTCAAGTTGCTGTCCAAAAGGGGGCGGTACTGGCGCCGCCGCCCCAAGTTGCTGTCCAGGAGGGGGCGGTACTGGCGCCGCCTTCTCACGTCCCTGTCCAGCAGGAGCTGGGGAGTTCTGTGGAGCCACCCAGGAGCTGGAGAGACTTCGGGGTGGCGGTCATGGCTCTGGTCCTGCTCTCCATCATCCTATTCGCTCCAGATGGCTCCCAGCCGCTTCATGACCTGGCCTCGTTGGCGACCAATCCCTGGTCGTCTTGCAACGACGGCGTGGGAGGTTCTCGTCCGGAGCAGTGGCCTGCCTCGTTCTGGTTCCTGCTTCGCAGTTTTGTTCCTCACAGAGGTCGTCCGCCCGAATCGCCCCGTGGGGCCCCTGGTGCTTGGCGTCCGGGTCGTCCTCCTGACCTGTCCACCCGGACGCCTCGTGTTTGGTGGCCTGGATGGCCACCAGTCTGGGGTTCGGGGGGGGCGTCTTCCGAGTTCCTGCATTTGGGTCCTACCTCTCGTTCCAATGGGACGTGACAGATGTCCAAGCTGTGGGTACAGCGGTTGAGGTTTCATTTCCCCGCCATACTGCATGTCGCCATCTCCCCATACGTCGCCATTCCATCCCTCTGGCTCCCAGCCTTCCTGGAGTGCCACAGCGAAGGAGCGGACCTGTTTTGGGTCGATGCGACGCGGTCTTTTGTTACTTTTCTCGCGCGCCATAGAAGAAATAAAAGCCACTGATTTCTCCAAGATTTTCTGCACTTTAGCTTGGTCAGATTCAAG
Organism: Syngnathoides biaculeatus; assembly: GCF_019802595.1. Classification (NCBI taxonomy): domain Eukaryota; kingdom Metazoa; phylum Chordata; class Actinopteri; order Syngnathiformes; family Syngnathidae; genus Syngnathoides; species Syngnathoides biaculeatus. Next base: position 3,934,151 of record NC_084659.1, on the reverse strand, counting down.
CGCTTTAATCTTCTCTTCAAGTTGCGCTATCGTTTTATCTTTTTGCATTTCAGAAGCGCACACTTTATCCAAAGCCTTTGTTCTTTCCTTCCAGGCTTCGGCAAAAATCCACAACATCTCTCGGACTCCACCCAGCGTGGCTTTGTCCCTCACATCCACCCTGCTTAACATGCACTGTAGCAGCGGTGGACACTTCCGCCTCCTTCACAGTTTTGCTCTTAAAGCAGCAAGCCATTTCTGAATGTATTTTCCGCGATCCTGCCGACAACGCCAAAAATGTTTTAAAACATTTCTGATACCTCGCTCAGGAGTTCGGTATCAAATTTTAATAGGATCGTTGGAGATAGGCACTCAGAAATGAAGACAAGACACACTTCTGGCTACCAACAATTGGCACTTTATTGGTCCCACACAGAAATGGTAACACAAGCACGAATCACGTGGTATGAAGCTAAGTAATATCCAACCAGCTCTTAGAAGAATATCCAGCTCTTACCGTGCGCCAATAGGATGGAGAGCCAACACCCCAGGTAGAGCGAGCTTCAATAACGGCTGGGCGTCCGTACGCAACCCGCAGCAGACTCTACCAAGAGTATCCAAAGTTCTCCTTTTATACTCTAAGCGTCTGCGGAAGGGGTGAGTGGACAATTCAGCCCGCCTGACTCCACACTATTCTTTGTTACCAACAGATGGCGTTGCACGACCTCATATGTTATGTCGAAACATCCTTTTATGACTTCGCTGGTTATACAGAGCTATTGCGAACATCTTTTAGGTTATACAAAGCTATTGCGAACATATACGAAGCTATTGCGAAACATGTACGAAGCTATTGCGAAACATCTTTTAAATATGGAAAAACAACACAATAAAATTATTCTTACTTCAGACGTTTTTTAACAAAACCGTTTGGATCATTATGTCTTAAACTAGGTATATACTGATCCAATCGTATTGCCAGGGCTTTGCAAAATATTTTTGTATCGCATCCTGTCAAGCTTATTGGTCTATACGAGGAACATTCTGTAGAAGGCTTATTAGGTTTGAGGATCAGGGTAATCAGCGTAAGTCTCAATGTAGGATGAAGAGTCTCCTTATTATATGATTCTATATACATGTCCATCTGAAAGGAGTGTTAATTAGTGATGCTTCCCATAACCGTCGAATACCCGAATGTATTGTGCAACCATGGTTATATAAATTGTTTTTCACTCACCTGCTTTTATATCTCACTTGTTTTTCTGGTCAAGACGTCTTGACCATTTCACTCTCACTTGTTTTATCTCGTTCACATGCATATCTCACTTGTTTTTCGCATACTATCTTGTTCAAAGAAGAACATTGTTGTGGGATATCTTGACTGTTATGTTTCTCAGAGCCTGAAGGACACACTTAGGTGTCAATAGTAAATTGGCTACAATTGTTGCGGCGCCAGGTGGGACGGGTAGGCCACCCGCCCTTTCTCTCGCACGCAACTGAAAATTATAATAGAGAGATGCAGAGTACAAACAGGTAGAGTCTGCTGCGGGTTTCGTACGGACGCCCAGCTGGTTGACAAAGCGGACCTCTACCTGGGTGACTGGCTCTCCACCTTCTCGGCATAGGTAAGGGGCTCATATGATTGATTTCACGCAATGTCAACTGTGTTTTGAGAACTTGCATTTGGTCGAAATAAATATTCCAGTTATTGAGGCTAAATAGCATTTGGGAATGTTGGTCTTTTGTTGAGTGTCGTCTTTGTCTCCTGAGCGCCGACCAGCACCGATCCTTTCAATAAAACACCATCGATGGAGTCAATAATTGTTTTTGACATGCTTTATAAAATTCTATAGTCAGTCCATTGGGCCCAGAGGATGATTAGTGTTAATAATTGAATGGCAGCAGAATTTTTTTCTTCTGTGAGATGCTTATCTAAGTTTTGCTTTGCCTCCTCTGATAGCAGTGGAAATACAAATGAATCAAGAAATGCATCCCTCTCAAATGAAGTCTGCTCTATCTTGTTCATAGAAATCCCTGAAAGTACTCTTAAATTCTTCAGGGTCAACAGTCAAATCTCCATTGGATGTCCTTATGCTATTAATTGCCTGTTCTGTTTGTAATTTCCTAATCCTCCAAGTCAAGAGTTTACCCGCTTTTTCACCTTGATCGTAATAACGCTGCTTAAGCCATAATAAACTTTTTTCCACTTTATCTGTAGATAATTTATTATATTTACTTCTTAAAAATAGCAATTCTTTATGTTTAAGTGGATCATCTACTTGATCTAAATCATTTTCTAACTCCTTTATTTGCTTCTCTAAATCACACATATCTGCTTTTTGTTGTTTATATTTAGAACTTGTATAACTAATACTTTCTCCTCGATTGTAAGCTTTTAATGCTTCCGATGTTGTACAGGCTCCCGTTTGATCTGTATTAATTTAAAAAAATAAATCAATTTTACTTTTTATGAAGGAAACAAAGTTCTCATTCTGCAGCCATATAGATTTAAATCACCAAGTGCAGGGGCAGTGATAAAGTTTGTCTATTTGAATATTCATAGATATTGGTGCATGGTTGCTAATCACTATACTGTCATACCAGCAGTTTTTAACCTTTGACAGAAGGTTTTGAGAGACAAAAAAGTAATCAATGCGCGATCGAGATTTCTGGGAGCCTGAATAACATGTAACTTCCATTTTAGAAGGATTAAGATATCTCTAAATTTGAAATAAATTTAAATCAATACTATATTTTCCTTGTTTTTGCTTTACTTGGATCTAAACCTGAAGTATGATCCAACACAGGATTTAATGTGCAATTAAAGTCTTCAAAAAATTTAGGATTGTCCTCATTAGGACCATATACACATACCAAATTTAATGCGAGAGAGAAAATAGTACCCTGGACTATCACATACCGCTCTGCTGGATCCTGAATTATATTAGAGATTTGTAATGGTATAGTTTTGTGAATGAGAATTAAAACACCCCGTTCATAATTATTGTATGATGCATATAGTACATTTCAGGCCACCTATTTCTAACCTTTTTGATTTCTGAATCAGTCAAATGACTCTCCTGAAGGAGGACTATTTTAGGGTTCAATAATTTAATTCTATTAATAACCTGTTTCAATTTATTGAGATTTTTAAGATCCCTGACATTCCAACTAGTAATCTTTAAATCAATAATTTTATGACTTGTACTTTCCATAAGCATACAAAATACAATATCAAAACTGACTTGGATTAACATGTCTGTGCAACTTAAACTAAACAACACAACATGAACCTTTATAAAAAAAAAAAAATCTATAAAGCATCCCCATCCCTTACTCTAAATAAAACAGATATGGAGACTAACACCAATCCACCTTAAGGACGAGTGGTAAAACTATTGAAGCAAATGAAAAACGGAAAGAAACATAAATGGTGGCATCCACCCAACCCGCCCAAAAAATAAATAAATAATACTGTAGCAACTCTACCTTACCCGAAACTTACTACTCTTTTCCCCCCTCCACAAGAATAAATAAACAAATAAAATCAAAAGAAAAAGTAATAGGTCAAACTAACTAAAAATGAGCAATGTTGACCAAGCACACACTGAGCAATAACTATACAAACTAAACCAAAAACCGGGAGAGGGGCACAACTTATAAAGATCTGACATACAGGGTTCGCACGCGGCCCTAAAAGTCCCTAAAAACGCCTAAATTTTCTAAGGTGCATTTAGGGGCTCCTAAAAGTCCTTGATATCCGCGAAAACTGGTGAAGCCCCTAAAAAGGCCTTAAATTAAAAAAATATCAAAGGGAGGACCTCTACGGCCAAAATTCTCCCTAAAAAATAATCTTTTATGTAAAAAAAAAAAATTGCGACCCGTCTGGCGTCCAAATCAGCCGGAAATTGTCAACGAAGGTCACTGTGTTGACAACTAGTCGCCATCTTGTCGATATTCCATTGTTTGTTTCCATGAGTAGGCATTTCACTTCGTCTTCGTTACGACGTAGCGTAGTTCTTTCATCGATCCAACTTGTATCACGGGGAAGTGCATTTTTCAAGAAGCTTGGGTTGAAAGTAAGGAGTTTGGGAACTGGGTTCGTCGAGATCCAAAAGATCGGCACATGTTTTACTGCCATCTGTGCAAGCAGAGTTACCAGCTTGAAAAGATGTGCGTCAAAGTGCTGGAGTTGCACCGGAAAAACAGGAGACTCTCTCATCTTCCATTGGTATGAATCTGTTTCTAAAATATCAAGATAGTGAAGCATCAACTTCAGGCAGTGGTACGAGCAGTGCCGGCGCACTAGGGATCGCAAAAAAAAACGCTTACTTTCATAACCGTTTTTAACCGAAAAGTTGTAGCAAAAAAAAAACCATAAATCGGTACCATAGTGGTGTTTACATAATTCACCCGCGGGACCTCGACTTGGGGTGCGGGCTTCCGCACGGACTGTTTTTGTTGTTGCTCTTCCGGAGTGACGAGTTCACAGAGTTCCCCCTGTTATGCGAGTAGTCTTTTGATGTCTGCCAATAAAACAAGTTAGACTTAGAATTGAACAATGCTTTGTTTGACTGGCAATATCGCCAGTCACGTGATTTTGGTGACCTAGGTGCACGAGCTCTATACATGCATACAATGTGGCACTACTGATCTAGTATAAATGATGCCTAACCTGAGGAAAATACACTCCATGTAGCCATTTGAAACTGCCTTCCAGCTTCAATAATGAGGACTCTTCATTAGAGGTCTCCAAGCTTGCATGCCGATTACTTAGCTCTCAGAGATCAGTAGAAGCCTTTTTTTCTGCTTTTCCCTACACATTCCCTTTGCCTCTCCTCACTGGCTTTGACCCTCTGCTGTTCACTCGTCAAAGCTTAAATACAGTGGTACCTCGGTTTTCAAACGTCTCTGTTTTCGTACAAATCGGTTTTCGAATGAAAATTTTGAGATTTTTTCGCTTTTGTTTTTGAACGAAAATCGGTATTCGAACGACCCATGACGATTTGTTATTGTGCTTTCGAACACACCCCTAAAAAAAGGGAAACGACGTAACGCGCGGCGCAACCAGTTGACCCACACACTCCTCTGCACGCGGATGTGTCCCGGTAGTGACTTTTTTTTCTTCCAATTGAGCAATATTGACCCCGATCATGGCTCCGAAGAAGGCAAGTGGAACTGCTGGTGCTGAAAAAGGAAAGTGGTGCGTAAAACTGTCAACTTCAAGAAGGATTTGATAGCCAAATACAAACCTAGTGTGAGTGTTTCTGAGCTATCGAAGAAGTATGGCATGGCGAAATCGACGATCAGCACCATTCTGAAACATAAGGATGCCGGCAAAGTAAGTGATGTTGCTAAAGGAGCAACCGTGTTGACCAAGCAGAGGCCACAGATCTTGGAGGAAGTCGAAAAGTTGCTTCTTATTTTCATAAACGAGTAGCAGTTAGCTGATGAGGCTGAAGGCAGGAAGGATGTCTCAAGTGTCGATATAAAAGCTATCTGCGATAAATAAAACGGCATCCATAATTTTGTAAAACTCCCATCACCCTAACAAAGCAGAATGTTGCAGAGCACTGCAAAATTTCAATGACGTTGTTATGAGCCACTTCAGGAAGGTGCTCAAAAGACGCCAGAAACAGTCTACGTTAGATTCTTTCTTTGTTAAAAAGGGTTGAGTCACCCCCACCGAAGACATTTGAAACATATGTTTAGTATTGCTTTTTTCTTTTGTTTCATTAACCCTACCTCTAGTTGCAAGATATTTTTTTTGTACGTTACGTACTTTCTGTGCAAATAAAAAACATTTTGTCTGTTTTTTTTCACCCTCATTATTGCTTGTTTAAAGGTGTTCTGCACTTTTGTTAATAAAAAAAAAGGTTTACAAGGCTGGGGGCCAAGTCGTTACAGATACGGCAATGCACTCGCAGCCTAGCATACTCTACTACTAAAGCATACATTTTATGCAAAAAATAAATATATTTCTTAAATGATTTAATTATATAAAGTATTTCAACTATACATGTATTTTACTATGCAGTTTATTATCAGGAAAATCTAAAAAAAAGAACGCTTTAAAAAACATTTTTCATCATCTATTAATTGTAATGGGAAAACATGCTTTGGTTTTCTAACGTTTCGGTTTTCAACCAGCCTTCTGAAACGGATTGTGTTCAAGAATCAAGGCACCAATGTATGTCCCCCTGCAAGTCCTTACTTGTTTTCTAAGCAGAATTGTCTCATTTTTTGCCATAGATTGATTGTTTATCTATCCATTTTCAGAACTGCTTACCCTCACAACTGTTGCAGGGAATGCTTGATCATATCCCAGCTTTCTCTGGGCAGGATGCCAATATTTTTCATTTTCATTAATTTTCCAATTAGGTGTCTCCTTTAAAGATCATCTTTATCCATTTATTGTTGTTGGTAAACATCTGAAATCATCCTTTGTTTCTCACAGCAGACATTTAAGGACATCAACAAGTCTGTCATTAAGATATATAGTTTCTACTTTTCTATATTATGATATCAATGTAGAGCCAAGCAAGATCACATTTGTTACTATGGCAACAGAGGCAGCACAGAACCCGTCCGTCTAAAAGCAGGTCTGTTTTGTGTCTGTGTTTTTTTTTTAATGGCTGCTGCTTTAACTGTTTTTACTTTTACTTTTGTTGTTGTTGTTCTTGGATATTTTGCATGTGACTCTGTACAGAAATCTACAGCTTGAGTAATTCGCTTCTGGCCACCCCGTGGAAGAAATTGCTGCTTGGCAAGCGTCACTTCACCACTAGCATTGTCAACAACATGTCCTTGTCTATTGACGGACTGGTGCAAGAGCTGCTGGCTGTGCTTAATAATGAAGAGCTGTATGTGGAAACCATACATACAACACACCATGAACTGGTAAACACAATAATCAAAACTGTCATATGCAAGGCTGGACCACGGCAAAGAGAAAAACTCCTCGCCCGCCTCACTTACCCGTCCTGGCGGCGACAACTCCTTGGCCGCCCCACGCAACTGTCTTGATGGCGACCGGTCCACAGTCATCTCACGTCCCTGTCTTCACGCCGACCCATCCACGGCCGCCTCCGTTCCTGTCTCGGTGGCGACAGATATACTACCGTGTCACGTTCCTGTCTCAACAGCGGCAGGTATACAACCACCTCGTGCTCCTGTCTCAATGGCGATGGGCCTGCAACCACCTCCTGCTCCTATCTCAATGGCGATGAGCCTGCAACTGCCTCGCGCTCATGTCTCGATGGTGAAAGGCCCGCGGCCGCCTTCCACTCCTGTCTCGACGGAGACCGAGCCACTGTCGATCCACGTCCACGTCTTGACGCATCAGCCGTCCGATGCTCACGTCCCTGTCTAGATGGCGACCGGCCCACGGCCGCTCCCCGCTCCAGCTTCGACGTCGACCCATCCTCTTCCACCTCACACTCCTGTCTCGATGGCGACCGCCACGAGGCCGCTTCACGCTCCTGTCTCGGCAGCGACCAGCACGAGGCCGCCTCACGGTCCTGTCTCAGCAGTGACAGGTATTCTACAGTCCCATGTTCCTGTCTCGACAGCAACAGGTATTCTACAGTGCCATGTTCCTGTCTCGACAGCAACAGGTATACCACCGCCTCACGCCCTTACAACGACGGCAACCGTCCCATGCCCTGCTCACGCCCGTCTCGACAGCAGCCTCCCTCTCCTGCTTCGATGGCACCCGGTCCGCGGGCGCCTGATGACCACTCTACAGGGGCAACCGATTCCCGGCTGTCTGACGGGCACGCCATGGCGGCGAACGATCGTTGGCTGCCCCGCAACCATAACTCAGCGACGACCGGTCCACAGCCAACTCACGACCAAGCCTCAGTGGCGACCAATTCCCGGCCGCCTCATGACCACGTCCTGGGAGGTCTTCGTCCAGAGGCGTCACCTGGTCCCATCTGGTTCCTGCTTCGCTTCCTCCTTGACGACGTCGACCCGAATCGCTCCGTCGGGACCCTGGTGCCTGGCGTCCTGGCTGACCTCCGGACCTGCTCGGCCTGGCGCCTCGCTTTGGACAGCCACCAGACTGACTGGGGTTGGGGTGTTGGTGCCCTCCCCCGGTCCCACTTCCACCCTCCCATGGTAATGGTTTTTGTTCTGTTTTTTGGTTTTCGTCGGATCTGGGATCTGCACCTTGAGGGGGGGGGGTTCTGTCATATGCAAGGCTGGACCACAGCAAAGAGGAGCATGGCTTGGCCATCGTTCTGAGTGGTTTCATCTATGACACTTGTGACGGTCACAGCTGCTTCACATGAGGCATGGTGATTAGACCATGTATTTAAGTTAGAGTTTCGTCAGAGGCATTTGCCAGTTCGTTAAGTATGCTTTACCACAGCCAGGGTTACTCCGCCACTGCGCCATTATCGTCCAGTCCCGCTTTTGTTATACTCTTTAGTTGTCTCATAGTTATCGGATCATGTTTCTTGTTTTTTGGATCCTGCCTTCTTTGAATGTGTTGTCGTGCACAACTTTAGTTGAGAATAAAGCCCATTGAACATCATCTCCCCATCTTGGAGTCCTGCATTTGGGTTCGCCCACGCACTGTTGGTTCATGACAGAAACTGTATTCAAATGTAATTCTTTAACAGTATAGGTATCTAAATACCTGTCGACGTCTTATAAAGTTGTTTGCTTTATAAGCCTTAGATTACTGTGTAATGAACTGGACTAAACAGATTAAAAATACATAAGGAACAAGGGAGTCATAAATATGAGGACTTGGGTTGTGTTTTTAAACCTTTTGTATTGCAGGTAATTTTTCAAGCAATAATGTGCCACATATACCGATCCGCAACTTCACCATTATTTCCACTGCCAAATAGTTGGTAATTAAAAAAAAATTACAAATGAGTACAAAGTACAAATTTCATATCACATCTCGCAGAAGCTTCTTTTTTCCCTTCCTGGAATCATTACTGCAACTTGTCCCAATACTTCAGTCCACAATGTCTCGGTGAAATTATAGAATGCCTAAACATTGACATGAAAAACGTAGTCTGTTGATAAGGTCATGGTGCCAAATCCCTCAGTCTGCAGCTTGTGTCTGTTGAACAGGAAGTCACCTGATCCTTCTCAAGAGAACCAAGGTGAAGGTTGCAGCAAGTCAATGGTTCGGGCTGTGTCAGCCGTGTGCGTTGGCACTCCTGATTATGGCACAAGGTTGGTTACTAGACTGACTAAGCCTAGATTTCAACAAAGGATCCCCCTGGCTGGGGCTCAGGTCCAGGCTAAGTGTCTGATGCAACCATCCCCACGTCCAGTGAAGCAAATTAAGCGAAAAACGTGCCCTGCCCTGTTCCTGTTTGCATTTTAATGCTGTTTGTTCTTTCAGGACCAATGCAATTATCCTGATGGATGCGGAGGGGAACATGGCCTTCAAAGAGCACACCATGCTTAGTTGTGACACAAACAACTGGTGCACCAGTTCTTTCCGATTCAAGCTGCACACATGAAAAAGTCGTATAGGAAACTTGTGCCTCGGAGCCCAGCTGATTCTGGCTTTATCATCACCCAATAATCATTTAGTTTCTGAAGCCCCTGTCACTCGAGCAATTGAGCAGCACTACCAAACTTGGCTGCTTAGGTTTGGCGTTTTTGTTTATTACTAACCTATAAAACACTTAAAAGATTGCCAAAGAGATTGTTTTTTGATGAAGTTGTTTATAAAGACTGCAAATATGTGAGTTTTATTTATTTTAGTAATGTATCTACAGGTACAATAAATGATAATACTATTAATTGAGTTCAGTAGTTTAAAAAAAATGTCATTCATAGAAATGCACTCCATGCACTTATTGAGTGAAATATTTCACAATTTGGAGAAATGCAATTAATTCATTAATAGCACTGCGACAGAAAACAAAAACTCAAAATCGCTACTATTTACAATATTACATAAATTATCAAGAACCTACCAAATTTTGAATGTAGCAATTAAGCAGGAATTTGTTTGTTGTAGAGTATTTTCCTGATTTGTTTTAATGCATCTAAACCTAAGGAACCTAAGAGTTGTATTTTGTTTTGTCTGCAACAGTGGCGCTAGACTCCTACTTTCAGTAACCAAGCAGGAAACAGGAAGTAGTTCAGCGAGGTTTAGGGCTGTTGATTTTTTTCACTCAAAATTTTGAGCAAACAGCTATTCTGCTTTTTGACACATTATCCTAACAAGCAATTATTATTACAAATGACACATTGTTTTCTTGGGTTATGTAAGATTTTATCCGTGGTAAAAAGGAGATAGGGTTGTCACTGCGTTCCATTGGCTCGGGGGGGGACCACGGGACCCAAAACTCACTGACATTGTCCAACATTCTTCTGATATAAACTTTGAAAACAGCACAGTTGCCAATCATTGTAAACCATTGATCGGTGCTGTTTGTAAGACATGTCCATATATGAGTGACTATCATTTGTCGATGTGTACGGCACCATAACTTTGGCTGGTAAGCTGGAGAATGGCCTCCTCGCTTAAGGCACAAACCTTCTCGGTCTTTTGTCTGAGACTTTGACTGCCTCCTGCTCATCTGATTCTCATATCTGTAGTGGAGTCAGGTTTTAGAGATTCCAAGGTGTGTTTGTACAATTTGTGTATTGGATAGCATTTATTTGTTTTTGGTGAAATCTGTAAGGGTAGGTGTTTAATTTCTGAATTTCATTTTTTCTCAATCTGATATTGTGCTGTTCCTACATGGTGGAGGGCCACATTGTGTGCTTCTAAAGATTCAGATGTGGAACGTCCTTTCCAGCAAACGAACTTTAAAGCAGATGTCCTGAATTGTATTTTAACACTACATTTTAACTAAGATTTCGATGTTATTTTTACTTCTCACATGCCCTGAATTGTATTTTAACGCTACCTTTTAACAAAGATTTCAATGTTATTTTTACTTCGATGGCACACTTGCACAATTTCTGGACACATTTTGAGGATGAGAAAGCCCAGTTTTTGGCATTCAATGTTGAAAAACTGACTGACAATGCTACAAAAACTGTCATTGTCAGAATGTTTAATGAAACTGTGAGTGCATATGACATTATTTATTGGCAGGGTATACATTGCATGATTAAAGGCCAAGCTATGAAGGTGAGCGATGAGGACGGCTCTGGAATTGCACCTGGAGTGTCCCCATTCAACAGTGGCAAGACTCTCGAGGTTTCCAGGGCCTGAAACATCTCCCATCCATGATAGTATTGAGAGAAAACCATGGTTACATTTATTATCAAGGGCAGCCCAAGCTTTGGTACAAGTGTAGTAAGCATGGGCACCTGGCAGAAGCGTGTCAGCAAATCATTTGTGGTAAATGTAGAGAAATTGGGCACACTTTTGAAGAATGTCCCAGTGGCAGAAACTGCAGTCTCTGTGGAGACTCAAACCATCTTTTTAGAAATTGTCCTGAATCATTTTCCAAGAGATTAAAAGCAGGAAAAGGAAAAATGCAAGAAAAAAAGACAATGAAAGGGAAAAAGAAAATGGAGAACCGATAATGAAACTTGTCAACGAAGGATTGGAAACAAGTGAGGTAGAGCAAATGCCAGTTCCCCCTCCAAAACCAGCAAAGGAGGAGGAGGAAATGCGTGGAGAGAGGGGAGGGACCAGTACAATCAATGGAGAGTAATAGAGAAATCAGTCCACTGCAGGAAATGCCTCCCTGTGTCATGATCCTGCCAGTCATAGCTCTGGCTGTGCATGTCCCCCGACACACCTGCAGTCATCAGGAGGCGCACAACTGTGCCTCATCCCCAGTAATTACCTGCAGTACTTATCGGACCCCGTGGACGGTCTTGCTTTGCCAGATCGTTGCCATTGATGCCTCGTTCCCACACTTCCTCGACTCTGATCTTGACTCCTGGCGTTCCGACCCCTGCCTTTCTGCTAACCTACCCCGTAAACCTGACGTCATTATCACTACTGCTCTCGTGGACTGCCTGCCTGGTTACCAACTCTGAACTGAATAAAGATATTTCCCAAACTGCCTCCACATTTCCCGAGTCGTGCATTTGGGTCCAACTCCGCGTTTGGGTTATGACAGAACGATTTGTCTAAGACATGGACCCAGCCGACACAGCTGAGATCCATCACTCCCTACAGATCCAGGGCAGACGCCTGGCCGAACAGGAGGCTGCTCTCCAGGTAACGAATCAGAGACTACTCAAAATATGTGCTATTTTAGAACCGTGGCTCACGCCTAGGACCAACGCTGCCAACGTCAGTCCTACAACGCCCACCGCCGCGCCTCCCTTCCCGCCAATCACGGATGTCCAGCAGTCGGTGTGCACGGCACTCTCTCGGCCCGAGCGGTTCTCCGGAGACACTGGTGATGTTAAGCACTTCCTCGCCCAGTGTGATCTCCATTTTGAATTACAGGCTTTTGCCTTCCCAACTGACCACGCACGGATTATCCTCGTGATATCCCACCTGACAGGGAGGGTGGAGGCTTGGGCTATTGCCGAATGCAGCCGCAATTCCAACACTTGCCACACCTGGACCTCCTTCGTGTGCTCGATGATGCCGGTGTTCCAGTAAGGTTCCCCGGAATGCGAGGCGGCGGCTTCATTGATCACACATTGGCTTTGACAATGTCGCGTAGCAGACTATGCCATTGAATTTCATATTCAAGCAGCACAGTCGGTGGAACAAGGAGGCTCTTCTCGTCGCCTTCCTGCAGGGACTCACCCCGCGGATTCGTAACCATCTCATCGCAGTGGAAATGCCCACTACCCTGGACTCGGTCATCGTCCTGACCCTCAGGATCGATCAGAGGCTAGCGATCCAGGGAGGGGTTGACACATTACAGGAGGGTGAGCAAGGAGCCCTCGCACCACAGCCTGTGCTCCAACCAGTGCTAGCACCTGAGACAGAGCCTGTGTAAGTCGAGGAGCTCAACGGCCTAGCTGAGGAGTGGCAACGACACCGACGAGAAGGTCGATGCTACTACTGCGGAAGGCTGGGTCACCTAGTGGCCCATTGCCCCCTGTCAGGTTTGACACCCAACCGCTGGACTGAATATGCAATTAATTAAGGACAATGAAGAGGTCTTTAATTGGCTCATGAAGAAAATGGGTTTGGGTAACCAGCTGCACCACCAAACCACGTTCTAAGTCCGCCAAACTGTTGTTCCTCTTTTTATTGCTTTCTCAAGTTATATGGTTACACAGTACAGATGGCTACACCCACCTCAACATAAACACTAAGGTACATGTTTCTTCAAGGTTGAACAGTGTCCTGATAAACCCATGAGAGGAAACGGCATTGTTTAAAGACATGTTTATGGCATTTGGGAGTATCCGCATGTGGTAGAAGGGGAACATTGCCTCCCCGTGTTGAGGAGTATCTGCTTAAGTTCAGCAGGGAAACACACTGAGGTCACAATGGAGAGATTGCTTCCCAGTGTATGGGAGTATCTGCTTGAGGTCGGCAGGGGGCCATCGCCTCCCAGGTGTCACTGGGTCACACCTCAAGTCTCGCACGCTCTCACAGGGAGAACAATTCAGAGCAAGACTAACAAATAAATGCATGATAAAACAATTTGAATAACTAAAATAGTAATAAATTCTTTAACACCCTGTCAGCCCCTGGCTCACAAGACACAACCCACACATCGATTGGTCCACCGGTCAAATCATAGCATGGGGCGCGGAGTGCAGCGCAGCTTGCTTCGGGGCTCCTGAAGAGGGGAATCCTCAGGTCGCCCTGGTAGAGCTGCGGGAGCCACAACCAGAATCGGATCTGTCACTAGTTCCATCTTGCTATTGGGACTTAAAGGAAGTTTTTTTCCGAAACGGCGCCATTAAGTTATTGCCCAGCACCTCACCACCCCGTGGGAGGATTTTTTCGTTAATGAGAGCAATGGAGAGTGTGGTACGGAAGTGAAGAAACGGGTTGAAGTGGGGTGGAACAGTTGGTGGAAGGTGTCTTGTTTTCTATCTGACAGAAGATTATTCGCCAATGAAGGGCAAAATTTATAAAACAGTGGTTAGGCCGGCCATGATGTACGTATTAGAGATGGTGGCCCTGAATAAACAACAGGAAGCAGAACTTGCGTTAGCAGAAATGGAGACACTGAGGTTCTCGCTTGGTGTGAACAGGTTGGATAGGATGAGAAACGAGCTCATTAGAGGGACAGCCAAAGTTGGATGTTTTGGAGACAAGGTGAGAGAGAGCAGACTTCGATGGTTTGGACATGTTCAGAAGACGAGACTATCCTTGACGATGACACAGATGGACCAAAAAATCCTTGTGATCAAATTTGGTAAAGATGATGAAGGGAAAACAAATTGGGGCGACGTGATAGGGAAAGTTTGGAAAAGCCTTGGGTTATGGGGACAAGACAGTTTATTTTTTTAGGGAAAGTGTTAATTATAAAAGCAATTATTTTACCCCTGGTTTTACTTCTTCTTTTGCTTTCGGCTTGTCCCTTCAGGGGTCGCCAGAGTGTGTCATGTTTTTCCATCTCGTGCATCTTCCTCTCTAACCCCAACTGCTCCCATGTCTTCCCTCACCACATCCATAAACCTTCTCTTTGGTCTTCCTCTTGCTCTTTTGCCTGGGAGCTCCATCCTCAGCATCCTTCTACCAATATACTCAATTCCTCGCCTCTGGCCATATCCAAACCATCGAAGTCCAACCTTGTCTCCAAAACATCCAACTTTGGCTGTCCCTTGAATTAGCTCATTTCTAATCCTATCCAACCTGCTCACTCCGAGCGAGAACCTCAACATCTTCATTTCTCCAACCTCCAGTTCTGCTTCCTGTTGTTTCTTCAGTGCCACCATCTCTAATCCATACATCACGGCCTCACTATTGATGTGAAATTAAAAGTTTTCCTTGGTATTTCAATCTTAAGATAATTGCGATTGGTGGACTTTGCAAAAAGGATGGAGATGGCTGTAGTGAACATTTATTTCCAGAAGAGGGAGGAACATATAGTGACCTACAAGAGCGGAGGTAGAAGCACATAGGTGGATATATTATATTTTGTGCAGACGATGTAATCTGAGGGAGATTACTAACTGTAAAGTAGTGGTAGGGGAGAGTGTAGCTCAACAGCATAGGATGGTGGTGTGTAGGATGACTCTGGTCGTGGGTAGGAAGATTAAGCAGAAAAAGGTAGAGCAGAGAACCATGTGGTGTAAGCTGAGAAAGGAAGAATGTTGTGCGGCCTTTCGGAAAGAGGTGAGACAGGCTCTTGATGGACAGCAGAAGCTCCCGGAAGACTGGACTACGACAGCCAAGGTAATCAGAGAGACAGGCAGGAGAGTACTTGGTGTGTCTTCTGGTAGGAAAGGGGAGAAGGAGACTTGGTGGTGGAACCCCAAAATACGGGCAGAAAAAGCGTGTTAATGGCCGCAAGATGAAATTTCAAGAGATGGAGGAGATCTTCTACTTTGTTTGTGGATGCCGAGGAAGTGGGCTGTCACCTCAAGATGGCACCTGAGACAGTTGACTTCCTGTACCAGTACTGGAAGCTGAAGCGCAAAGCTAACCTCAACCAGCTGTTGCTCACGCCTAAGAAGGACGAAGAGGACACTTTTGCCAGATGTGAACACGAGGTGTTGCTGAGACGACTGCAGCATGTGCGCGTGCCGGCGGGATACAGCGACGGCACCCTGCGCATCTTTTGGCTCGCCATCTCTGAAATGAAGAGGAAGCTACATTCCCATCGCATTGCTGTCACTGCTGTCCAGTACTCTGCCAATGGTGATGTGATCCTCTATGGTGGGAAAAAAATGGTCTCATAGCTGTCAGTCGTGCCCTGGATGGATCAACCATTCGCAATTTCAGGGACCACAAAGCGGCAGCCATCACCATCACCCAGTGTGTTCGTGAACAGAGTAAGGACTTTGGACTGGTTGGGAATGAGCTGTGGTTGGCTGCCAACATTGACAGGCGTGTCAGTATATGGGCAGCGGATTGTTTCAAGTGTAAGTGTAATTTACTGGACTGTCTCACACTTCCTGTGCAACCGAATTGCCTTCCAAGTTGGGGAAGACTTCGCTCATTATGTCCTTGGTTGGAGAGGAGTTCCCCAAGGAGGTTCCATCTCGAGCTGAAGAAATCACCATCCCTGCTAACGTCACTCTGGAGAAAGTGCTGACACACATCGTGGACTGCTCAGAAAAAGACCAGAATGATGAGACACTCAAAGCAGAGATCCTCAATCCTTCTAATCATCCTTGTGGGGAACAAGTCAGATCTGCGTTCGGGTAGCTCCATGGAAACCACTCACCCCATCATGAATCAGTTATTTGAGATTGAGGCGTGTCGAGTGTTCTACAAGGAATCTGAAAAACATATCAGAGCTGTTCTACTACGCACAGAAGTCGGTCTTCCACAACATCGGCCCTCTGTATGACTCCAAAAACAAACATCAGTGTGTCAAAGCGCTCAGTTGAATCTTTTACATCTCCGACCAGGACAACCACCACGCCCACAGCATCGTTGAGCTCTTCTGTTTTCAAAAATTTTGTTTTGGAAATCCACTGGCACCAAAGGCCTTAGAAGATGTACAGAGAGTTGTTTTGGAAAAATACGAGCGATGGAGTGCAGGACAATGGTCTTACTTTAAATGGACATGGACTGAACTGTCACCAGCAGAGCTGAAGAATCTCTTCTGTGTTTGCCCTTACATGCCGTGGGGCGCCAAAGTCTACATGACTGTCCCAATTACCAGCGAGAGTTATATCTCTAATCACGGCTTCCACTGTCAGTGGAGGCTGTGTGCTTATTTTGACATCAACTGTTGCCTTTCTCCTACATGTTTCCCGACTGTAGTACCTAGAACATCTACACCAGACTTGCCTCTGCTGCTGTGTCATCGCACTTGATTGGTTCAGAAATTAGCAACAACTGTTTATTTATTATTATTATTATTATTGGTTCTGGTTCACCTCTGGACCTTAGTATTTTGTTATGATGAAGTTCCTTGTACCTGTAATTACTATTTGTTGATTTCTGTGTTTGTTCTGCCTTTTCACGATGCGTATAATCCCACCTTCGAAACCTATGATGGTTAGAGCAAGGTCAAATGTTTTTGTGAACTATGCCCTTCTACAACAAGTAGACCCTGATTATATGCAGCTACAGCCAAAAGGAAACTTTTGATGCCTTTTATACGCTCAAGTGTAAATGATGAACTTTCTGAAAATGCAACAGCATTCTGATGTCCCAACTCGTATTTCCAAAATGATAAACAGGGGGGAAATATTAAAGAAATTATTCATATGTTTTCATTTTGTAACATACTGTGGTTAGTTTCCACATCACCACCTAGCTTCTACCTTAGAACTCATTGTCTTGAAAACAGATGTCATCAATCAGACAGATATCATCAATCAGATCTAGTCAATCAAACAGTCACACACATACTCATCATGTGATTTATGTGAATAAAAAGAAGCTGCAAAGGGACACAAGTTGGAGTTGATTGGAAGCAGGGTGAAGTCCTGTCGCTCTCCTTGCAGCAAGTACAACTTGAAGCCTTGTCTGTTCGCCTTCTTCTAATAGAGAGTCAAGCTTTTTAAACCTGACAGTGTGTGTTTGTGCGGCCGCAATATGCTTCCATGTGGAGGAGCCGACTCCCTGTCCTCTTTTTTTCCAATCATAGTTAATGAATGCGGTTTGTGTAAAACCAGGGGTTATTTATTTAAATATTGGTATTTGTATTGAATATTAGCTGAAAAGATCAATGGTTTCTAGCAAAGGTTAACGTGTAGCCTGTTGCAGAAGCCATCAGTTATTATCTTAACTCCGGTGAATAAAGCAAGTACTTTACCGATTCTGGTTAAAATAGACGACGTGTACAACTCCTTAAAAAATTAGCCTGAATGGAATGATCCGTTTGTTCACAGCACATCAGAATGTTGCCATGTATATATTTTTTTTAATCTTCCGCCATGAAAAATCTGTGGACCGTGTGGGGTTGACAAAGAAGCCGGAAGTGACATATTATCCAGACAACGTCAGCCGCATAGTCAAGTGCATTTAACTCTTGTACTGGCTAGACATTAGCTGTTTTTTTTCTGCATTTTAGCCAAAATGCCGGCTTGTTGTATTGCTGGATTTTGCTCGAATACTCGGGAGGATGGATTCACTCTTCACATGTTTCACAAAAGACCCGATTCGTCGTCAAAAATGGATTGCACAGGTCCAAAGGACACGAGCTTTGTGGGTTCCAAATGACAGGTATGTGTGTATAGAGCAAGTTAAAAAATATTGGGGATGGGGGGGGGGAACAAATTTGTCTCACAGTTTCTAGCATAGCTCAAGATTAATTTTGATAACATCCATGATATTTACTTCCCCGGCATGGGTCCTCCTGAGAACGCTACAGACACAAGACTGATGAAAGATACAGTAACTGGTTAAAGGATGTGTTGAAAAGACATAATAGTGTACAAGTTAATAAAAGCATACAGCGCTTCCGAGCAGTTCACTTAAGTACAGTTAGGAAACTAATTTTATAAATCCCCAGATCTGTTTTGTGCTCTGCCCACTTTGAGGAGTCATGCTTTGACTCACGTCCTGCTCTGAAGGCAAGTTTTGGCTTTGAGGTCCGCTGCCCGAGGATTCTGCTCAACACGGCTGTACCGACTATCTTCCCTCAACCTGAACACGGACAGCGGGATTCTTGTAAAAAAGACGCCCCACCAAGAAAAAGGTCTGGGTCCAAGGCTATTGAGAAGCAAGAGAAGTTACGAGTAAGCTGTCAAATACCTGTAATAAGTTGCCCTCACATGGTTTACATTCAGACTAAAGTTCAAAACCCTCATTATGTTCATTAAAAGGTTTTAGCCGAAGCATGGGCAGTGACTCTGTTACCACAGTTGCCACCAAGGCAGAGGCTTCCTTCCCTGATCAAAATGTAAGTACAAAATTTGACATTCGTTATAAATAGTTGGTTTGATTGGCACTAGTGCTGTCATGATCTTCACTTGTTGGAAAGGGAAATTGAATGGTAAAAAACAGTATAAGGATGGTTTTGGAAGACAATATTGAAGGAGTCTCACAGTGGAGTAGCGAAATAGCAATTTTGTCTTGATCTGTGCATTATATTTCATTTGTCAGCCACCTCATCACTTCCATGCCACTGATTGTTTTTTTTTTTTTTTTTTTTTTTAGATCAGCGACTCAGACAGCCATTCCATCTTTAAAGAACCCCAGTTCTGTTTTTACTTTGGTTTGGGGAGTCGACGTATCATATTCACTGCCCGCTCGTTTCACCAGGATAATGGTTAGGATTAGCGTTACAAATTTCCACCGCACTGTTATTGTTATGGAGTGTTTTCGAGCAGAGGACATTCGCAAGTAATCGAGTCGGTGGTGTGTCGCTTTAAATATTTCTGGCGCAAAGGATTCTGGGTATTACGTTTTTCCACTTTCGCCATGCGGTAGGCGAGGTTCGATCGGCTTGCTTAAATCTTCCTGACTTTGGATCAAATGTTGTGAATCCCCGACGTGGGATGCTCGTGATTATTACTTTAGTCGATAAAAACATCAGTCGTGCTGTCTTCGTTGTCCAGTCAGAGTCGTTTCGTGCACGTTGAAGCTTCTCGACGTAGCTAAGCCTAACCTGCTAACAAAGAGACGCGTCTGCATCAACTCTTCCCTCAGCAGAAAACAAGCCTCAAATAAAGTCTTCTTCTTGCCACCAACTAGTAAGGTTTGAAAGAACGGACACGTAAGTGTGTTTAAAAAAACGGACATCTGTCACTAGAAAGAGCTTTGAAAACCCTTTAAAATATTGCGTAAATGATTTCAAATAACATAAACGGTATGACCATTTAAAGATTGGGGCAATTTGCACTTATTTTCATTATAATTGCATAAAAAGCAACAAATCCTGTAATTTTACCAATTTTGCAATGCGGCCAACTGTTTTGCGAGCGTTAAAAAAATAGTGCGAGCAGTCACATTTGAATATAAAGTTCTATAAATTCTTCTCTGGCAATTTTAAAAATACAAAATGGAGGTTGTAGATGGATACGTGGCCTACAACATCAAGTTCTTGGTGCAATAATAAATAAGCCTTGTATATGCAAAATAGTGATGCACATCGTACTCCAGATAGTTTCATATACAAGCACAGGCAGATCCATCGCACAGTACAATGAACGGCTGGGTTAGTACTTCGTCTGAGTCGTTATTTCTTATTATTATCGTAATCTGGATACTGAATCTGGCGGCGTTGTGAACGACTGGTTAGTGCGTCTGACACACAATTCTGAAGACGGTCGTTCAAATCCCTGTCCCGTTAATGTAACATTTGCCTGTTCTCCTGGTGCTTGTGTTGATTTTCTCCTAAAAACCTTTTGGGGCTGATGAGGAAGTTAAAAACAAAAACGATCCGATCACAAGGTGAAGCAATGACTATTTTTAAAGGGCTCATGACAAAAAAACATGTAAATGTTTTATTTATTTTTTTTTACCCAAAAAATTTAGCTGGAATGGAATGATCCGTTTGTTAACAGCACATCAGAATGTTGCCATGTAAATATTTTTTTTAATCTTGCGCCATGAAAAATCTGTGGACCGTGTGGGGTTGACAAAGAAGTCGGAAGTGACATATTATCCAGAGAACGTCAGCTGCATAGTCAAGTGTATTTAACTCTTGTACTGGCGATACATTAGCTGTTTTTTTTTCTGCATTTTAGCCAAAATGCCGGCTTGTTGTATTGCTGGATTTTGCTCGAATACTCGGGAGGATGGATTCACTCTTCACATGTTTCCAAAAGACCCGATTCGTCGTCAAAAATGGATTGCACAGGTCCAAAGGACAAGAGCTTTGTGGGTTCCAAATGACAGGTAGGTGTGTATAGAGCAAGTAAAAAATATTGGGGATGGGGGGGACAAATTTGTCTCACAGTTTCTAGCATAGCTCAACATTAATTTTGATAACATCCATGATATTTACTTCCCCGGCATGGGTCCTCCTGAGAACGCTACAGACACAAGACTGATGAAAGATACAGTAACTGGTTAAAGGATGTGTTGAAAAGACATAATCGTGTACAAGTTAATAAAAGCATACAGCGCTTCCGAGCAGTTCACTTAAGTACAGTTAGGAAACTAATTTTATAAATCCCCAGATCTGTTTTGTGCTCTGCCCACTTTGAGGAGTCATGCTTTGACTCACGTCCTGCTCTGAAGGCAAGTTTTGGCTTTGAGGTCCGCTGCCCGAGGATTCTGCTCAACACGGCTGTACCGACTATCTTCCCTCAACCTGAACACGGACAGCGGGATTCTTGTAAAAAAGACGCCCCACCAAGAAAAAGGTCTGGGTCCAAGGCTATTGAGAAGCAAGAGAAGTTACGAGTAAGCTGTCAAATACCTGTAATAAGTTGCCATCACACGGTTTACATTCAGACTAAAGTTCAAAACCCTCATTATGTTCATTAAAAGGTTTTAGCCGAAGCACTGGGCAGTGACTCTGTTACCACAGTTGCCACCAAGGCAGAGGCTTCCTTCCCTGATCAAAATGTAAGTACAAAATTTGACATTTGTTATAAATAGTTGGTTTGATTGGCACTAGTGCTGTCATGATCTTCACTTGTTGGAAAGGGAAATTGAATGGTAAAAAAAGGTATAAGTGTGGTTTTGGAAGACAATATTGAAGGAGTCTCACAGTGGAGTAGCGAAATAGCAATTTTGTCTTGATCTGTGCATTATATTTCATTTGTCAGCCACCTCATCACTTCCATGCCACTGATTGTTTTTTTTTTTTTTTTTTTTAAACATTATTGGCTGTCATATATTAACACTACAACATCAAAAGACACAAAAAAAGTATAAATATGACGTCATATTTCACAGATCCGCTCCGAGAAAAACATTTACTCCGTGTTGCCATCGTGCCTGGTATATCTCAATCTAAACGTGGGTTTATTTTCACATTGTCCAAACAGGTAGCAGCTTAAAAAGAAGGCTCTGCCCAGCACGATCATAATTCAATAAATCCTGCTGATTTTAGACAGAATGTTGTGAATACTCGACGTGGGACACTGCTGGAGACAATTTCAGTGGACTAAAACCACTATCTGTGCAACCTTAGTCGTATCGTTCGTGTCGAAGTAGCTTGGCCTAAGTTAGCCTAGCCTAGCTGGGACCGCTAACAATGAAAGCGTCTGATTTTCAATATTTACTGAGGAGGAAAACATCAAACGCTAGTATCTACACGTCCTGCAAAATGTACGTATCCTATACAACAAGGATAGTGAGTACCAAAAAGAAGCTGGGTGAGTGGAAACTGCAAGATAAACTTGCTTATTGGTCTAGTATTCCTTAGCTTAGCTTGCTAACAACAAGATGCGTTTGTGATCAATTCATGGATGTTGTTGAAACATCGAACGTGAGGAACTTCATAACTTATACGAGGAGGGCCGGGAGGACTTAGGAAATTTAACAAGTCTTATCTTAGTACCCAAATTGGTGCCGTATCGTTCGCATTGAAGCTGCTCGGCCCAAGTTAGCCTACCGCGCTAACGTTTTGCCTACGTAGATTATACAACGAGGACCAAACATCAATCATCGACTCAACTTTGAACTACTAGTGAGGGCCATTGTGGTTTGAATCCCCTCCATCCACGTATCCTTTAAATCGCCATATCCTTTATTTTTAACATGGGTAGTATGTGATTTGTTAGAAAAGCACTGAACAGAATGAAAAATTGAAAGACAGTTGGTCCCGATGGCATATCAGTGGAGGGATGGAAGCAATTTGGAGAGGTGGCTGTGGAGATTTTGACCAACTTATTTAATAGAATACTAGCAGGAGAGAAGATGCCAGAAGAATGGCGGAAAAGTGTGCTAGTCCCCATTTTTAAGAACAAAGGCGATGTTCAGAGCTTTGGAAACTATAGAGGACTAAAGATGATGAGCCACACAATGAAGTTATGGGAAAGAGTAGTGGAGGCTAGACTCAGGACAGAATTAAGTATCTGCGAGCAACAGTGGTGGTTTCATGGTTTCATGCCGAGAAAGAGTTCCACACATTCACTATTTACCTTGAGGATCCTCGTGGAAAAGTAGAGAAAAAGACAGAAGGAGCTACACTGTGTCTTTGTGGATCTAGAGAAAGCCTATGACAGAGTACCAAGAGAGGAACTGTGGTACTGCATGGGGAAGTCTGGTGTGGCAGAGAAATATGTTAGAATAGCACAGGAGATGTATGAGGACAGCAGAACAGTGGTGTGATGCGTCGTTGGAGTGTCAGAAGAATTTAAGGTAAAGTTGGGACTGCATCAGGGAATCCGCGCTGAGCCCCTTCCTATTTGCGGTAGTATTGGATAGGCTGACAGATGAGGTTAGACTGGATTCCCCTTGGACCACGATGTTCGCAGATGATATTGTGATCTGCAGTGAAAGTGAGCAGGCAGAGGAACATCTAGAAAGATTGAGGTATGCACTGGAAAGGAGAGGAATGAAGATTAGCCGTTGTAAAAGAAATGTGCGTGAATGAGAGGGGCGGAGGAGGAAGAATGACGCTCCAGGGAGAAGAGATAGCGAACCTGGACGACTTCAAATACTTGGGGTCAACAAGACGGAGCAAAGGAGAGTGTGGTACGGAAGTGAAGAAACGGGTTGAAGCGGGGTGGAACAGTTGGTGGAAGGTGTCTTGTTTTCTATCTGACAGAAGATTATTCACCAGGATGAAGGGCAAAATTTATAAAACAGTGGTGTGGCCGGCCGTGATGTACGGATTCAAGACGGTGGCCCAAAAGAAATAACAGGAAGCAGAACTTGAGGTAGCAGAAATGAAAATGCTGAGATTCTCGCTCGGCGTGAGCAGGTGGGATAGGAATAGAAATGAGCTCATTCGAGGGACAGCCAGAGTTGGATGTTTTGGAGACAAGGTGAGAGAGAGGAGACTTCGATGGTTTGGACATGTTCAGAGGCAAGTATATTGGTAGAAGGGAATAGGATGGATCTGCCAGGCAAAAGAGCGAGAGGAAGACCAAAGAAAAGGTTGAAGGATGTTGTGAGGAGGACATGAGGACAGTGGGTGTTAGAGAGGAGGATCCACGAGATGGAAAAAGACGACACGCTGTGGTGACCCCTAGCGGGACAAGCCGAAATAAAAAGTATTTCGGACTACTGTAAATATTTGAAAGCCAAAAAAAAAAAAAACATCAGCACAATTTGAGAGATGAGGCAGCTAAGATAGCAAATAATGCGCTGATCAGAATACAAGACAAATTTTCTCTTTCAGAATTTGTACTATGTCAGATTACGGCAATAAAAGCTTGTATTCCAAGACCACCGCATCAATTTTTTTACAGTCTGTTTTTATCTGGTGAATTCAAATGTGACTTTCTGCACTCATTACCGTGGCAACAACAAGGGTGCATTGTGGCGAAAATGGGGAATGGTGAAAAAATGGGTTGGTAGACACTGTTGCTCGGGACAGGAAAGGACTTCTTCTAAAGCTTGCAAGAGGTATGTACTTTTAAAGCAATACGGCTTGGAAACCATCAAAATGTTACATGGCCAAGCAAGAAAATGCTAGCGATCACGGTTGTCTGTAAACATGCTGCTGTCTGTCGAACACATGACAAAAACAGAGCAGCGAATTCCACCATTTTTGGAGCCAAGGCACAGTTAAAAAATCTTACGGCACACCAACAAACAAAAACTTCCCAAAAAGTAGGTACATTAATTGCTGCATTTACTTCAGACTGTATAGGAGAATACTTAAATTGTTCTGTATGCCACTTTTCATCACTGGCATCAATAGATAAACATAGATACATTGTTTATTGTAAATATATATTTTTGGAGCAATTAAGTACAGAAGTTTATACAGTAAATGAAAAAGTCATGAAAGAGACTCATGTGATCAGATCTGTGATCGGTAATTGTTTTTTTAAACTCTGTTATTGGCCCCAAAGTTCCTGATTGTGAAAAGCCAAATAAATTAGGTTTTGGAGTCAGATGCACTGTGCAAGACTGTGGCGAGGAGAACATGTCTTTTGTAGAGCTGATTGATGATTTCATTTTTTGGATCGGCGAATTATGGCATTAAAAATGATTGGCTGATCAACAAAAAATGCTAAATATGGACCAATTCTGGTCAGAAGACCCAATTAATATAAAGTCTACTAAAAACATGCATGGTAGATTGAATTGAAGACACTATAAATTGCCCATAGGTGTGAATGCGAAATGTTGTTTGATTTGTGCCCTGTGATTGGCTGGCAAGTAAAATGCCTTCCTGTATCGCTAAATTTTGCAACAATTCGGATAGAAATAATCCGCGAAATGTTCGCTGGCATGTTCTGTCCAGTAAGAAAAAGAATAATTGAAGGACCGGAAACCGGAATGCCCCGGAGAAAACCTACGCAGGGACGGGGAGAACATGCAAACAATTCTCTTCACGCACACACGCACACAGACACACACGCACGCACGTGCACCCACACGCACACAAACTCCACAAAAATAAAATCCGAGTCCTCAGAACTGTAAGGCCACGCTTTGAGAGCTAAGCTACCGTGCTACCTGTTCTGGAGGCAGTATTAACTTCCACAAAGTAATCATCATCATTTAATTCTCACTTGGACCCCGGCCTCCCTGTTGGCTAAAACAACCTTTCCCACAATATAAGACAGGGTTCACACGCGGCCCTAAAAGTCCCTTAAAACCCCAAAATTTTCGAAGGTGCATTTAGCGGCTCCTAAAAGTCCTTAAAATCCGCGAAAACCGGTCAAGCCCCTAAAAAGGCCTTAAATTAAAAAAAAAAAATCAAAGGGAGGACCTCCACCGCCAAAAGTTTCCCTAAAAAATAAATTAATCTTTTATTAAAAAAAAAATAGCGATCCGTCTGGCGTCCAAAACGGCCGGAAATTGTCAACGAAAGTCACTGTGTTGACAACGAGTCTCCATCTTGTCGATATTCCATTGTATGTTTCCGTGAGTAGGCATTTCACTTCGTCTTCGTTATGACGTAGCGTAGTTCTTTCATCGATCCAACTTGTATCACGGGGAAGTGCGTTTTTCAAGAAGCTTGGGTTGAAAGTAAGGAGTTTGGGAACTGGGTTCGTCGAGATCCAAAAGATCGGCACATGTTTTACTGCCATCTGTGCAAGCAGAGTTACCAGCTTGAAAAGATGGGCGTCAAAGTGCTGGAGTCGCACCGGAAAAACAGGAGATACGCTGATTTGGCGAAGACTCTCTCATCTTCCGTTGGTATGAATCTTTCTAAAATATCAAGAACAGCTGTAGCAAAAAAACGGTACCATAGTGGTGTTTACATAATTCACCCGCGGGACCTCGAGTTGGGGTGCGGGGTTCCGCACTGACTGTTTTTGTTGTTGCTCTCCCGGAGTGACGAGTTCACAGAGTTCCCCCCGTTATGCGAGTAGTGTTTTGATGTCTGCCATAAAACAAGTTTACTCCCATACTTTGGAGCGTTTCCTCGATGCCATGTTCGATGTTTCTTTGATTTAACTGAATGTTCTTTTGAGTCCAACTTTACTCTAACAGCAAAACTTGAAAAAAGTGGAAATGATGTTGAAAAAATAGCGCAATGTGGAGTACCGGAACCGGAAGAAATGATTGGAAATTTTAACCGATTTCGAAAGTCCGATTACGGTTTCGGTTTCGAAAACCGGTTATAACCAGTTAGGATCCCTAATGCGCACCTACAGTTGTCCAGCCAGAAGTCAGCCTTTTTGAACGTAGTTCAATACACGAAGACGGACTCGTTAAAGGCAGAGATCGTGTGGACTTTAAAAGTGATCTGCAGCCATTACAGTTACAAATGTTGTGAAAATAATTCGAAAGTGTTTGCAGTCATGCTCCCAGACAGTGACATTGCTAAAAACTACCACTGTGGGGAAAGGAAGACTTCGTACCTGGCTACATTTGGCATCGCTGCCCACTTTTCATCTCTGCTGCCTCAAAGCCAAAAAAGCCAGAATAGAGACTGACATATCAACGCTAATTGAGAAGGCTGACAGGCTGTGTGAGGAGGCAGAAGAAAAGAGGAATCTGAGGTTTATCACAGAGGCCAATGCACTCAGAGGCAGAGCAAAGGACAAGAGAGCCACTTTGGCACCTCTGCAGCAACAAATAGAGGAGGCACTGGGTAGGCTCAATGAGCTAGAGTAGGGGTGCTGAGACAGACATCAGTAGAAGACATTTGTGTATATAGTTGCAGTTGTAGTTAGAATCTGTCTTTCTGTAGACTTATGTGAAGACATTGACAAGGGTCATATCAATGAACTACCACAAGGGGCGACAGGTGATCACTGTCACAGGTACTGGAACATTTGATGAACCAAGAACGGTTGATGGCACCATTGGGTGAGTCTTTTTTCCTTACTCTTGATTTCCCAGGATGGCCCTAAATTTTTTGTGTCTGCCCTAAATTTTTTTTCCGTGTCAGCCCTAAATTTTTCGTGTCAGCCCCTAAGAATGCCCCTAAAAAGCCCTTAAATTTTTTGGTCGGACTGAGTATGAACCCTGTAAGACCTACCTTTCACTAATCGGTTCTCCCATTCTTCTTGGCCACAAGTGCTGTCCTCAGTGCAAGTCCTCCACTGGCTTGCCTAAACGCACTCCAAAATCGATAGGATGGATGAATGGTGCGTCCCGTGTGTCGGCCGACTCGCGTTCTTCATCAGATGAGGATAAATCAGAGAAATCAGCGTTGTCTGGTTGTGTAGGAATGTAACCGAGCCTTTGTTTACGCACTTAATGTCCCGCGCGTTGGCGCAGTAGTCAGACTTCTCGTCATTCCCGTCCGAATTACCATTCGAAACTTCTACATTTATAGCCACAGGTTAAGATCTGTATGGAAGTATTCCTCTGTCTTCCTGATCAACTGCTATTTCTTCATCTGATGAGGATAAAGCCAAGAAATCAGCGCTGGCCACAATAGTTTCCCAACGTAAGCGAGTCTTTGTTGCCGCGCCTAATATGTCACACCCGGCATGTACGTCATGCGACTTGCCAAAATGGCGGCGCCCATGAAAATTCGTAATTGCCGATAAAAATCTTCTCAAAAAAACATTAAATGAGTCTGGATTAACATCACATTGTCAAGGTACAGTACATAAGACATGACCTACTGGATACATTGGATCCACACCACCGGCATTTCCCTTTTGAGATGTCTGATTTTCACTTGATTTTCTCATCCTTCTTATGTAGCGCAGAAAGTTTTGTGATCGTCTTGTGAAAATGTGTGCAAGAACGTCAGTAGAGTACAAGGAAGAGGTTTGTGGACCAAAAAGGGAGGAGGAGCCAAAACGTGAACTACAGGACACTGTGTCAAATCTGCAGCCTCGAATTGTGCTACGCAGAGCAGGTTGGTTCACTTGTTGCATGCGTTCTAATCTGAATAAAATTCCAATTGACGGGGCCCACTTGATGCGTTTTACATCACATTATTAACATCCCAACCTGCGACTGACTAGCAACCACTCCATGGTGTTGGCCACTTTTTAGCCGGATGCCCGTAGATGCATTTTTTGCTTCAAGGGTACTAGTGGAAAAGTATAGAGAAGGTCAGAATGAGCAACATTATGTTTTTGGAGATTGAATGCAGCCCAATGGGGGCACAAACCAGTGCAATCTGTAGGCCGGTCCCAAGCCCGGATAAATGCAGAGGGTTGCGTCAGGAAGGGCATCCGGTGTAAAAACTGTGTCAAACAAATATGTGCGTTCATCTAAAGAATTCCATACTGGATCGGTCGTGGCCCGGGTTAACAACGCCCGCCCCCCCCGGCACTGCTAACCTGCAGGGTGTCGGTGGAAATTCAGCGACTGGGTCGAAGACAAAGAAGAGGAGGAAACCGGATCCATCGTCAGAAGAAAAAGAGGAATGCACAGAGCCTACAACTGAGTGGAGGGACTTTTAATGTTGGGACTATGACAGGAAAAGCTCAGGAGCTGGTTGACATGATGATTAGGAGAAAGGTTGATATTCTGTGCGTCCAATAGAGCAGGTGGAAAGGTAGTAAGGCTAGAAGTTTAGGAGCAGGGTTTAAATTATTCTACTACGGAGTAGATGGGAAGAGAAATGGAGTAGGGGTTATTTTAAAGGAAGAGCTGGCTAAGAATGTCTTGGAGGTGAAAAGAGTATCAGATCGAGTGATGAGACTAAAATTTGAAATTGAGGGTGTTATGTATAATGTGGTTAGCGGCTACGCCCCACAGGTAAGATGTGACCTAGAGTTGAAAGAGAAATTCTGGAAGGAACTAGATGAAGTAGTTTTGAGCATCCCAGACAGCGAGAGAGTTGTCATTGGTGCAGATTGTAATGGACATATTGGTAAAGGAAACAGGGGTTATGAAGAAGTGATGGGTAAGTACGGCATCCAGGAAAGCAACATTGAGGGACAGATGGTGATGGCTGTATTGAATACTTATTTCCAGAAGAGGGAGGAACATATAGTGACCTGCAAGAGCGGAGGTAGAAGCACGCAGGTGGATTATATTTTGTGCAGACGTTGTAATCTGAAGGAGGTTACTGACTGTAAAGTAAGTAGGGGAGAGTGTAGCTCGACAGCATAGGATGGTAGTGTGTCGGATGACTCTGGTGGTGGGTAGGAAGATTAAGAAGACAAAGGTAGAGCAGAGAACCATGTGGTGGGAGCTGAGAAAGGAAGAATGTTGTGCGGCCTTTCGGAAAGAGGTAAGACTGGCTCTCAATGGACAGCGGAAGCTCCCGGAAGACTGGACAACGACAGCCAAGGTATTCAGAGAGACAGGCAGGAGAGTACTTGGTGTGTCTTTTGGTAGGAAAGGGGACAAGGAGACTTGGTGGTGGAACCCCAAAATACAGGGAGTCATACAAGGAAAGAGATTAGCGAAGAAGAAGTGGGATACTGAGAGGTCTGAGAGGTGAAAGGAGTACATCGAGATGCGACGTAGGGCAGGGGTAGAGGTGGCAAAGGCTAAACAAGAGGCATATGAAGACATGTACACCAGGTTGGACATGAAAGAGACAGAGGTATAGAGATGGGAAGGATGTGCAGCAGGTAAGGGTGATTAAGGATAGAGATGGAAATGTGTTGACTGGTGCCAGTAGTGTGCTAAATAGATGGAAAGAATACTCTGAGAAGTTGATGAATGAAGAAAATGAGAGAGAAGGAAGAGTTGAAGAGGCAAGAGTGAAGGACCAGGAAGTGGAAATGATTACTAAGGGGGAAGTCAGAAAGGCGCTACAAAGGATGAAAAATGGAAATGTAGTTGGTCCTGATGACATACCAGTAGAGGTATGGAAGCAATTTGGAGAGATGGCTGTGGAGTTTTTGACCAACTTATTCAACAGAATACTACCGGGCGAAAAGATGCCTGAAGAATGGAGGAAAAGTGTTCTAATTCCCATTTTTAAGAACAAAGGGGATGTTCAGAGCTGTGGGAACTATAGAGGAATAAAGTTGATGAGCCACACAATGAAGTTATGGGAAAGAGTAGTGCAGGCTAGACTCAGGACAGAAGTAAGTATCTGCGAACAACAGTATGGTTTTCAGCCTAGAAAGAGTACTACAGATGCATGATTTGCCTTGAGGATGCTAGTGGAAAAGTACAGAGAAGGTCAGAAGGAGCTACATTGTGTCTTTGTGGATCTAGAGAAAGCCTATGACAGAGTACCAAGAGAGGAACTGTGGTACTGCATGTGTAAGTCTGGTGTGGCTGAGAAGTATGTTAAAATAGTACAGGACATGTATGATGGCAGCAGAACAATGGTGAGGTGTGCCTTAGGTGTGACAGAGGAATTTTAGGTGGAGGTGGGACTGCATCAGGGACCAGCTCTGAGCCCCTTCCTCTTTGCAGTGGTAATGGATAGGCTGACAGATGAGGTTAGACTGGAATCCCCTTGGACCATGATGTTCGCAGATGATATTGTGATATGGCAGTGAAAGCAAGGAGCATCCAGAGGAACAATTAGAAAGATGGAGACAAGCACTGGAAAGGAGAGGAATGAAGATTAGCCAAAGTAAAACAGAATATATGTGCGTGAATAAGAAAGTTGGAGAGGGAAGAGCTACAGGGAGAAGAGATAGCGAGGGTGGACGACTTCAAATATTTAGGGTCAACAAACCAGAGCAATGGTGAGTGTGGTAAGGAAGTGAAGAAACGGGTCCAAGCAGGTTGGAACAGCTGGCGAAAGGTGTCTGGTATGTTATGTGACAGAAGAGTCTCTGCTATGATGAAGGGCAAAGTTTATAAGACAGTGGTGAGGCCGGGCATGATGTACGGATTAGAGACGGCGGCACTGAAGAAACAACAGGAAGCAGAACTGGAGGTGGCAGAAATGAAGATGTTGAGGTTCTCGCTCGATGTGAGCAGGTTGAATAGGATCAGAAATGAGCTCATTAGAGGGACAGCCAAAGTTGGATGTTTTGGAGACAAAATTCGAGAGAACAGACTTCGAATGTTTGGACATGTTCAGAGGCGAGAGAGTGAGTATATTGGTAGGATGCTGAGGATGGAGCTGTCAGGCAAAAGAGCAAGAGGAAGACCAAAGAGGTTTATGGATGTGGTGAGGGAAGACATGAGGCCAGTTGGGGTTAGAGAGGAAGATGCAGGAGATAGGCTAAGATGGCAAAAGATGACATGCTGTGGCGACCCCTAACGGGACAAGCCGAAAGGAAAAGATGTTTTTGTAGACTGAGAGAAAGCCTATGACAGAATACCAAGAGATGAATTGTGGTATTGCATGTGTAAATATGGTTTAGCGGAGAAATATGTTAGAAGAGTACAGAACATGTATTACAGCAGGTGAGGTGTCCTGTAAGTGTGACAGAAGAATTTAAGGTGGAGGTGGGAGAGGGATCAGCTCTGAGCCTATTTCTTTTTTCTGTGGTAATGGATAGGCTGACGGATGAGGTTTGACTGGAATCCCATTGAACCATGATGTCTGCAGATGATATCGTGATATTCAGTGAAAGCAGGGAGAAGGTGGAGGAACAATTAGAAAGATGGAGGCATGCACTCGAAAGTAGAGGAACAAAATTAGCTGAACTAAAACAGAATATGTGAATGAATGATGGGGGCGAAGGGGGAAGAGTGAGGCTCCAGGGACAAGAGATATCAAAGGTGGACGACTTCAAATAATTGGGGTCAACAATCCAGAGAAATGGTGAGTGTGGTTAGGAAGTGAAGAAACAGGTCCAAGCAGGTTGAAACAGCTGTCGGTAGGTGTCTGGTGTGTTATGTGACAGAAGAGTTTCTGCTCGGATGAAGGGCAAAGTTTATAAAATAGTGGTGAGGCCGGCCATGATGTACAGATTAGAGATTGTGGCACTGAAGAGACAACAGGAAGCAGAATCGGAGGTGGCAGAAATGAAGAAAGTGAAAGTTCCAAAACTACGGGATACTCACAACACACTATCATTCTCCTGAATAACACCCCAAAAAAAAAAAAAAAAAGCAGCAATCAACTTTCCAGTTTGCGTTATTGTTTCTCAAGTCATCTTTTAATCCAGAAACGTAATGAAAAGCTTTATGAGTGTGTATTGTTGGGTGGAGGCAGACGTGGGTTTTGGTTATTTCAGGTTGATTTTGCTTCACTCGACATTTAGGTTGGGGGTTCGCCTGCCAGATTGGTCCATGGGTTGGTATTGTCTGCAATTATCTTGCGATTGAAATACCAAGGAAAACGCTCTTGTAGGTCACTATATGTTCCTCCCTCTTCTGGAAATAAATGTTCACTACAGCCATCTCCATCCTTTTTGCAAAGTCCACCAATCGCAATTATCTTAAGATTGAAATACCAAGGAAAACTTTTAATTTCGCATCAATAGTGAAGCCGTGATGTATGGATTAGAGATGGTGGCACTGAAGAAGCAACAGAGTGGACATGCAGCTACTATGAAAACTTCAGACCCCTCCATGATTTCAAAATGGGAGAATTTACAATATAGCAGGCTGTTCAAATGCTTATTTTCTTCACTGTTGATGACATTCAAATATTCTCCCCAGACCCATGTCCGACACGTTCAAGTGGTGTTACAGTGGTTGCTGCTTACATGCCCCGTATGTCAAGGCTGAAAATTGTGAGTTTCACCGATCTTCCCTGTTCTTTCTGGCCTTCGTGTTGGCGGAAGGAGAGGTCTGTATGGATCCCAGCATAGTTGAGGCCATTTCACATTGGCCCAGGCTGTATGTCTTTCCTCCACACAAGGTTAGGCATCGCAACCCAATCGGTGATAGAGCAACACTTTTAGAGACCTAACATCAAAAACGACATCACTCACAATCACTGCTCAGGAAAATTTAGAATCTCCAATGAATGCATGTTTTTTTTGAATGTTGGAGGAAACCGGATTGCCCAGAAAAAAACCCACACAGGGACTTGAAGAACAACCAAATTCCATACAGGCAGTGCCAGGATTTGAACCCTGGTCCTCGGAATGGTGAGGTCCTGCACAGCCTTGCCACCATGCCACCTCAAAAAACCTCAGAGATTTAAAATGTTGAGAGAACAAGAATGAGTTGAGTTTCGGCAACACCGTGGACGACTGCTTAGCACATCAACTTAAAAGTGCCAATTTTTCACAATAATTCCTACAGTTAATACACTCCAATACTCTCATCTTTAAACAACAAGACAATATAACGTGTAGATGCTCAGCCTTTTCGTTCTTTATCGAGTTTGTCAAAGGATTGTGCGCATTAGAGCATGCACTTGGAGCCAATCAACGCAATTGGGCAGCAACTCCATGCCAATTAGCCTTTACATGGCAACAATGCATAGACCTTTGATGAACGTGAACTTCCTGGATGGATCTTTTCCCTTTTTCACCGGAAGGTATTCCCTCAAAGAGCAAATATCCCTCTAAAACCATTCACGGAGGTTCCATGGTGTAATGGACCAAAATGCCCCTCCCACACCAGTCATGGGGTTTCCATGGTGTAATTGAGCACTGTGGACTCTGACTTTAGCGATCTGAGTTCAAGTCTTGGTGGAACCGGAAAGTGTTCGTGTCTCAATTGAAAGACTTGATTGTGTCAACGTTAAGACATTCGTTCTTCATGCATAAGACCAAATGTCCTCCCACACCAGTCATGGGGCTTCCAAGATGTAATGGTCAGCATTTTGGACTTTGAATCCAGTTATCTGACTTCAAGACTCAGTGGAAACTGATACTGTTTGTCCTTTCACTTGGAACAATATTCGATTGTTTGAAGTTTACTTTTTTCACAAGGAGTTATTCCCTCATAGATAAGACCAAATGCTCCTCCAGAACCAGTCATGGGGGTTCCATGGAGTAATGGAAAGCACGCAGGAATCTGAATTCAGTGGATTGAGTTCAAGTCCTGGAGGAACATAATAGTGTTTGTCTTACTTGAAACAAGTTTAGATTGTCTACTTTTCTTTACCAGATGGTATTCCCTCATACATTACACCAAATGCTCCTCCCACACCAGTCATTCGAGTTTGATGCTGACCATGACTGCATGGAAGTCCCATGACTGGTGGGGGACAGGCATTTAGTCTTATGCATCAGGGAAGAACGTCTGTAAAAGGAAAGTTGTCACAATGTAGTCTTGTTTCAATTGAGAGACGAACACTTTCCGGTTCAACCGAGACTTGAACTCAGATTGCTGGAGTCAGAGACAAAAGTGAGCACCATTACACCATGGAACCTCCTTGCCTGGTGTGGGAGGGGCATTCGGTCCATTACACAATGGAACTCCTGTGACTGGTTGAGGAGGGTCATTTTGTCTTATCTTTGAGGGAATACCTTTCTGTGGAAAAAAAAAAAGAAAACTTCATGCAATCCAATATAGCTTCAAGTAAGAGAACAAACAGTTTAAGGTTCCACCAAGACCTGAACTCCAATAAGTGGATTCAAAGAACAGAGACCTGACCATTACACCATGGAAGTGTGGGTGTGGGAGGGGAATCTGATCTTATGCATGAGGTCAGGATATGAAAGTGGGATGAGTGGAAGACTGCATTCAACGCACCCACTGGTCCTTCTGAATATTTTATGATGCGTTTTGGACTGACAAATCCTCCTGCAGTGTTTCAGAGCTTTGTCAGTTATGTTTTCCACAATATGCTCAACATTAAGGTCTTTGTGTATATACAGTGAAGAAAACAAGTATTTGAACACCCTGCTATATTTTGCAACTTCTCCCACTTAGGAGAATGGAGGGGTCTGAAATTTTCATCGAAGGTGCATGTCTACTGTGAGAAAGATAATCTAAAAAGAAAATCCAGAAATCACAATGTATGATTTTTTTTTTTTTCTAGCGTTTTATTTGTGCGATACAGCTGCAAACGAGTCTTTGAACACTTGTCTATCAGATAGAATTCTGACCCTCAAAGACCTGTTAGTCCGCCTTTAAAAGTCCACCTCCACTCCATGTATTATCCTGAATCATATGCACCTGTGTGAGGTCATTAGCTGCATAAAGACACCTGTCCACCCCATACAATCAGTAAGACTCAAACCTGTAACATGGCCAAGACCAAAGAGATGTCCAAAGACACCAGAGACAAAATTGCACAACTCCACATGGCTGGAATGGGCTACAGAGAAATTGCCAACTAGGTTGGTGAAAAAAGGTCCACTGTTGAAGCAATCATTAGAAAATGGAAGAAGCCAAACATGACGGTCAATCTCAATCAGAATGGAGCCCCATGCAAGATAGCACCTCGTGGTGTCTCAATGATCCTTTGAAAGGTGAGGAATCAGACCAGGACTACACGACAGGACTTAGTCAATGACCTGAAAAGAGCTGGGACCACCGTTTCCAAGGTGACTGTTGGTAATACACTACGCCCATGGTTTGAAATCATGGATGGCACGGAAGGTTCACCTGCTTAAACCAGCACATGTCAAGGCCCGTTTTAAGTTTGCCATTGACCATTTGGATGATATAGAGGAGTCATGGGAGAAAGTTTTGTGATCGGATGAGATCAAAATTGAACTTTTTGGTCATAATTCCACTAACAATGTTTGGAGGAAGACTAACGATGAGTTCCATCGCAAGAACAATCCCGACTGTGAAGCATGGGGGTGGTAGCATCATGCTTCTGGGGTGTTTTTCTGCACACGGGACAGGAAAACTGCACTGTATTAAGGAGAGGATGACCGCGGCCATGTATTGTGAGATTTGGGGAACAACCTCTTCCCTCAGTCAGAGCATTGAAGTTGCGTCGTGGCTGGGTCTTTCAACATGACAATTCAACAACAACTCAAAGCACACAGCCAGGAAAACCAGGGAGTGGCTCCATAAGAAGCATATCAAGGTTCTGGCGTGGCCTAGCCAGTTTCCAGACCTAAACACAATAGAAAATCTTTGGAAGGAGCTGAAACTTCCTGTTTCTCAGCAACAGCCCAGAATCCTGTCTGATCTAGAGAACATTTGTGTGGAGGAGTGGGCCAAAATCCCTCCTGCAGTGTGTGCAAACCTGGTGAACAACTACAGGAAACGTTTGAATCTACACATCCTGCAAACCTACGTATTGTATACAACGAGGATAGTGAGTACCAATCAGAAGTTGGGCGAGTGGAAACGCCAACTTAAACATGCTTATCGGCCTAATATTCCGTAGCTTAGCTTGCTAACAACAGGACGCGTATGTGATCTATTCGTGGATGTTGAAGGAACCTCGAACGTGAGTAACTTCAAAACTTGTACAACGAGGGCCTTGGGGACTTATCGGAAATTTAAGTATAGTGAGGTAGTATGTGATTTGTGTACCTTATGTGCTGACTGTGTTTATTGTGATTGCTTTTATTTGACCTTAAATTTAGCATCGATTACATGGAATGTGAATTGTGTCTTATGTGCTGACTTTGTTTATTTGATTGCTTCTTTTTGATTATCTGCATCCCATTGGGCAGCACATTATTGTGCCACCTGTCGGCCAGTCCCAAGTCCGGATAAATGCAGAGGGTTGCGTCAGGAAGGGCAACCGGCGTAAAACTGTTACAAACATAAATGAGCGGTGAGTGGCTTAGTTGGAAGAAGAGGAATGCACAAACCCTACAGCTGTGTGTAGGGACTTTGAATGTTGGGACTATGACAGGAAAAGCTCAGGAGTAAGTTGACATGATGATTAGTAGAAAGGTTGATGTATTGTGCATCCAAGAGAACAAGTGAAAAGGGAGTAAGGCTAGAAGTTTAGGACCAGGTTTTAAATTATTTTACCATGGGAGTAGATGGGAAGAGAAATGTAGTAGGGGGTCATTCTAAATGAAGAGCTGGCTAAGAATTCTTGGAGGTGAAAAGAGTATCAGATCGAGTGATGAGACTGAATTTGAAATTGAGGGTATTGTGTAAAATGTGATTAGCGACTATGCCCCACAGATAGGATGTGACCTCGAGTTGAATGAGAAATTCTGGAAGGAACTAGATGAAGTAGTCCTGAGGATCCCAGAAAGAGAGAGAGAGAGAGAGAGAGAGCATTGTGATTGGTGCAGATTTCAATGGACATTTTGGCGAAGGAAACAGGGGCGATGAGGAAGTGATGGGTAAGTACGGCATTCAGCAAAGGAACTTTGAGGGGCAGATGGTGGTGGAGTTTGCTAAATGGTGAACACTTATTTCCATAAGAGACAGGAACATAGGGTGACCTGCAAGAGCAGAGGTAGAAGCACACACGTGGATTATATTTTGTTCAGGTAGTGTAGTCTGAAGGAGCCTACCGACTTTAAGGTATTGGTGGGGGAGCGTGTAGCTTGAGAGCATCGGATGGTGTTGTGTGGGATGACTCTGGAAGTGGGGAGGAAGACTAAGAAGACAAAGGTAGAGCAGAGAATCAGGTGGTGGAAGTTGGGAAAGAAAGAATGTTGTGTGGCCTTCTGAAAAGAGGTGAGACAGGGTCTAGATGGACAGGAAGAGTTCCCAGAAGACTGGAATATTACTGCCAAGGTATTCAGAGAGGCGGGCAGTCGAGTACTAGCTGTTTTCTGGTAGGAAAGGGGCGAAGGAGACTTGGTGGTGGAGCCCCAAAATACAGGAAGTCATACAAGGAAAGAGATTCACGAAGAAGAGGTGGGACACTGAGAGGACTGATGAGAGGTGAAAGGAGTACATTGAGATGCGACGTAGGGCAAAGGTAGAGGTGGCAAAGGCTAAACAAGAAGTTTATTACATGTACACCAGGTTGGACGTGAAAGAAGGAGAAAATGATCTCTACAGGTTGGCCAGAAAGAGATCGAGATGGGAAGGATGTGCAGCAAGTGAAGGTGATAAAGGATAGCGATGGAAATATGTTGACTGGTAGTAGTGTGCTAAGTAGATGGAAAGAGTACTTTGAGAAGTTAATGAATGAAGAAAATGGGAGAGAAGTTAGAGTAGAAGAGGCACGCGTGAATGAACGGGAAGTGGCAGTGATTAGTAAGGGAGAAGTTGGAAAGGCACTGAACAGAATGAAAAATGGACCCTATGACAGAATAGTGGAGGTATGGAAGCAATTTAGTGAGGTGGCTGCGGAGCTTTTGACCAACTTTTTCAATAGAATACTAGCGGGAGAGAAGATGCCAGAAGAATGGAGGAAACGTGTACTGGTCCCCATTTTTAAGAACAAAGGCAATGTTCAGAACTGTGGAAATTACTGAGGAATAAAGATGATGAGCCACACAATGAAGTTATGGGAAAGAATAGTGGAGGCTAGACTCAGGACAGAGTGTGTGCTTTTGTTTTGAAGATCCTCCAGCCGGATGTGTTTTTATTTCCATGATGGAACAGGAAATTGTGTTCTTTGGTGATGGGTTAGGGGCAAAAGCTAAAACAGCTAAACAGATGGTTAACAAAGATATAGGAAAGAAAGAAATTTTAGATGGGTGTGGAAGAATTCATGACGATGTTAGTTATCATGATAAAAGTATATCATTATTATTATAGTTACTGTTGGAATTTTTTTATCATGAGTTTGTTTCTGTTGGTCTTAGTCTGACTTATTCTCTTTGTGAGCTTAGAATGTGACCCTGAACACTGCGAAGCGATGTCTCCATCCTGACTGACCTCAGCGTGTTTCCCTGCCGGACCTGAGCAGATATTCCTTAACATTGGGAGGAGATATCCCCTTTCTACCGCAAGAGGATACCCCCAAAAGCCATAAACATGTCTTTAAACAATGCCCTGCTTTTTCTCTTGTGGGTTTATCAGGACACTTGCATCCTTGAAGAAACATGTACCTTGGTGTTTATGTGCTGTTGGTGTAGCATTTGGTCAGCATTTTCACTGTGTGAGCTTGTAACCATGTAACCCTTTGACCTGAGAAAGCAATAAAAAGAGCAGACGGGGACTCCCACTTTGGCAGTCTGAGGGAGCACACTCGTGTATTGGGTCTCCCTGCTGTCCCTCGCGAGAGACAATATTGGTTGGTTTGAGTTCACTCTCTACAGTCCTCAGGCTTGTCTTAGCTATTTTTCTAGGAACATCTCTGACAATGGGTCAAGTGTCGGTTGAGAAGTGAGACAAGTTCTTACGGTGGTCATAGGAATGACATTCAAGGCAATTTGACAATCAGTATTCTCGACCTTAAATTCAACCAGTCTGCTACAAAACCTTTATTTTTTAATCTTTCAGCTTTTCAAATTTAACGAAATTTTGGGGTACTGCTATGTTCATCTGTGTGTGCAATGGTATATCAATGTAATACAAAGTATCAGACCATCTCTTACAAAGCGATGTTTAGAAACTCGAGATTTTTTTTTTTTTATTTCAATGAGAACTGGTCAAATTGAGGTGGTGAAATTCCGCCGGAGTCCGATTTTATATGAAATAACTTTATAATGCCCTTTCAATAAATCCCATTTTCCACACCATCTACGCAGGGAATTTGGTCTCCACTTCTGTCATTCAACATCAAGACGGCTCAATTTTTGTGACGACAAAGCGCTTTTCAAATGGTATTAAAACTGATACTGTTGTCAATGACTGACGCTTTCATTGTATTGGCCTAAAAATACTTCAAGATAATTTGTTGAGGAATTGCGGGCCATGTAAATTATTTCCCCATTTCAGTTATGGATTTTTTTTATACTCGTGGCTAAAAGCAACCCAACTTTGACTTTCTTCCATACTGAACGTTTGTCCTCTGGCACAATAAAAATCAGTGGTGATCTGTCACAATTGTTACTGAGTAATAACACCCCATTTCCTCTACTACATTGTGGAGTTGCAGTTAAATACTGTGAACAAATTCGATTTAACCACTTTGTGTTTGTGTTTTGTCTTGCAGATGTCAATGACTATCTTCATCCGGGCTGGAAGCTGTCAGTGTCCGGTCACATCAAAGAAGAAGAAGGTGAAGATGTTCAATGCATTAAACAGGAGGAGGAAGAAATCCTCCACGTGAAAGAGGAAGAGCAGGAGGAAAGCATCCAGGTTCCATCCACTGGTGTCCATTTGAAGACTGAAGATGTTCAAAGTGAGCAGGGACAAGGGGCGGTGTCTCCAAGCATAAATAGCTCCAGTGATAGAGAGTGCAACAGTGGAGGATTACAAGTAGACGGTCATGATGATGATGATGATGAACAATCAGAAGGTGATAGGACATGTCATGCTGGCAACAAATGCTGGAAATGTTCTCGGTGTTGGAAAACCTTTGCTTCTAGGAGGAATTTCAAACAACATGTGAAAATACACACAGGTGAGAAGCCTTTTGCATGCTCAGTGTGTGGTCAACGATTCACTCGGAAGGGACATTTAAAAAGACACACAAGAACCCACAGTGGTGAGAAACCTTTTTCTTGTCCAGTTTGTGAGAAAAGATTCACCGAGAAGGGACAATTAAAAATACACACAAGAACGCACACTGGTGAGAAACCTTTTTCCTGCTTATTTTGTGCTCAAAGATTCACTCGGAAGGGAGATTTAAAAAGACACACACGAACACACAGTGGTGAGCAAACTTTTTCATGTCCAGTTTGTGATAAAAGATTCATTCGGAAGGGGCAATTAAAAATACACACAAGAACACACACTGGTGAGAAACCTTTTTCATGTACAATTTGTGATAAAAGATTCACTGTGAAGGGACATTTAAAAAGACACAAGAACACACACTGGTGAGAAATCATTTTCCTGCTCAGATGTGTCCAAAGATTCTTCTGAAAGAAAGTTTAAAAAGACACAAGAACACACAAGAAGCTTTTGCCTGCTTACTTTGGTCAAAGATTCTCTTCTAAGAACTGTAATCCCTTGTTTTTTGCGGTTAATGGAAGCCGAACTCCCCGTGAAAAGTGAACCCGTCCAACACACACCCCAGGAATTTTCATGTGTGGTATCTGGGTACCTTAATGATTAAAATATATAAACAGTATTAATACTTTACATATTTGAGACTAAGATTACAACAGTACACGTATTTACCTTACTGTTTAATTATGAAGCTTTTGCTGGGGCCAACGCTGAAGTGGCATTGTAACTACATCAAAAAATGTTATCACTTTAAAAAAAGTTATCACAACACTAACACTGACATATGCAGATGGTCAGCAGCGTGCACAACAAGGAAATGGGTGGGACAAGGAAAGTTGATGTATGAGGCTTTGATGATGTGTGACCAATAAGCTCACGGATAAAGCCACTCGTGCTCTCATTGGTCGATGTCGTGCTGGGGATCTTGCCTTGTTGTAAATGGTACGTACTGTAAGATGATTTGCCTTTTTTTGGGGGTGGGGGGGCGGAGACATGATGCACTGAATTATTAAACTGCCTTGAGTCTGCATATGTTTTGGTGATGACTGACATTTTTGGGACATGAAGCAACATTTCTTGGGTGAGCCTTGAAAGAAAATGGTACCCTGCGGCGTTGGTCATTTTTAGGAAGACGTTCTTTTCCATCCCAATCCATAAATTTGTTTTGTTGTTGTTTTAAGCACAATAAATTTGTGAGAAAACACAATTTTGGGGGTACTTGCTATTTTTCATGGGATGTGATTATATATAACAGTATTATAAGATACACTACCAACTTGAGTAAAGTGGTGCTTATAAACTCAAGCAACCTGTATTTTTTTTTTTTAATTTCCGGAAAATTTTCAATTTTGAAGTTCATAATTCTTCACTTCAGAAAATGGTAGATTCCTTTTTCCATACCAGCTTTGCCAGTGTATTT
This sequence comes from Syngnathoides biaculeatus, assembly GCF_019802595.1. Classification (NCBI taxonomy): domain Eukaryota; kingdom Metazoa; phylum Chordata; class Actinopteri; order Syngnathiformes; family Syngnathidae; genus Syngnathoides; species Syngnathoides biaculeatus. The sequence continues at coordinate 3,892,095 of NC_084659.1, read as the reverse complement.
TAAAGTTTGATTTTGTTGATGAACCCTTTTGATGTTTGAAAGGGAATTATTTTACCAATTGCTCCAAAATGTATTTTTCATTTACCTGAGCATGCATGCAGTTTGTCCAATGTTTGAATGATGTCAATATCAAATAAGTGATTGATTGATTGAAACACTGGAAAGAATCTGAGTTTTGGTGGTAAAATATATTTGTGATCTTAAAATACAGTCAAGCTGACTCCAATAGCTTGTACATAAAATCCATTTACCCCATTAAAAATAAAATGTATTTCAGAATCAGCTTTATTGGCAAAGTGTGTAACAGCACACAAGGAATTTGTTTCTGGTAGTCAGTGCCACCCTGGTACGACATTCAGAACATAGACCAAACAAGAAGAACAGAGAACAAGAACGTTCAGTTACAGATGCGCAAGATGCAGTCTCCTTCATGTAGTGTTAAGAGAGTTAAGTTAGAGTTAATAGTTAAGAGTGCGTCAATTCCCCACATTATATTAAGCTTATACAGAGTGCCCTTACCCGATTGCAGTTTACATAATAGACCAGTGCAATGAAAGTTGTGGAAAGGGAACAGTTTAACGTGATGAGTTGTGCGATTGTCTATAGAATATATTACCATTATTAAGACTAATACTGATGGAGGCACGGAGGCTCAGCTGGTAAAGCGTTAGCCTCACAGTTCTGAGGACCCGGGTTCGATCCCGACCCCGCCTGTGTGGAGTTGGCATGTTCTCCCTATGCCTGCATGGTTTTCTCCGGGCACTCCAGTTTCGTCCCACATCCCAGAATCATGCAACATTAATTGGACACTCTAAATTGCCCCTTGGTGTGATTGCGAGTGCAGCTGTTTGTCTCGATGTGGACTGTGATTGGCTGGCAACCAGTTCAGGGTGTAACCCGCATCCTGCCCATTGACAGCTGGGTTAGTTAGTTTGGTCTTCATTGCCCGCAATAAGTCGGACTCGTTTCCGGTGAGAGTTGGACTCCGCCAAGGCTGCCCTTTGTCACCGATTTTGTTCATAACTTTTATGGACAGAATATTTAGGTGCAGCTGAGGTGTATAGGGTGTCCAGTTTGATGGCCTCAGCATCGCATCTGTGCTCTTTGCAGATGATGTGGTTCTTTTGGCTTCATCAAGCCATGATCTCCAGCTCTCACTGGTGCGATTCGCAGCTGAGTGTAAAGCGGCTGCGATGAGAATCAGCACCTCCAAATCCGAGACTATGGTCCTCAGTCGGAAAAGGGTGGTGTGCCCTCTCCAGGTCAGGGATGAGATGCTTCCCCAAGTGGAGCAGTTCAAGTATCTTGGGGTCTTGTTCACGAGTGAGGGAAGAATGGAGCGGGAGATTGACAGGCGCATCGGTGCAGCATCTGCATTGATGTGTACTTTGTATCGGTCCGTTGTGGTAAAGTGGGAGATGAGTCGAAAGACGAAGATCTCGATTTTACCAGTTAATCTGCGTTGCTACCCTCACCTATGGGCACGACCTGTTTGTCGTGACCGAAAAAATAAGATCCGGAAACAAGCTGCTAAAATGAGTTTCCTCCGCAGGGTGTCCGAGCTCTCCCTTAGAGATAGGGTGAGAAGCCCGGTCATCTGGGAGGGACTCAGTGTCGAGCCTCTGCTCCTCTGGATTGAGAAGAGCCAGATAAGGTGGCTGAGGAATCCGGATCGGATGCGCCCTGGACACCTCCCTGGTGAGGTATTCCGGGCATGTCCCACCGAAAAGAGACCCTGGGAACGTCCCATGACACGCTGGAGGGACTATGGCTCTCGGCTGGCTTGGGAATCCCTCGGGATCCCTACCGAAGAGCTGGAAAAAGTGGCTGGAGAAAGGGAAGTCTGGGTATCCCTGCTGAAGCTACTTTCCCTGCGACCTGACCCGGAGAAGTGGTAGAAAATGGATGGATGAGGAAACTCAGATCTTGATGTGCCCCATGTTCATGACAAAGACTGTTCTTCTTTTTCCAAGTCTCCTCATGAAGACTTGATAGCTCCTGTATGTCTGGTGATGACTTTCACCCTCGTTTAACATTTTTAGTTTTTTTTTTTGCAGGGGGGAGGGTTTGATTCTACTATGACTTATGGTGACAAACATCCCTCCCATCATTTTTCCAAGATGTGTATCCACACAAGGGTGACAGGAGTGCAAGAGCCTATCCCAGGCAACTTTGGACACAGGATGGACGATGCTATGAACTGGTTGCCAGTCATTCATAGGGCACCTATTGACACCAAGAGGAGAAAATGAACCTCTCATACCCGCACCTACCGCAGTGTACAGGACTACTACACCATTCCTGATTCATAGTCTGAGATAAATGGTTTTTTTTTTCTCACAGCAGTCACTGAAGCATCGTTTCCGGGTTCATCACATCGCACATAAAGAGGCATAACTGACTCGTTGTAGGGTTAGGTTTTAGGTTTTAAAAATAAGGTGGAAATATCTTCAATAAAATCTTTGCAGCTGTAAAAGAGTATGGTTACACAGCGCTGTGAAGCCATGGCTGACGTCGAAGGACATCGGGGATTGTGAGTGTTTCTCACTGCAGTTGGATGAATCCACTGACGTGCGTGACACAGCCCTGGTTTGCATTTTCATTCGTATGGTGTTTAGTGACCATCAACGTGAACTCAGATAATTTTAAAAAAATGTTTGTTATGTTGTGTAATATTGGCTCGTGCCATTATGCAAGGCACACAAATATGCATTTACACATAAAGAATCCTCATTATACTTTTGCATTTTTGTAGTGAGCGGCACGGTGGATCAGCTGGTAAAGTGAAGGCCTTATAGTTCTGAGGTCCCGGGTTCAATCCCAGACCCACCTATGTGGAGTTTGCATGTTCTACCCGTGCCTGCTTGGGTTTCCTCCGGGCACTCCGGTTTCCTGCGACATCCCAAAAACATGCAACATTAATTGGACACTCTAAATTGCCCCTCGGTGTGATTGTGAGTGTGGGTGTTTGTCTGAATGTGCCCTGCGATTGGCTGGCAACCAGTTCAGGGTGTATCCCGCCTCCTGCCCGTTGACAGCTGGGATAGGCTCCAGCAACTCCCCACAACCCTCGTGAGGATAAGCGGTGAAGAAAATCGATGGAAAATTGATTTTTTTAGTGGGTAGATCTTTTCCACTGTCATGAAATGCATGATTTTTAGTATGTTACTAATGAAAAAACGGCAACCGACATGGACCCATGCCTTTTTTTTTTTTTACCACAAAACATGATTTTGACGTATACAGCCTTTTGTAGCTCCCGCCATGAAAATCCTCCCGAGAAATTTGTTTTTGAGGAGAAGCAGGAAGTGACGCACATGGCAGGACCGCCCTCAAGTAGATTTTTTGTTTTACCTCTGGGAAGGTCGCTCGTTGTTTCTTTGTGTTAGCCAAAATGCCGGCTCATTGCATTGCTGGACATTGCTTGAACACTCGGGAGAATGGATTTAACCTTCATAAGTGGACTGCACAGGTGCAGAGGACGAGAGCTTTGTGGTGTGTATACAGCTACTAAAAACAATAATAGTTTGGGGCAGACCACGTAATCCGTCTCATAATAAAAGATCCGCGTCCGTATGACAGGGGTGCTAAATGTGTCGATGTGCGCGTAGGACGGCTTCCTCGTCGGGCTCACCTGCGAAGGCTGCCACGTCGTGCCTTGTGGACGAGCACGGCTTTGGCCAGGCTGGCTCATACATACTCTCTGGGAGTCTGTCGCCGCCGCGGCAGTATGTATGAGCCAGCCTGGCCGAAGCCGTGCTCGTCCACGAGGCACGACGCGGTAGCCGTCGGGTACGCCACTTGTCTGCCTCCAAGCGTGAGGACCAAGCACCCCCAATCCAAGTGGGCTCCATCTTATTGCCCTCACATACCTTGTTGCGTGCACCGCCCTTGTGTCATTATTACTTCCCGACCACGACCACACATTTTGCTGAACTCTGATTTTTCGGATTACGAGGGAAATCGGAATTTATAAGACTGGCTGCCTGATTCCGACTCTGACAATAACTGAATTTTCTCTCCAGGTGATCCAGCCCCCGTGTGCTTTCGTCTCGTGCCTCCCGCTGCTTATCGACCAAGCCAAAGCCGACGTCCGTCCACGTCTTGCCGGCGACAGATCCACAGCAGATTTCCGCTAGTGATCCAGCCAAAGAAGACTACCTATGTCTGTTGTGACAACCAACAGCACAACAAGTCTCAGGCATTGTGTACATTCTGCTCCGGTTCAATATCCCACACACTATCAAGCAGCTCTTTTTGACCGGCAATATGGCGCCGTGAAAATGGTGACGTCACATGCTTTATATCCAGTTGTCCAAAACAAGCAGAAGCGAGTTAACAGTCCAATTTCTTAGCGGCATTAAATATGGGTCCTCGATGCCAAGTGTCTCTACTTTTTCCACATACCTTTGTTTATTATCACCTTTTAAATGTTTAACAGTATTGGACCAAACTCTGGGCGTCGTGCTATAAGATGTATTTTCGCATCATCTCCAACCAACTTAGCATTGGTTTGTTTGACCCGCACTTCCGGCCAGTGATGTGATTTGATGACGAAGGTGCATGAGCTCTGTATTCATGGATCGCATAAACAGCTAGTACCGCAAAATTATCTTCACTCAAATTTACTGTGCTGAAACCCCCCCCCCCCCCCACACACACACATATATTTATGGATTGGGATGGATAAAGGATGTCATCATAAAAATGGAAACAGCAGGGTAAGGATCACTCCCTTGCAAGCCTCACCCAAGAAATGTTGCTTCATTTCCCAAAACTGTCAACAATTATCACCAAAATATATGCAGACATTTCTACTCAAGGCATCTTAATACTATATTATCCATCAACTTTCTGGGCTGCTTTTCCTCACGAGGGTCGCAGGAGTGCTGGAGCCTATCCCAGGTGTCATTGGACAGGAGACGGGGAAGATCCCGAACTGGTCCCAGCCAGTCACAGGGTATATGGAGGCAGACAACAGTTGCACTCACAATCATAACGAGGGGCAATTTAGAGTGTCCAATTAATGCATGTTTTGGGGATGTGGGAGGAAACCCAGGCAGGCACAGGGAGAAAATGCTGGGACAGGAGACCTTTGTTATGTTAAAGAGATTGTAATGTGCATTTTTCAATGCTAGATGAAAATATATGTTCAACTGTACCATAAAATACGTATCCTGTTAATGTTTTTTTTCCAAAGTTTTATAATTAAAGTCAGCAAACTTTGACCTAGTTTCCATCCCCTGAAAAAAATGACTCATTTCGGGGGTGGAGCCTCTGGCGTCACTCAAGGTGGACCGGCGGTGCGAATTATAGCAGCACGGAGACTCGCTGGGTTCGAGAATTCCTCAGTGATTGTAAGCTAAAACCAATCCATAACAATGGCAAACATGTGTGTGGTTCAGTTTAGTAGCTATTCAGATAATTCTGGTCACAGTGTGCATTATTTTCCCAAAGACCCAAGCCTCAGAAGACAGTGGGTAATCTTTGTGCAAATGAAGAGGACTAATTTTTCTAAACCCAATCAACACTGCTGTCGCTCACATTTGATGCGCACGACCGCGCCTGCGCGCCTCCATGCTCGCAAATCTGCAGTCGAGCACGAAAAATCACGCACGCAAAATTTGTTTTGAGTAGAAAAAATAGATATTGAAAGACATCACTTATTTTGTGTAGTCTTGACATTAATTTACGTGTTTATTTCATAAACGTTGTGAACTAAACAAGCCTGGTCCTAAACAACCAGCATTCACCCGGAAACACGAAATGCAAGTTAACCGTATTGAGCATGTGTGGAAGTTAGGCCGAAAGCGCACGTTCAGAGCTGCTTCACGTACTGTGAGCGCATTTACGTCAAAGTCATGAACATCATGAGCCATGTCAAAGGAAATTCAGTTACACTGGGGTGGTCAATGCGTCGATCGCAAAGCAGTTTTGGTTGATCGTGTGACGGCATGCCCTCCCCCCAAAAAAGACGTTCGACTATCATCCACCTTTCGCTTGATTCAGGTGTGGCCAATACATCGAGCGCACGGACATAAAGGCGCGTTCTAGCAAGCCGGCCTCTTATTTATGGCAGTCGTGGCTATGCGCACGTGTACCTCCACCCGCCCTGCTAACTATAATAAGTACGAGATTGTGATTTACTTTGACTTGATCTAAGTTCCAACAGTCATTTTCCCCATGGTACGCGTTATCTTGAAGTTGAAAACCTTTCCTCTCTACATGCTTTAAGAAGATATAGATCATCTAATGCTAGTTTTCATCAATGGATTGACAATAAATAGCGCCATAAATTACACTAGATTATAACAATACATCTCGACTGCCGACAGGAATGGTTGTTACAATGTATCGCTAGCTTGTCACCACTAACGCCGATTATGTTGAACTAAACATTCAGCATTTTCAAAACATTGCGGGTATAGACTGTTCATGTTTATTCCTTGACAGGCACATTTAACTTTTCTTCAGCTAAAGTTTGTCAGATTAATAATTGTTATTGATGAAACATTTTAAATACCGTTTAATATTATGTTCTACTAATATCAGTTGAAATTGGAAATTATTATTTCTGAGTTTGAAATTGTAGCTTTCTATTTTAGTTATGTATTTGTTTATTTTTTTAGTTATGTATTTGTTTATTTTAAGTTTTTTAGTTTAGTTTATTTTAATTTACAGTAATGTTATATTAATCCAGTAAGTTATTTTAAGGTCTTGAGATTCCATCCCTAATCACACCTGGAATTTTATCTGTGAGCATGACTGACCACACCTGTACATTGTTCAAATGTGAGTGACTGACACTGTCACAATGGAAACTGTTGGTCTCACAGAATTGAGAACCCATGTTCTCCATGTGTGGAGTTTGCATATTCTCTCCGTGCCTGACTGAGCTTCCTCCCACGTGCCCAAAACATTAATTGGAGACTCTAAATTCCCTATATGTGATTTTGAGTGCGGCTGTTTGTCTCGATGTGCTCTGTAATAGTTTGGCAACCAGTTCTGTGTACCCTGCCTCTTGCCTGTTGAAAGCCGAGATAGGCTCCAGCACTCCGGCGACCCGCATGAGACTAAGTGGCTAAGATAATGGATAAAAACCTTTTGTTTGTTTATTTATTTAATAATTTTGTTGGTGGTTTTTTAATTTTAATAAAATATTACATAACATTAAAACAAGCAGTATTATATACTAGTCAGGACACCTGTTTGCAACTTATCAAAAACAATTTGTGAACCATTAAATAGAATGAAATAAACCTGTGCTTCATCAATACATCCATCCATTTTCTTTGCCGCTTATCCTTACGAGGGTCGTGGGGACTGCTGGCGCCTATCCCAGCTGTCAACATGCAGGGTACACCCTTAACTGGTTGCCAGCCAATCGCAGGGCTTATAGAGTCAAACAGGCACACTCACAATCACACCTAGAGGCAATTTAGAGTATCCAATGAATGTTGCATGTTTTTGGGATGTGGGAGGAAACCGGAGTGCTCGGAGGAAACCCACGCAGGTATGGGAAGACATGCAAATTCCACGCAGGGAGGACAGAACATGTCAGTAAAATATATAATGTTGGTATTTATGCACATGTTTAAGTTCCATCTTGTAGGCTGTCAGCAACCTATGTGGACAACGCAATAGCTGTGTGTGCAAGTACGAAACAGTATGACAACCCTTGGGAATAATATTCAAGCGTTCTTATCCATGATTAAACACATCACGTGAATACAAATATTTTGGGCCTACATTTACGTGTAAGTCCATACGTTCAGACCGATAGAGGATGCGTATACTGCCATAATTGATTTAAATGAATTTTTCACTATGAATGTAGATATTTCAAATCAACATGTTTATGTAATGTAAACATGCAAACTTAAGATCTGCATAGACCAAAGCCCGTTTTTGCTCCCGCCATTTTCTCTGACAACATTGAATGGCCCAGTATAGGTTTAGTTAGCGTTTTATCGTGTATTTAGGTTAGTTAACAAAAAATATGGTTAAGAGGTGTAGTCACGGACTTTGTAATAGTGACGACAGGTATCCTGAAAGGCTAGTTGGTGGAGTTCGATTCGTACCCTTTCCAAAACCGAAGACCCAGTACGAAAAATGCCTTCGATGGATCAAACTTTGTGGAAGACCGCATCATCAACTAAATCCATCTAATATCAACCGGAACACATATGTTTGCACGAAGGTATGCCCTATATTTGATTTTCAATAGATGTCTCATATAAATGAATTCGAAGTTCTTCGCTAGCATAACACTGCTGCGTGTGAACGATTGCCACACTTATTCTTTGTTGAGCGATATTTAGCGATGATCGGACTGCACAAACGTATTGATTTCTTGCTGGCTCGCGGCCGAAGCTTAACCAGACTGTTTCCACGAAGATATGCCCTAAATTAGATTTTTAATACACGTCTCGTATAAATGAATGAGACGTTCTGCGCTAGCATAACATTGCTACGTGTGAATGATTGAATGAAATCAGAAGCATGGCGTCTCTCTCAGTTAAGAATGTATTGTATTTAGAATCTATAATATATCGTTGATTTGAATGAAATCAGAAGCATGGAGTCTGTCTCAGTTCAGAATGTATTGTATTTGCCATTTTTACTGTTTGTCTTACGTCAGCGCACGTGGCGTGACGTCACTTCAGGGGGCGTGGTTAAGTGCCCTGTACAGAGGGGTCAATTCAGGCCTTTCTGTACACTCTTTGTCGATATTTCTGATACCATGGGCAGAAAGGAAACAGAAATGCTATTGGGAATTTGCTCTAATGAATCGCTCATAACATGCTTTGGCCGCACTGTGTCTGCCATTTTGATCGGTAGCTTGGGGTGCTTGACAACAGTACCTAAGTAGGTGTGGATGAGGTGCCCTGCGCGGATCTGTGAACTGGTGGCCAGGATGTGGAGAATCTGAAAGGATCCTGTCTGCTCTGGACCTATTTTGTGTTGTGTGCAAGTCCTCAATAGTGGGTAGCGTGTTGCCAACAATCCGTTCAGTGGTTTTTTTTATTGTCTGTTGCAGTCGGAGTTTGTCTTTTTTGGTGGTGGCCCCAAACCAGACTGTGATGGAGGTGCACATTACTGATTGGATGACCGCTGTGTAGAACTCTCTCAGCGGCTCTTGTGACAGGCTGTGCTTCCTCAAAAGCCACAAGTACATCCTTTGCTGGGCTTTTTTGAGGATGGAGTTGATGATCGTTCCCCACTTCAGGTCCTCTGAGACTGTAATTCCCAAGAACTTGAAGGTTATGACGGTTGACACAAGACAGTTGGACACCGTCTGAGGAAGCTGTGGTGAAGGATGCCTCCTGAAGTCCAAAATCATCTCCACAGTCTTTAAAGTGTTCAACGCCAGGTTGTGTTCACCACACCAAAGCTTTAGTCTCGCCACTTCCTGCCGATATGCAGACTTGTCATCATCTTTGATGAGGGCGATGACCAGAGGGGAGAGGACACAACCTTGGGGTGCCCCGGTGCTGATTGTCTGTGTGGATGAGGTGGTGTCCCTAAGCCTCATCTGCTGTGTCCTTCTCGTCAGGAAAGTGTAGATCCACCGGGAGATGCTCAGATGCTTCTCATCAGTGTGCATTCCTGTGTTTTTTTTTAAGTTTCCCTTGTCAGAGAATTTTTTTTACCATAAACTGAGCACAAAAAAAGTTTTTCACCAGTATGTGATCTTGTGTGTATTTTTAAGGTTCCCTTCTGAGTGAAATTTTCACCACAAATGAGCAGCCAAAAGGCTTCTCTCCAGTGTGGGTTCTTGTGTGTATATTTAAATCTCCTTTTCGAATGAATCTTTACCCACAAACCAACAGCAAAAAGGTTTCTCGCCAGTGTGGGCTACTGTGTGCCGTTTTAAGTGTCCCTTTTGAGTGAAACTTTGATTACAAAGTGAGCAGGAAAAAGGTTTCTCTCCTGTGTGAGTTTTTCTTTTATGTTACTTCTCAATCTTTTGCCACCGAATGAGCAGGAAAATGGTTTCTCACCAGTGTGCGTTCTTGCGTTTTGTTAAATTTCCCTTTTCAGAAAATATTTTGCCACAAACTGAGCAGCAAAATGCTTTCCCACCAGTATGCGTTCTTCTGTGTATTTTTAACTTTTCCTTCTCTGAGAATCTATGACCACAAATAGAGCAAGAAAAAGGTTTCTCACCAGTGTGTTTTTGTCTCTTTTTAAGATCATCTTCCGAGTGATTCTTTGACCACAAACTGAGCAGCAAAATGGTTTCTCACCAGGATGCATTCTTCTCTGTATTTTTAAGTTTTCCTTCCGTGACAATATTTGAACACAAACTGAACAGGAAAGAGGTTTCTCACCAGTATCTCTCTTATGAGCGAATCTTTGAGTACAAACTGAGCATGCAAAATCTTTCTGTTCTGTGTGTATTTTCACGTGTTTTATGCTGGTCTTATCAGCAAATGTTTTCCCACACTGAGAACATTTGCGTTGTTTGTTTTCATTGTGACATGTCATATGACCTTCAAACTGTCCATCACTGTCATCAGTTTTAGGCGAGTCTGATGTCATTTCATCGCGATCTGACAGTGGAGGTAAGTGTTCATCTGCTTGTGATCCTCCAGAATGGTCTCCATCAGCTTCTGTTGTCATGTGTTGACTTGAGCTCCTGCTTGGCGGCTGTGTCCCTCTGCTTTTCTCACTTTCACCTTCATTTTCACTCTTCAAAGGGAAACCAGTCGACAGAAACTTGGTGATATCCTCCTCTTCTTCCTGTTTGATGTGGGGTCGTGCTTCCTCCTCCTCTTCCTCTTTGATGTGTTGGACCTCTACGTCCAACACTTCTTTAATCTGAGGGGGGCTCTAACTCTTGCCACTCAGGACCAAGATCTTCAATGATGACGGCAAGACAGAAAGACGAACATACACTCATTAATAGATCTTTTCTCGTGTGACTTTAAAGTGCCACTGACACCTAAGACATGAAATTTAGTGTGTTGTTAACCAAAACAAATCAGCCCGAATGGAATTTGTTCACAGCACACCAGAATGTTGCCATATATTGTTTTTTTTGATCCCTCATCATGACAAAATCTGTGAGGTATTTTGCAAACATATATAACTGCTGAGTCGAGTGTATTTACCTCTTGCACAGCCGAAAAATTTGATGTTTTCTTCTGTGTTTTTGCCAAAATGCTGGCTTGTTTTGTTGCCGGATTATGCTCGAATACTCAGGAGGATGGATTCAGTCTTGGCACGTTTCCAAAATACTTGATTTGTCGTGAAAAATGGATTCCACAGGTGCAAAGGACAAGAGCCTTGTTGGTTCTAAATGACAGGTAGGTGTTTATAGAGCTACAAAAAAATGGGTTGGGGGGACTAATTTGTCTCACAGTTTATAGCATATGTGTTTAAGACAATTTAATCACAGAATACAAAACAACACAAAACAATAACTAAATAGAAGTACAAAGATAGTTTAGTAAAGTGTAACATGAGCGAACTTGCCGTAATGTACGTAACGACGTACACTCACCATAGTCTAACGAATGTTCCAAATAGGGGAATGTTATTTCCAGTGAATGTTCTGGAAATCTCCAAAAGATGGAGGTCAGTGTGGCATCCGTGTACTTGTGTACTTTTCCAAAAGCAGCAGCAGTAGTAGTAAAGAAGCTCCGTCCACAGCCATCCTCTCAAACATTCCAGACATCCGTGTCTGATGACGTAATGGAGTCCTCCTCTCAGAATGTGTCATGGCCCTGCCGTTCCAGCCCTGACTGGGCGTGTCCCAGCAGACCGACGATGATTAGGAGGCGCACATCTGCGCCTCATCGCCGCTGATTAACCCTGGTACTTGTAGGACCTAGTGGACGACTGGTCTTTGCCAGAACCTGACTCGTTGGCATAAAACATTACACACTTCATTCAGCAGGTCAGTGATACGCTAACAAAGTGAAAGTTGCTCTCCTGTAATGTATGATTCCCTGATAATAATTAAATCAAACTCAGAGAAGATACTTCTCCCTCACTTACCTTCAAACATACAGCCTTGTGTTTGTTGATATTGTTCAAATTTAGTTGTACGTTTTCTTCCGCGAGCCTTAATCCATCGTAGACACTTCTTCAACTGTGTTTTAGGCTTTGGAAAATGAATCAACCAGATGCCTTGTAACCTAGCAGGATATCTTTCATCAGAATTGCACGTGCGCCAAGCGCATCTGGGGAGAATTTTCTTCGGAACATTAACTTTTCCAAGCGCACGCTACTGAACCAGCATTGCTTGTGGGACAATACGGTGAGAGGGGTGTGTCAAGCCAGGGGTGAAGACAATGCGGCTATCTGATTGACTATTATTGTACAAGTGATTGACAGGTCGGAAAGGTCCATTATGGGACAGTCATGTAGAATATTTCCTCGGGTCAATCGTCCACCTCATTTATGTCTGTAGCGGAGTCTTGTGTCAGAGGTGAAGGGATGCGCATATTGTCTAAATATGGCTTTAAACAATAGGATAAAATGGCCCCGGTCGCTTCATTCACTTCGGAGATGTTTTCTTCCTAAAAAAGAGCTTTAGTCTCTGAAGGGACGTCAAAAAATTGCTCTCGTTCATCTGCCATGGCATTCAGCACAGCACGTTTTCAATGTCAGGGGCTCTAGTGTAAACAACAAACAAACAACATGCACGAGACGTTACATGACGTCACAGACAATATGGCCACTACTGGGATGCGCATCGTGTTGAGTCAAGACATACGCAACTATGTGCTTTTAAAAAACGCTCCCAGCTCACTGTTTCCGACTGATATTATCAACAAAGGGATTAATATGATTCGTAGTTTTGATAGCAATAGAGCTCGTGCACGTGACGTCACCATTTTCACGGCACCATATTGCTGGTCAAAAAGAGCTGCTCGACAGTATGGGAGACATTGAACCAGACCAGAATATTCATAATACCTGAGACTTGCTATGCTGTAGGTTGTTACAACAGACAAGACAGATATAAAGAGGTCATTCTATAGAATACCAGCTGAAAAGACCAGAGAATATCAATGGATTTTGGCAATTAAACGTGACAGATGGTTCCCAACCAAATAGACACGAGTGTAGCGATCACTTCAGATAGGTATTATTCTTCTCAATCTCAAATTAGTATTTATAATGCCAAGTTGGCTCATTAGAGAACAATGTGTTTTAAAAAAATAAAGAAACGACAGGGAGTCGTCTCCAATGTACACGGAAGTCTGCCTGCAACATGCTTCCGTGTACGAGGACCGACTTGCTGTCTTTTTTTTTCCCCCAATCATAGTTAATGAATGTGAATTTGTGTAAAACCGGGGGTTATTTATTTAAATATCGGTATTTGTATTGAAAATATCTGAGTGTCTCCATCACTGTGTGGGATTTATTCTTGATTGACAACAGATCCAGCAATGAAGTATTTGTATGCGTCCAGACTTTTATACGCTTTCAAAATCTTCTCTTTAAATCTCAACGACTTACTCACCAGATACATGCGTATATCCAGTTGTCCAAGACAAGCAGAAGCGAATTAACATTCCACTTTTTTATCAGCGAAAATATCGACTTTGCCATTAAATATGGGTTCTCTATGCCAAGTCTTATTTTTCCACGTACCTTTGTTTATTATCACCTTCTAAATGTTCAATGGTATCAGACAAAATTCTGGTCGTTGTGCTACAAGACATATTTCCGTGTCGTCTCCAACCAACTTAGCATTGAGCAATGGTTTGCTTGCCCGGCAGTATGGCCAGTCACGGTATTTCGGTGACGTAAGTGCACGAGCTCTATTTTAAAAAATTTAAAAAATAAATAAATAAATAAATTTTTAAAACTTTAATGTTGTGTATTTTGGTTAAGATTTATGTTTGAGGGTAAAGTGAAGTTGGATAGGATTAGAAATGAGCTCATTAGACGGAGAGCCAAAGCTGGATGTTTTGGAGACAAGATTCGAGAGAGCAGACTTCGATGGTTTTGACATGTTCAGAGGCGAGAGAGTGAGTATATTGGTAGAAGGATGCTGAGGATGGAGCTCCCAGGCAAAAGAGCGAGAGGAAGACCAAAGAGGTTTATGGATGTGGTGAGGGAAGACATGAGGGCAGTTGGGGTTAGAGAGGAAGATGCAGGAGATAGGCTAAGATGGCAAAAGATGACATGCTGTGGCGACCCCTAACGGGACAAGCCGGAAGGAAAAGAAGAAGAAGTCATTTCATGCCAGCCGTGTTTCTCAAATTGAGAGAGCCAGGTGCCAGTCATTTTTGACCATTTTGATCAAACCCTACTGAAAATTCAGTTCTGTATCCATTAAAATGAAGAAAATAAGTATTTGAACACCCTGCTATATTGCAAGTTCTCCCACTTAGAAATCATGAAGGGGTCTGAAATTTTCCTTATAGGTGCATGTCCACTGTGAAGAGAGATAATCTAAAAAGAAAAGTCCAGAAATCATAAGGTATGATTTTTTTACCGATTTGTGTGATACAGCTGCAAATAAGTATTTGAATACCTGTCTATCAGCGAGAATTCTGACCCTCAAAGACCTGTCAGTCCGCCTTTAAAAGTCCACCTCACCATCGAAGTCAGGTCTCTAACCTTTGCTTTCTCTCACCTTGTCTCCAAAGGCTACTGTCCCAAATATTAACATTGTTTTTTCTTAGGTGTTCAAATACTTATTTGCAGCTGTTTCACATGAATAAATAATAAAAAAAATCATACATTGTGATTTCTGGATTTTTCGTTTTAGATTATCTCTCTCACGGTAGACATGCACCTACTATGAAAATTTCCGACCGCTCCATGATTTCTAAGTGGGAGAACTTGCAATATAGCAGGGGGTTCAAATACTTATTTTCTTCACTGTACAGGGTTTTGGCTATGAACAAGCAATTGGTCCTTTGTTGAGAGACATCCGTAACCTTCAAAGAGATGGGGTATTCATTGAGTCTATTGGGAAGGTAGTTCAAGGAACCGTCATGTGTGTGGTGTCTGACAGTCTTGCAGCCCATGATTTGGCAGGCTTTTCAAAGTCTTTCAGAGCAGAATATTTTTGAAGATTTTGCCCTGCAACACAAGCTAAACTTCAGGCTCATGAAGGTGCAAGCGGCGAGTTCAGTCAGGACAAAAAACAGCCATAATATTGATGTGTGTGCTGTAATGCATGTTTAGAGTAAGAATGGTGTTCTGGCAGATTGCGTACTGAGCCAGCATCGAGAGCATTTTCATACTGGCACTGGCTTTCCACCTGATTATCTTTTTGAGGTCACTGTGCCCGTAGACCTCACCCTGTTTTTTGGAGAGATGATCCGTTGCAAATATTTCACCCTTGAATATTTGAACGGGACAATGCTTTCATTTCCATACCAGCACACATACAAGCTTGGCAAACCTCATAAAATACCACAGACCTTTGCTGTACAGAAAAGCATTGGTGGTAATGCCCATGAAAATGCCACATTTCTTAGACTGCTTCCTTTGATTATTGGGAATGCAGTTCCTGAAGGGGATGGAGCATGGACTGTACTCATGGACTTAAAAGAGTTAGTAGAGTTATCACAGTGCTCAGAATTCACAGAGTCGTACATCCAGTATTTACAGTCTAAAATAAAAGATCATAGAGAGATGCTGAAAGAAACATTTCCAGATTTCAAACTCCGTCCTTAACATCACTACATCGAACACTATCCTGACCTTGTATGCCGTTTTGGGCATATGAGGTGAGGTTTAGGGGAAACACCATTTTTTCAAAAGAGTTGTTCATGAAACACAAAACTTTAAAAATGTGTTAAAAACACTTTTAGACAGGCATCAATACATGGTAGCATACCATCTCAGTGCCTGAGGATTCTTCAAACTTCACCAGCAGACATCAAATGTCTCTTCTGTCCTGGTGTCAGTGCTTCCAAATGTTGCCAAGACTGACATTGAAGAAATAACAACAAGCAATGTTATTTACAGCACATCAAAGGTCTGCATTGATGGAACTGATTATAATTTTACAATGTTTTTGTCTGTCGGACAAGAGGGGGGACTGCCTAATTACTCTAGAATTGAACAGGTTTTCCTGGTAAACAGTAGTGTTGTCTTTCTTTGCCAAGAGCACACATCACACTACATTGAAGACCTGATATCTTACGAACTCTTCCCAAAGACTCAGGTTGTTCACACCCCATCAAAGGTAAATGACAAAAAACCTCTCTGCGTTCACAACATAAATGGAAGATTGCTCTTGACACCCAAATGTTTCATATTATTACACTAAAGATTTGTTTATTAGATTTACACTGGAATCCCCTTGGACCATGATGTTCGCAGATGACATTGTGATATGCAATGAAAGCACGGAGCAGCTGGAGGAACAATTAGAAAGATGGAGGCATGTACTGGAAAGGAGAGGAATGATGTGCGTGAATGAGAGGGGTGGAGGTGGAAGAGTGAGGCTACTGGGAGAAGAGATGGGGAGGGTGGACGACTTCAAATACTTGTAGTCAACAATCCAGAGCAATGGTGAGTGTGGTAAAGAAGTGAAGAAACGGGTCCATCCAGGTTGGAACACCTGGCGGAAAGTGTTCCTTTTGTGTTATGTGACAGAAGACTCTCTGCTAGAATGAAGGGCAAAGTTTATAAAACAGTGGTGAGGCCTGCCATGATCTACGGATTAAAGAAAGGTGGCACTGAAGAGACAACAGGAAGCAGAACTGGAGGTGGCAGAAATGAAGGTGTTGAGGTTCTCGCTCGGAGTGAGCAGGTTAGATAGGATTAGAAAGGAGATTAGAGGGACAACCAAAGTTGGATGTTGGTTCGAGAGTGCAGACTTCGATGGGTTGGACATGTCCAGAGCCGAGAGAGTAAGTATGTTGGTAGAAGGGTGCTGAGGATGGAGCTGCCAGGCAAAAGAGCGAGAGGAAGACCACAGAAAAGGTTGATGGATGTTGTGAGGGAAGACATGAGGACAGTGGGTGTGATAGAGGAAGATACACGAGATAGGCTTAGATGGATAAAGATGCCACACTGTGGCAACCACTAACGGGACAAGCCAAAAGGAAAAGAAGAAGAAGACACTGAAGATTTGTTGAAGTGGGTAAACAGCTGACCGCAACATTTTGTTGGAGCTGTGCATGTACATGTTGTGTGTGCCATCTACACCTCTCCATTAAAATTAGTGTATTTTTATCTTTTGCGAACAAAATGATGGCTGGGGCCCAGAAGCATGTGCTGCGTGCATGTGTTGAACAGGACACTGCCCTGAAACTTACTCTACTCTAGCGACCAAAGTCAGTGGAAGAGCTGAAAGAAATAATGCAAGAGAGGTTCAAGCTGAGACTGGATGGGGAATTTAGCCTGCACTATGAGGATTCAGACTTTGATGGTGATCTTTGTCTTCTTGTGGACATCCAGGAGTTACCAGAGAAGGGCACATTAAGAGTCATCAGACCTAAAGGTGACTCCTCATCTACTGCATTTTCAGACAAAGACATACTCACACATGTATCTGTGATACACCGTCAGAGAAGTTAGCCTGATTACTTTGTTGTCCCTAGTTTGGGTTACGAAATGGAGCCTATACTAGATGAAGGAAATTGTGCTTATAAAGAATCAGGAAAGTTGCTGAAGTTAAAGAGGTCACAGAAGAGTGAAATCCTTAAAAAAATGGCAGAAACTATCTATGGTTTTGAACCACAGCCACATGAAAAGGAACTGGCAATGGCTGCTCAAGCTTTGATAACCGCTCATCCATGTCTCAGAATGACAGCTGGTGAAGATGGGGGTTTGGGATGGAAGCGTCACATAGGATACAAGGTTGTGTCTTACCGTAACCATCTGGCCAAAGTTAGGGTTGCAGAAGTAGCCATCAACACAGGGAGGCGGAGCCTAAACAACCCTGACAAAGATCACCCCCATCAAAACATAAAGAAAGCTCGAAAAGATGAGGTCAACTACATCATCAACCTACCAAAGGATGAAACCCCAGCCACTCTAGAAACAATGAGAGAAGAAATCATACATGAAGTCGAAAAGACTGAGAGAAACCAATTATTCATAGGCAAGCTCATGAACACAAACTATGCCCTTCCTCGCCAAGAAATCGTTAGAGCTCTTGTAGCTCCACGGGTGAAAGACATTGTGGAAAGAAGGCCAGCCCTACTTTTGGAGTCACAGGTGGAAAAAAAAAAAAGAAACATGCTCTGACATATTTTTGATATTCAAAGTAAACAATTCATGCAGAGGTTTTTATTTTAATTTAATTTAGAGAACATTATACTGCCTGTTTTTAATTAAACATTGACAATCAACTTTTTATTTGGTTCCGACTCATCCCCAAAAGAATTGCCCTTGGTAATGCTTCCTGCCAACTGAAAACGTCTTAAAATACATTCACTTTTCTTCATACATACATTCTTCATACATATCTTTTCCTAATTCATCTTTCCACATTTCTGTGTAATTCTGTTCACGTACAGGTGTTTTCAGAGTTCCATCAACTCAACCTTAATCTGTGTAACCAATTCTGTAAGGAGCTGGACAGACACACCAAAACTCACCTTGTTCAGAGACAAGGCCTCAAAGACTGGCACGATAGCAGAGCAGCTAACCAAGCTCATGAAGATTTATGATCTTCAGGTGATTTTTTTATTTTGCATGATGCATATTATAAACAGATTGCAGAACTGTAAGAAGACAGAATGTGAATCGCCTTGACTCTGCCCTGAGGTTAAGTGATTATGCCATAAACACAACATTGTCATCTCATCAGAGATAGACATCTTGATGAGATGTATGCTATCAGGAAGTGTTACCTTAAAAAGATACTTTATTATCTTTAATTTGAAGTTTTTATAAAATCTAATTTACAATTTTCAGTTTTTCCTACAAATACAATAGAAAGTTGTGAATTTTTTGAACAGTGAGGGAATGGTGACCCAGTATATTGAATCTACCATCTATAGCAATGACCACTGTCAGAATATGGAACTATTTAACACTTTTTTTTCAAAGTGTTTGGTCTGCATTTGTGTCATAACTATTGTAATGGATATGTTTTGTCTAATTAGGAACAACATGATGTAAACACGAGATGGGCCGTCGTCCTTTGTGCACTTCCTGTGTACCTACGTGAAGATGCCTCCAAGTTATTCAGGACCTGTAATGTAAGTGTACTGGCCTCACTATTAATCTCTGCCTAGCTGTTCAGTCATCTTAAACATATGACATAAATCAAAGAACTCTAGGAGAACCAAGGGGGTATTCCAGAAAGCAGGTTATGTGAAAACTCAGAGTGAACCCTGAGATGAAACTGTGAATTATCAATTCCAAAGGGGCACTGCAGATAAGAGGTTCAACAAACACTTAGCCTAAACCTAACCTCTGAGTTGACTTACCCTTTGAAGTGAAACTACGTTTTCAGTTCCAGAACAGCTGATCTGAGTAACGTAAGTCCTGGAAAAAGACTAACCAATTTCCTAGTCATTGGAAAAATGGCAAATGACAAGAAGGTCAAGGTAAGCTGTCTTGGAAAATTATTATCCTTTCATAATTCTTTCTATCCCTTTACCATTTTCAAAATTGATAAGAAAACAATTAAAAAGTTTGCAATGATGCATGATTTGTATTTATGAGGGGCTGAACTCATTCTTGTATTATTTGTGTTTTGTAGTCAGCAGATGGTCCAGACCTCACTGAGACTCCGGTGGCTCTCCTGACAGTTGCTACGGATGACTCTGCTGATGTGGCCTTCTTCAACCCTGAGAGCATCTTTATTGTTGTGGAGGATGATATACTTGTGAGTGGTCCCACAAATCTGGCTAACTCATTTCTCCTGTTATTTGGGTACATCAATGCACTAGACCTACAGTACCCAAAGAATCTCGATCTTACGTTCACATTTATCCAAAAAATTGTGATGTGTCTTGAGGACAACAAACCACTGAAAGGGCATCTACTGACGCTGAAGAATGATTTGTTTGATGAGTGAATCACTCAGAACGAACTATTTGCTGAGTTGAGTATCGAGGAAGTTTGTTGTTTTTTCCCCTCTTTACAAAATGCGATCATTTTCCTCTTCTACCTTAGATTTAAAATGTGCCGACTGTTCAATTCATGCACTTTACATGTGTTATGTTCTGTTGCCAAATGCTTACCTTGATGTTGCCAGTTGAAGTATTGCACTCGGGGTTCGCAAGCGGCCCTAAACCTAAATATTTTCGAAGGTGCATTTAGGGGCTCCTGAAAGTCCTTAAAAATCCGCGAAAACCGGTCAAGCCCCTAAAAAGGCCTTAAATAAAAAAAAAATCAAAGGGAGGACCTCTACCGCCAAAATTCTTCCCCAAAAAAATAAAATTATCTTTTATTTAAAAAAAAAAAAAAATAGCGATCCGTCTGGCATCCAAAACAGCCGAAAATTGTCAACGGAAGTCACTGTGTTGAAAACTAGACGCCATCTTGTCGATATTCCATTGTTTGTTTCCATGAGTAGGGATTTCACTTCGTCTTCGTTACGACGTAGCGTAGTTCTTTCATCGATCCAACTTGTATCACGGGGAAGTGCATTTTTCAAGAAGCTTGGGTTGAAAGTAAGGAGTTCGGGAGCTGGGTTCGTCGAGATCCAAAAGATCGGCACATGTTTTACTGCCATCTGTGCAACCAGTTACCAACTTGAAAAGATGGGCGTCAAAGCGCTGGAGTCGCACCGGAAAAACAGGAGACACTGATTTGGCGAAGACTCTCTCATCTTCCGTTGGTATGAATCTGTTTCTAAAATATCAAGATAGTGAAGCATCAACTTCAGGCAGTGGTACTACCAGTGCATGCGCACCTACAGTTGTCCAGTCATCAACTTCATCCAGCCGGAAGTCAGGCTTTATGAACGTAGTTCAATACACGAAGACGGACTCGTTAAAGGCAGAGATCGTGTGAACTTTAAAAGTGATCTGCAACCATTACAGTTACAAATCTTGTGAAAATAATTCGAAAGTGTTTGCAGTCATGCTCCCAGACAGTGACATTGCTAAAAACTACCACTGTGGGGAAAGTAAGACTTCGTACCTGCCCACTTTTCATCTCTACTGCCTCAAAGCCAAAAAAGCCAGAATAGAGACTGACATATCTACGCTTATTGAGAAGGCTGACAGGCTGTGTGAGGAGGCAGAAGAAAAGAGGAACCTGAGGTTTATCACCGAGGCCAATGCACTCAGAAGCAGAGCAAAGGACAAGAGAGCCACTTTGGCACCTCTGCAGCAACAAATAAAGGAGGCACTGGGTAGGCTCAAGGAGCTAGAGTAGGGGTGCTGAGACAGACATCAGTAGAAGACATTTGTGTATATAGTTGCAATTGTAGTTAGAATCTGTTTTTCTGTAGACTGTTATGTGAAGACATTGACAATGGTCATATCAATGAGAACTACCACAAGGGGCGACAGGTGATCACTGTCACAGGTACTGAGGTACTGGAACATTTGATGAACCAAGAACGGTTGATGGTACCATTGCATGAGTCTTTTTTCCTTACTCTTGATTTCCCACGATGGCCCTAAATTTTTCATGTCATCCCAAATTTTTTCCGTGTCGGCCCTAAATTTTTCATGTCAGCCCCTAAGAATGCCCCTAAAAAGCCCAAGACTAAAGCCTAAAATTTTTTGGGTCAGACTGAGTATGAACCCTGTGCACTGTACTACATACTTTTGTGATTTGTTTTATTTTAAAATAGTGAGTTACAGCCTTCAAGGTACAGTAAGTCCCAACAATTTTTAACAGTGTTGCATTTTTTACATTCTGATAGTTGTCATTGTTGTTGAGGATGGATTATATTTATAATCTTGTTGAATTTTGTCATGAATCCTTAATGAGTTTATATCATAATCTTTGCTGAGTAATGTGAGATGGAGACCCAAAATAAAGAATCTACCTTCTGTAGCAATGACAACTATTAGAATATGGAACTATTAACACACACTGTACTTTAAAATGAATTTTGTTTTGCTGGAGTCCTTTCTTTTTCCTTTTGAATTTATGAAGAGCACTTTGTTTTTATTCATGCCTTTTAAAAAGCACACTTTGATCAATAAAGAAGTTGTCATTAGCTGGTTGTAATTGTGTAGTAGCCAGACATCAGTATTTAAATTTAGAATTAATTTTAGGTAGACGTTCCCCATATTATGAGTTCAGAATATTTCTTAAATTTGTCGCTTTTCAACTTTCAGTTTTGCTATTTTTCAACGTGAAGATTATTCTGGCAAATGTTTGCCTTTCTTTCTTTCATGAGAGTTCAACCACAGTATCAAAATGTTTTTTTAAACTAAACTTCTAAAACATGAAATTAAATATTTACCTTTTATTGAGGGATATTCAGTTTGACAAGTCAAGAAATGCTGAACATGCATCTGCATCGGGTGTCTTCTTCTGGGTCTCCCTCTGGGCTTGTCTTTTGTATCTTGCAGGCTGCACTGTTTTTTTTATCCATTCATCCATCCATTTTCTTAGCCGCTTATCCTCACAAGGGTTGCAGGAGTGTTGGAGCCTATCCCAGCTATCAACGGACAGGAGGCGGGGTACATCCTGAACTGGTCTCCAGCCAATCGCAGGGCATATGGGGAAAGACAAAGTTGCACTTGCAATCACACCTAGGGCCAGTTTAGAGTGCCCAATTAATGTTGTATGTTTTTGGGATATGGGAGGAAACTAGAGTGCCCGGAGAAAACCCATGCAGGCATGGGGAGTATATGCAAATTCCACACAGGAGGGCTGAGATTGAACCAGGGTCCTCAGAACTGCTAGGCAAATGCTTTCCAGCTGCTCCATCGTACCGCCTACTGTTTTTTATATAGCAATAATTTCAAGTTGTGTGTCCAGCCAGATATAAAGTTAAAAGCAAACACCTTGGTCGTTTCATTATCGTCAGTAGACAGAAATTTGATATGCGGGAGACCGTAAAACCCCTAACTGCTGCAAGCAATATTTATTATTGAAATAATACAGGGACCTTCCTAAGTATGAAGGGTAACGCCACTAGGTCCATTTTTTTCACCGTAATTCTGAATATCTGATGAACGCATTGAGCTAGAGGCCTGAAAATGGAGATTGTGCATCAACATATCATGCATGATACGTCTTCTGAATTGCTAATGCATGTGACCTTCCCAAGTATGAAGGTCAACGACATTAGGCCCGCTTTTTAAGCGTAATTCTCAATATCTCATGAACACATTGCGCATCGACACATCATGTGCAATGAATGTTCCAAATTGTGAACACGTACGACCTTCCCAAGTATGAGAGGTAACTGCCATAAAAGGTCACCGGCATTAAGGCCCTGTTTTTAAGTATAAATCTCAATACCTGATGAACGCATTGAGCTCGAGGCCTGAAAGTGGAGATTGTGTATTGATACATCATGCGCGATGACTGTTCCAAATTGAGAACGCATGTGACCTTCCCAAGTATGAAGGTCAACGCCACGAGGCCTGCTTTTTAAGCATTATTCTCAATATCTAATCAACGCATTGAGCTTGAAGTCTGAAAATGGAAATTGTGCATTGACGCATCAAGTGTTCTGAATTACCAATGCGTGTAGAATTTGTTTTTGTGCACTGCATTGTCTGTGCTTTCATCCTGGATCAAGCTGTGCCAAGGTGGAATTTTAAAATTACTCATCATCTAATCCTCCAATTTCTACTTTGGCTTGAGACCAAACCTTTCCCACTTGGAAAAGAGAAAATCTAATCCAGTTTAACCACTTTGTTGTCGAATATTCGCATACTCCAACAGTCATTCCATCTTAAAGGTCATGAAATTGATGATTTTTAATATATTATATATATATTCAGAAAAAAACAGCAGCCGGTATGGACCCATCTCTTTTTCATCACAAAACATGATTTTGACGTGTATAGCTTTTTGTAACTCCCGCCTTGAGAATCCTCTCGAGGGATTTGTTTTCAAGAAGAAGAAGGAACTGATGTACACGGCAGTAGGACACTCTAGTGGACTTTTTTTTCCATTCGTTTTACCTGCGGAAAGCTAGCTCGTTGTTCCTTCGTGTTAGCCAAAATGCTGACTTGTTGCATTGCTGGATATTGCTCGAACACTCGAACACCCTTCATAAGTTTCCAAGAGACCCCGTTTGTCGTAAAAAATGGATTGCTGGCTCATACATACTTTCTGGGTGTCTGTCTTCGCCGCGTTCGCTGATCATGGCCTCGGTGGTGTTGTCGTCGCAAGCGGCTTTGTGTGCCATTGCCAGCAGCGTTTTTCATAGCCGCCGCTGTCTGCGGCGTGGTTCATAGGTGCCGCTGTCCGTGATGAACAACAACGCCGATGGCGGCAGCGGTAAACAATGCCGCCGACAATGCCGCACCCAGCCGTGAGCAACGACAACGCCGTAAAGCAGCCCGCCTTAGTGCCAGAATGAGCCACCCGAGCTTGGCACCACGATGAGTCACCTCAGCTTGGCGCCGCGATGAGCTACCTTGGTGCCACCCTGGCTGAAGCCGTGATCGGCTCATTGCACCCAGGACGCGGCGTTGTCATCACGCGCGGCTGAGTATGCTACATACTGTCATACTGTTGGGGAGTCTGTTGTGAGAAGTGATCCACATATCATCATTGTTTCAAGTCATATCACCTAAATATGCCTCGAAACAATAGGGTAATATTGCCCCAGACACTTCACTCGATTGTGAGATGTTCTTTTCTTTGAAAAGAGCTTCCGTGTCTGAAGGGGCGTGTCCCACAGTAGGGGCCACAGCGTGTTTTCAATGGTGAATATCCGGTGTGACGTCACGGGCAGGAGATGCAGCCAATATGGCGACCACTTGGATGTCGAATGAAACTTTCATAACTTTACACATAGATGAAGCGCTCTCCGCTCATATTTATTTTTTCATATGAACATTGAAGTGAATAATGGTATATTAATTTTTCATTTAAATATCTGTTTTAGAATGTTTATAGGGATGACACTTGACCTTTAAAACAGCAGCATTTCTTTTTTAACTTTCTCCATTAATATCAAAAGTAAACATAAGCAGCATGTCGAGCTTGTCTTTGCTCTACGTTGCCCAGACTGTGTTGCTAACTAAAGCAGCGGTGGGGGACGCAGTCATAATAAAACTAAACTAAAACATTAATGGGGTGCATAAGTACTGTAACATTTGTAATTATGGGTGTATGTCTTTAAAAGTTGGAGGGTGTAAGGTAAACTAGGTAAGAGTGGCGGAGCAGAGGTTGTTGTTAGAGAAAGTAGAGGGAGTTCCGTCTGCTGGTTAAAAGAAACCAGTGGCTTCTTATTTTCTGTCTTACCATACATATGTGAATTGTGCCATTGGATGTAACAACCAGTCATACCTCACTCATTGAATCACATTGCAAAATTCCACAAAAAGAGTAGCTGTATGTTATACTTTCAATTTGCATTGGATTATTATTTTTTTGCGCGCAATAGAGAATATCTGCGAAGAGACTGCATCAGCGGTGCACAATGGATGGATCCACGCAGGGCGCCTAAGCCACGCCTACTTTCATATTGTTGTTAAGCACCTCAAGCTACCAATGAAAATGACTGACGCAGTGCAGCCGAAGCATGTTATGAGCGCTTCATTACAGCGATTTCCTGATAGTTTTTCTGTTCCCTTTCTGACCATGATTTCTGAAATATTGACACAGAGTGTTCAGAAAGGCCTGAATTACTTTCAACAGGGATATATTCACAGTGTCAAGGTTTTCCAAACGGGAACGCCATCTAAGGTTTCTGCAATGTGTAGGGAGGACTACTGTTCCAAAAATGGGATGAGGGATAGAGGCCAGTAGCTTCCATGTGTCGGGCTCTCACACCTACAGAGCAGAGAAACACGCAAGTGGAGAAAGAAGCTCTGGGACTGACCTCGGCTTGTGAAATTTCCCCAACTTCGTCATAGGGAAACATTTCCAGTTGGAGCCAGACCACCAACCCCTCCTGATTCTCTTGGGGACACAGCCATTGGATGCTCTACCTCCTCAGATCCAATGCCTCAGGATGCGACTCATGCCAGGGAAGTGCCTGTGGACAGCTGACACACTGTCATTAGCTCCTGTACAGAGGGACGAAATGCCTACAGACAAGGAACTGTTTGAAGATACCAACATCTACATGGACGTGTTGATGGAGAACCTGCAGGCAAGTGTCCACTACCTGGAAGAGCTGAGGGAGGACCAGAGGAGGGACTGTGTCTGTGCGTGTGTGATGTAGCTGTGCGCGGAAGGCTAAGCTATATACAGGCATAAAGAACAAGTACTCAAGCTGTATTGGGCAGAGCAGGCGTTCCTCACAGTCCAGAATGGTGTCTTGCTGAAGGGACAGAAACTTGTCATTTCCTCAGCAATGAGAAATAATATCCTTGGGAAAATACACAAAGGTTACCAAGGTGTGGAAAAATGCAGACAGAGGGCACAACAGTCATTGTGGTGGCCCGGGCTGAGCCAGCAGCTGAATGAGTTGGTTCTTAAATGCCGAACACGCTGCAAGTAAAGGCAGAACCACAGAGAGCCAATGATGGAATCACCGTACTCAGGCCGACCAGGGGAGAAGCTGGGAGTGGATTTGTTTGTGCTCGGGAGTAAGGCCTACCTGCTGGTTGTGGACTACATGTCGAGGTATGTGGCGATAGCTCTACTGACATCCAAAAGCTCAAATGACGTGATCCACCACCTTAAGTAAATCTGCGCATGTCACGGGATACCAGACCTTCTCGTCTCGGATGTGGAGACCAAAGTTTATAAGAGCAGCTTTCTCAGAGTTTACAAAGTGTCACCAGCAGCACAAGATACCCACAAGGCAATGCAGAGGCTGAACGTGCGGTTCAGACTGTTAAAGGTCTTTTGAAGAAAGCAGACAACCCCTTCTGGCCTTACTCGCTTACAGGAATACCCCTTTGGAGAATGGGTATAGTCCAGCTCAGCTTCTCATGGCAAGGAGACTTCGGAAGACAGTGCCCGTCCTCTCGCCTGTACAGTTGGACTCACGTCTACGTTATTCAATCACACGACAGGGGTGTGGTGATTTGAGAAGGTTGAAGGGCTCCCTTAAAGTTGGCATAGCAGTCCCGCTGAATTCCACCGTGATTAGGTGACAGCTCACGCAGAAGATGTTTTGCAATCACTGTAAAAGAGTTATTTTGCTCGTTTTTTTTTTTTTTTGGAGAGCAAAGAAGTAATTAATCACTGATCTTTTCCAGACCAACTGTGTGAGTCAGAAGGATAAGGGGACACAGGATACAGTTAAGACACTCCTGATAATGATAAACTCCTTAATTGTCGAAAAGAGAATGCATTTCTGTTATAAGGAATGTTGAGTCTTTAGAGATATGAACTACGTGGTATAGTCATGTCTGATCATTAAGAAAGTTTATCGTTTTATCTTATTGATCTTTTTACCTTTTATTCCATTGGATTTGTCGCCTCTGGAAATGGTAATATGTCAAACTAAATGATCTATGTTAAACTGGAAGCTAAAATATTGACAAAACTTTTTAATGACAGCCATCCATGTCTCAAATTGGTAGTTCAAATGGAAGGAATTTTTTTCTGATGGTTATACAATTATGTTTTAAAAAATGTATTTTTTATCCAGTAATGGCCTCAGGAAAGGGAATGAGGTAAATAGAGTTACCACTGGGTTTTTTTTAAGTGCGTTTTTATTTTGAGCAAATCCTGCAGTACACACCAAGAGCTCCCTCACTGACAACAGCTTTTTTGCCACTCCCCCAAGTCTCACTTACACAGGTCCACCTCTGCTCTTAAAGGGGTACACACATAATTACTGATATTATAATCCATCTATCCATTTTCTTAGTCGCGTATCCTCACAAGGGTCGTGGGGAGTGCTGGACCCTATCCCAGCTGTCAACAGGCAGGAGGCAGGGGACAACCCAAACTGGTTACCAGCTAAGCGCAGGCCGTATAGAGACAAACAGCTGCACCCACAATCACACCCATGGGAAATCTAGAGTGTTCAATTAATGTTGCATGTTTTTGGGATGTGGGAGGGAACCGGAGTGCCCGGAGAAAAACCACAGTGGCACGGGGAGAACAGGCACGTCCGGGATTGAAACCGGGACCTCAGAACTGTGAGGCCAACGCTTTCCAGCTGCGCCACCATGCCGCCAGATATTTCAACACTCTCCACAAAAATCTTATAACATTACCTAATGAACCAATCTAACCTCTCTGAGAAAGAAAGTAACTGCTTTAATGATATTTTTAAGTTAGTGTGAGGAGCCTTTTGTCATGATCCTGGATTCCAGCCAGGGCTGGGCGTGGCCGTCTAATCGGAAGGGTCACACCTGCGCCTCATGACCTCCGATTAGACCCAGTACATATAGGACCCGGGGGACGACAGAGACTCTGCTAGATCGTTGCCTCTCATGCCTCGTTCCCGCACTACCGTACTCCTGACGTCTACCTCCCGTGTACCGACCAACGCCTGTCTCCCGACCTACCCCGTAAGCCTGCCGTTACTGATCTTGCTGCTTGTTTGGACTGACTCCCTGGTAACCGACATTGGAACGAATAAAGGCTTATTCCGCACTGCTTACCTCTCACCTGAGTCGTGCATTTGGGTCCACCCCCGAGTCTCGTCCGTGACACCTTTATGTTCATGGAAAAAACACGCTGTCTAGAATCACTCAGCTTTACTGTACTGTATCGTCACATTCACATTGATCATTTTGATTAATTTATATATGAGTAGGTGGGTGAGCATTGTCATTTCCAAAAACGCAGCTCAAATGAGAGTGGATTGTGGAAAAAAATGCTCCTTCTGCACTCCATCAATAGGCATTGCCGAAGTTAACAAGCTGAAGGTAGTGATTGGCTATGTAATTAACAACCCTGAACAGTAGTGAGTTAACACCAATTTGTCAGGGCGTCCTGATTAAGAACAAAGCGCTCCTCATTTAACTGTGGAACATTTTGCTGCTGTTGGATTTGACTACTTGAAGTGCGAACACTCCTGGTTTTAATGGGAAGGTAAGTCTCATTATTTTATGTTAATCATTGGTGGGAAGTGTATGCTTATGTACGGTTATGGAGAAAATATGCGGTGAAATATGTAGCGAGGAAAGACTCCATGGTACCATTACTCTGTTAATGAATGACGCCAACAGGTGGTCTCCAAGTGGAAGCTTACTTTGTTTGCGTTTGCGAATTAGCTGTTCTCACTGTAGTTATTGTATGACCTGCTACATAGTCATTTGTATTCTATTTTAGGCACCATGTTCAGTGGTTAGTTTACTGAATGTTATGTATACATGAATGTACTAAATGTAATTTTAGATGTCTGTTTTAACTGGGAGTCATGTGAAATTTCAGAGGTAGAGCTGTGCCAGTGTAAATTAAAGATTTATATTAAAAATTACAGTGGATTGAATGATGTTAAGATAAATCAGTTTTCCAACACCCATATTTGTTGAAAGAGGGTTGGCAGTAGGCACAAGTTTAGCCAACAGTACCTTTAATGCATAAAACTGATGCGTTTTTTTTTTCTTTATAGAATCAATGCCTTCTCTGAGATGCAGGAAATCACCAAAACAGGATGTAAATGTAGCTCCTTGTTCCCCCTCTATTGTGTTCATTCTTATTAGCATAATCCATTCTGGTCATCTTTCCCATCTCAACTTTTTTTCCCTCCCTCCTTTGGATCCCCTTTTGGTTCCAAACCAGACCAAAGACCTGTACAAAGACACCAGAGACAAAATTATACAACTCCACACGGCTGGAAAGATCTACGGAGAAATTGCCAAGCAGCTTGGTGAAAAAAGGTCCACTGTTGAAGCAATCATTAGAAATTGGAAGAAGCCAAACATGACGGTCAATCTCAATCAGAATGGAGCCCCATGCAAGATAGCACCTCGTGGTGTCTCAATGATCCTTAGAAAGTTGAGGAATCAGCCCAGAACTACACGACAGCACTTGGTCAATGACCTGAAAACAGCTGGGACCACTGTTTCTAAGGTGACTGTTGGTAATACACTAAGACGTCATGGTTTGAAATCATGCATGGTACGGAAAGTTCCCCTGCTTAAACCAGCTGAAAGGAGTGTTAATTAGTGATGCTTCCCATAACCGTTGAATACCCGAATGTATTGTATCTAACTTGTTTTATCTGGTTCAAAGACGACATTGTATTGTATCTCATTTGTTTTATCTGGTTCAAAGACAACATTGTTGTGGGATATCTTGACTGTTATCTCACTTGTTTTTCTAGTCAAGACGTCTTGACCGTTTCACACTCACTTGTTATCTGGTTCAAAGTCGACCATTGTTGTGGGATATCTTGATTGTTATGTTTCTCAGAGCCTGAAGGACACACTTAGGTGTCAAATGTAAATTGGCTACAATTGTTGCGGCGCCAGGTGGGACGGGTAGGCCACCCGCCCTTTCTCTCGCACGCAACTGAAAAGTATAATAGAGAGATGCAGAGCACAAACAGGTAGAGTCTGCTGCGGGTTTCGTACGAACGCCCAGCTGGTTGACAAAGCGGACCTCTACCTGGGTGACGGCTCTCCACCTTCTCGGCATAGGTAAGAGGCTCATATGATTGATTTCACGCAATGTCAACCGTGTTTTGAGAACTTGCATTTGGTCGAAATAAATATGCCAGTTATTGAGGCTAAATAGCATTTGGGAACGTTGGTCTTTTGTTGAGTGTTATCTTTGTCTCCTGAGCGCCGACCAGCACCGATCCTTTCAATAAAACATTTTTGGCGTTGTCGGCAGGATCGTGCAGGCTACGCGCAGGAGATAAAAACAGGATGCGTTGTTTTAGAAGGGAAAACTAAGGGTGCGCAAGAGGCACCAGAGGAGGAGGTGGCGCCCGGGTGGGAAGGAATCACTTTCCGAGAGATAGAAGCTGTCTTACGGGAGCGTGGGGGACGCCCCGGACTGTGGACAGGAATGAATCCCGCTGCCACGCCGCTGGCATTATGTGATATGTTGAAGCGGGTGGATGTGAATGCTCGTGCTCCGCTGGGAGGCACGGAGCAGATGTTGTGGATGTGTGCGGAAACTTGGAAAAATTGCGTGTTGGAGTTGGATAAGGTTAGAAGCGCAGAAAATCAAAAGGCGCAAGAGGTTATCCAGCTAGAGGTTATAGTGAAAGAATTAAAGGAGCATTTGGCAAAAATGCAGAGTATAACGAAAAGAGCTGTAATGCATATCTCCCGAGTGGCGCGAAGAGGGCGAAAGAAGAAACCTCGTAAAATAGAACAAGCGCAAATCCGTTCATTCACCACTGGGCTCTCAGCGCAGTGGAATCCGGAGGAGTGGAACGGGGATATGTGGGGTGATGATGATAATTATGTTGATGATGAATATGATAAAGGTGTAAGACCGGACCCGCCACCACAGACCGGGTTGTATCCCTCGTTAAAGGGGCTGCAGATACACCCTATCACGCGACGAAAAGAGCAGCGACGCGTGATACCGGATCAAATCCAGGATCTGATGGGGGCGGACGGTCGACCGATTCTGGATGAAAATGGCGAGCGAGTGCGGGGGCTGGTCCCACAAGCGCAGCCAGAGGCAGAATTGTTTATGACTAGAGAAGATTATACACAGGAAGAGACTACTCATATTGTAACAAAGTATCATCAGAAACCGGGTGAACCGATCGATGTTTGGCTCATTCGGTTGCTAGACGAAGCAGCTGATGCCGTTATTATTGATGCTGGGGATTATCAGCGGTTCGCAGCGCTTTCCACCGATAGCCAGCTAAACGCGGAATTCCAGGGAATGTGCAGAGTCATGGGCGGTGATGTAGGGCTCCCTCTCTCGGCGTTATATGGGGCAGCCACGCAGCTGATATTTCCATCATATCAAGATTGGCCAGAACTGAGAGGGCAATGGTCAACCATCAGGGATGCAGTGATGAGATTGACACGGTTGTGTATGAGGCACTCAATTTCGAGTGATGGCTCTGTGGAAATAAGAGATGGGGAGGTCCCGAAAATGATCCGGGATGCGATAATACATGATGCTCCCCCACATTATAGAGCGGCGGTATTAACTATTTTGTTGGGAGCCGCTGACCTGACATTCTCGATGGTGAAAAGTAGGTTGGCGGAGTTAGCAACGCTCGGGGACTGGTCTAACGTGAGTGTGCCGCGTGATCGTGAACCACGTGAAAAACCGAGGGAAAATCGGAACAGTTTCGCGAAAAATGGAAAACCTGAGGGAAGCAGAAGTGATATGTGGAGGGCACTAATCAAAGCAGGGGTTCCAGCTGAGGAAATTGACGGGGTTCCTACGTCAGCGCTTGCTGAAAAATGCAGACAGAAGAGACTGCAGGTTAGATGTTTCTCTGGAGGAGGCTTTCCTCAAATGACGATGGGCGTGGCGGAGTTAACCAGTATGCTCAAAGAGTTGATAAAGCCCCCTCCCATTGTCTCTCCTACCATTCCTCCTATTGCACCTCCCACAGCACCTCCCTTACCACGGGAGGAGGAGGAGACTTCGTCAAGCGAGGAGGAGGAGGAGGAGGAAGTAAGGCAAGTAGCAGCAGTGCAGCGACGGAAAAAGGGGAAGAAAGGCAAAAATAAACGACGCCATCATAGTGATGAATAGGATGATGGCCAAGCCCTGGTCGCTCGTCAACAACCGGCTCAGCGATGGTCTACTAGTGATATTAGACCTCATGTGAGGATGGAAATTTATTGGGATAAATCAGTTCAAACAGTAACAGCGTGAGTAGATACCGGGGCGGAGGCCTCAATAATTTATGGAAATCCAGAGAAAATGAAAGGACCCCTAGTACCATTAACAGGACTAGGAGGAAAAGTGGTTTATGGAAAACATGTAAACTTACCTTTGAAAATCGGAAATATGCCTGTAAAAACATATATGGTGATTGTAACCCCTATCCCAGAGTGGATAGTGGGCATGGACATATTAGCCGGAATGACACTTTGTTTGACAGCCGGGAGATTTGAATTCGGTGTAAATCCACTGAAAGTTCATGCAGTATTGGTGGGTAAAGTAAAAATGCCACCTTTTCCGATACCACAAGCTACACAGGTAGTTAGTCAAAAGCAATACCGGATACCTGGAGGACAGGAAGAAATTTCGGCGACCATTAAAGAATATTTAGAAGCTGGTGTATTGAAAACGGTGACGACAAACTGGAACAATCCGTTGTGGCCAGTCAGGAAATCAGATAACTCTTGGAGGATGACAGTAGACTACAGAGGATTGAATAAACACACACCTGCATTGATTTCCACGGTGCCCGACGCAGTGACAATTATAGAACGAGTGCAACATCATCCCAGAACGTGGTATGGGGTCATAGATTTGGCTAACGCATTTTTCACTATTCCCATTCCTGAGGATAGGATGAATCAATTTGCGTTTACCTGGGAAGGGCGCCAATACACGTTTACCAGACTACCTCAGGGTTATTTATCCCACAATCTGCCACCGGGTGGTAGCAGAGCACCTGGAAAAGCTAAAAGTTCCTAAAGAAATAATGATATCACATTATGTCGATGACATACTAGTGCAAGGAACGAGCGGGGAAGAGGTGAAGGAAGTTCTAGGACAGCTAATACAGCACATGAAAGGGTTCGGATGGGAAATTAACCCTGCAAAGGTCCAAGGACCTTCGCAAACAGTGAAATTTCTAGGAATCATCTGGAACAAAGGGGAAAGGGAAGTGGCAGAAAAAGCTAAGGCTAAAATTGCTAACTTTCCAGTTCCACACACCAAGGCAGATGCTAGGAAATACATCGGGTTGTTTGGATTTTGGAGGAATCATATTCCTCATTTGGGACAGATACTTCAACCTCTCTACAAATGCACTAAGAAAAAGGAGGACTTTAGTTGGGGAGAAGAACAACAGCGATCATTTGATATGGCGAAGGAAGCGATACAGCAAGCAGTGTCATTGGGAAAAATGAAATCGGGACCGGTAGAATTACAGGTGTCAGTGTTAAATGAGTACGCTAACTGGAGTTTGTGGCAAAAGCAAGATAGGATTCGTAAACCCTTGGGATTCTGGTCGAGAAAGCTACCAGAAGCAGGCCTAAGGTACACACCTTTTGAAAAGCAGCTATTAGCATGCTATTGGGCATTGGTTGAAACTGAGGCTCAAACGGTGGGCCATGAGGTGTTAATGAGAACACATATACCGATTTTGACATGGGTTAAAGGTAACCCGACGACACATAGAATAGGAACCGCACAGGAAGCTAGTATTATCAAATGGAAATGGTATGTGTCTGAGCGAATTAAAATAGGGGAAAAAGGAGTCTAAAGAGTGGGCAAAGACTCACCCTGTAGAATGGATCTATCACATTCCCTATTATCCGCAGGCTAATGGGTTAATAGAGCGAATGAATGGAATTCTAAAGGAAACATTGAAAAAGCTATCTCGAAACAGAACGCTGGACAAATGGTGCAAAGACTTACCCGAGGCGGTGAATCAGATTAATAATAGACCGCTTGGGTCGGGAATAACGCCCCTAATACGAATGATAATTGGGGAACTGGTACAAAATTCCAATGGGGAAATTAAAATGTGGAAAATTGATCCTCAAGATGAAATTCCCGTACGAGCTACTCCAGGCTTAACGGGATTGGATTTGAAAATCCTCACAAACATCACTGTGGTTCCCAACGAAATCCAAATAGTGAAAACAGGATTGGGGCTCCAATGTCCACCAGGGACATATGGACACATTCTACCACGAAGTGGGTTATCACTAAAAGGGTTAGCAATTCAAGCCGGAATAATTGATGCGGACTATCAAGGAGAAATTGGAGTGGTATGCAAATTATTAGCAGAACAGCCCCTTACATTGGAAAGAGGGGACAAAATTGCTCAATTGATAGTGAAGCCTTGCCTTGTAACCAAGGTAAAAGAAATACCTAAACCTGTGATGATAACCACCAGAGGGGAGGGAGGATTTGGCTCCACTGATTTGGCAGGGGCAAAAAGTTTGGGTAAAACAGCCAGACGGTCCTCCCCGAGCAGCAGAAATTATAGCTCAAGGGCAAGATGCTACTGTGAGCGTGTTATATCCTGGAGAGGAAAAATGGGTAAATGTACCGGTGTCAAAATGTTATACAAGAGAGAACTAATCACATGTTTGTAGTATGCACTATTTGTCGTAACACAGATGCCGTGGTGGTATTTGCTGATTGGAAGACCATCATCGGAGAGGTGCCAGGGAAGACCGAGGGCCCAAGAGGTGGCAGTGTCGTCTGCTGGGTCACGCGTATCCTTGTCCTTGGTGCCATGGTCCAACTCTGCTGCGCAATGACGGAGGGTGACAAATTGGAGCAGGTCCAGTGGCTCCGCATAAGATGGAAAAGAAGTACCCGGGACCGTACTCAAGGAGGCTACACCTGTCCAGCTTACCAAACTTGCGACGTGGTAAACGTCACCAACAATTGTCAGATGTGGAAGTGCAAAAGGTGCCTTGGAGGGAAGGACATTCCGGTGGTGGAACAAGGATGCAACTTAACCGTTACTTCAGTAGTCCCCATGTGCCACTACAACAGGACGACCGAGACCTGCAATGAGCACAACTGGACGAGGTGGACAATTACCGTAAAAGAAACTCTGTTTTTTTTTAACAGCGCTGAAATCTCGGGACGGAACACATTTTTGTATATAATATGGGTGTTACCTGGGAAACCTAATGCTATAAGAACACACATAGCACCAGTATTAGATACCTGTACACACATGGCACAAGCCAGGGTTAAAACCCGAGTGTACTGGGAAATAAAATTCCCCGATATACCACACTGTACACGAAGACGTAGAGCTTGGTATGATACTCTCTTAGGAGGAATGGGAACACTGTTTGGTGTAGCTAATGCTGCAGATAACGAAGTAACCAGAACAACGTTATCTAACACAGGGCAACATGCATCAGAGGCTATACATCAAGTAGGGGTATGGCTTCCAAAAGCTATGATAGGGCAATTGGAAAACACAGATGTTTGGAAAAAGCCATTTACATGGGAGTTAAAATTATGGAATGAAACATATGATGCGTTAAAGAATCTACCAAATAGAGGTAATTGGACAACCTGTGCATTGCAAATGATACATGCGGAAGCTCAAAAAGAGCGATTCCAGAGAATAATGACAACGGAAAATTATCACGAATGGAGACGGGTTTGGAATATTAGTAGCAAACTTTGGTTACAGTTACACTTGGAGCGAACAAAATGCAACAGTACATATTGTGCTGGGTATTGGACTCAGTACAATGTGTCTACTGTCAAAACGATATGTAAGTATCAAGTATTACCGGTGATTACTGCCACAGGATTTTGGTTTCTACATCTGGATGGAGAGTGGATGGATGTGGGAACTAATACAACTGATGAGATGAAAATGTGTGACGAAACAGACAGAGGAATGGCGTGTACATTACAACAGGGACACAGCAATCCATGTTTAACCGACTCAGAGGCTGTACTTTGTGATTGGACTAGGGAGCCACGAAGCGAGATGTTGTGGCAAATCGGACCACATGCTCTATGTGTGGCAACAATGCAAAATAATTCACAAGTACCATCGGTTCCTTTCGTTGGTTGCTTATATAATGTGCACCTATGGCATTGGGGAAACCAGACGTATCGTGACGAATTACTCTGTGTCTAATCGGCTGACACAAGTACAATGGGATGTACTAAAGAATCCCTGGAACCTCTCACTGGAGCGTTTCAAATGCGCATTGGAACAATCCACTGAAGTTCAGAAAATTATACAGTCACATATGTCTAACATCTCCAAGCTCATGGTGTCCACATTAGTAGCCAGTGGATGGGTACAACATGCTGCTAAAATAGTACAACAGTCCTCAGCCCATCACTGGTGGGACATCTTTTCAGGGATGTCAGTCACTGCTAGGAGGACTTTGGTGCCCCCTCTGATTCTGTTGGTTATTATAATAATATTGCTATCACTATGTAATCTGCTAACGTGTATCTACGTAAGACATATCCGAGCTGAAGTGGAGTGGGTGATTATGCAACGCATGAGATGATTGTACGCCTTGAGAAAAGTAATGGACACTTCGGTGTCGAGAACTACACTGTTAAGTTGGTGCCTCACCCCACTCATATATACATTTATGCTAGATGGGAAGGATGTTTATCACATCAATATATTCACAGAAACCTCACGTTGCGGAAATTATGGTCCATGTTCTTTCATGACATCATGAATCACACTGGAAATGGAATAGTGTTACCATTGACGTTTGACGGGTATATCAACTAATATGTGAAGCCTCAAGAGTGGAATGAAAGGAGTGTTAATTAGTGATGCTTCCCATAACCGTTGAATACCCGAATGTATTGTATCTCACTTGTTTTATCTGGTTCAAAGACAACATTGTATTGTATCTCATTTGTTTTATCTGGTTCAAAGACAACATTGTTGTGGGATTTCTTGACTGTTATCTCACTTGTTTTTCTAGTCAAGACGTCTAGACCGTTTCACACTCACTTGTTATCTGGTTCAAAGTCGACCATTGTTGTGGGATATCTTGATTGTTATGTTTCTCAGAGCCTGAAGGACACACTTAGGTGTCAAATGTAAATTGGTTACAATTGTTGCGGCGCCAGGTGGGACGGGTAGGCCACCCCCCCCTTTCTCTCGCACGCAACTGAAAAGTATAATAGAGAGATGCAGAGCACAAACAGGTAGAGTCTGCTGCGGGTTTCGTATGAACGCCCAGCTGGTTGACAAAGCGGACCTCTACCTGGGTGACGGCTCTCCACCTTCTCGGCATAGGTAAGAGGCTCATATGATTGATTTCACGCAATGTCAACTGTGTTTTGAGAACTTGCATTTGGTCGAAATAAATATGCCAGTTATTGAGGCTAAATAGCATTTGGGAACGTTGGTCTTTTGTTGAGTGCCATCTTTGTCTCCTGAGCGCCGACCAGCACCGATCCTTTCAATAAAACACCAGCACATGTCCATTTTAAGTTTGCCAATGACCATTTGGATGATACAGAGGAGTCATGGGAGAAAGTTTTGTGGTCAGATGAGACCAAAATGGAACTTTTTGGTCATAATTCCACTCACCGTGTTTGGAGGAATACGAATGATAAATTCCATCCCGAGAACATCATCCCTACTGTGAAGCATGAGGGTGGTAGCATCATGCTTTGGGGGTGCTTTTCTGCACATGGGACAGGACAACTGCACTGTATGAAGGAGATAATGACAGTGGTCATGTATTATGAGATTTTGGGGAACAACCTCTTTCCCTCAGTCAGAGCATTGAAGATGGGTCATGGCTGGGTCTTTCAACATGACAATGACCCAAAGGACACAACCAGGAAAACCAAGGAGTGGCTCCGTGAGAAACATATCAAGGTTCTGGCATGGCCTAGCCAGTCTCCAGACCTGAATCCAAGAGAAACTTTTTGGAGGGAGCTGAAACTCCATGTTTCTCAGCAACAGTCCAGAAACCTGTCTAATCTATAGAAGATCTGTGTGAAGAAGTGGGCCAAAATCCCTCCTGCAGTGTGTGTAAACCTGGTGAACAACTACAGGAAACGTTTGACCTTTGTAATTGCAAACAAAGGCTTCTGTACCAAATATTAACATTGTTTTTCTCAGCTGTTCAAATACTTATTTGCAGCTGTATTACACAAATAAATCATGAAAAAAATCATACATTGTGATTTCTGGATTTTTCCATTTAGATTATCTCTCTCACAGTGTACATGCACTACGATGAAAATTTCAGACCCCTCCATGATTTCTAAGTGGGAGAACTTGCAATATAGCAGGGTGTTCAAATACTCATTTTCTTCACTGTATTTTAGACTCAAGAAATTTCTCAGTTGTGAGTTTAAAATAGAGTTAAAGTCATGGTTTCTATTTTTTTCTTTTCCTTTCTATACCTTAAAAAATAAATGGAAATTAACTACAAATATATAAGGATCTTTTTATTGGGCTTCCCACGTATGTAATTTAACAATTTTAATGTGCACACACATGTATTTTTGTGTGCATTTGCAACTCCCCACCCCAAAGATTTTGAATTGTATTGAGGTCAGGACTGTTCGATGCCCATTTTGTAATTTGTTTTCCCCTTTCCAAAAATTCCCGTGTGCTCTTTCATGTGCTTTATTTTCTTTTTGGAGGATTGTTGATCTTCAAATCAAACCAATTTTCCTTGCACTGGGTAAGACATTTCACTGCAAAATCTCTTGATTTCCTTATGCTACATGACAGCTGTAATACAGGCTTCCAGTACCAGATGTAGAACAGTTGTAACAAATGTAGAATGGGGAAAAAGCTGTCCTTGAATCTGATTGTGATAAGCCTGGGTTTGAGCTGTCCATCTCAAAACGGGCAAATAAATGGTTTAGATTCTCTGCCAGCCGTGTTTCCGGCACACATCTTGTTTTTACTGTTGTAGTTTGTGATGTGTTGTTACCACTCCCACATTTTTTGAGTTGTTTTCTGTGAAGCACTTTACGATATTTCTTTTGTAGGCCACCTTGGCCACTCTGATGCCCCTCTTTAAGTTGGCTCTAGTGGCACTCCACTTTGCCTTGTCCCCTGACCTGAAGCCGGCGTTGTAGTGTCTCAGGAGTGCCTTGGTTGGGGAAAACCCGGATCCGTCTATTTACAGTCACAGTGTCTATATAGTTTTTGATGTAAGACAGAACAGTATCTGTGTGTTCCTGGAGGTTCTGGTGTTCAAATGATTCCCAAACAGTGCATGAAGAACAGTCCTGGAGTTGAGACAGTGCATTCTCAGGCCATGTTGTAATTGTCTTTGTTTGAGGCCTTATTTGTTTACGTAAGGGGATGTATATGGGCGTGATGGTGACGCAGACATGGTCGGATCCAGCAGGATGCAGGAGGGGGGAAGCCCTTTATGCGTGTTTAACATTAGAGTAAACATGGTTCAGGATTTTGTCTCCTCTGGTGGGACTCGTCACATACTGGACAAATTTGTGTAAAACAGTCTTTAAACACGCTTGGTTGAAGTACCCAGCAATAATCAATACTTTATTGCGGTGGGCGAGCTGCTGTTTGTTTACAGTCATGAGCAGACGGCTAACTGCTGCGCTAACAATAGCGTCCGGTGGGATATAGACAGCTACGACAATGACTATCGTTAGCTCCCTCGGTAGATAAAAGGGTCTGCAAGAGACCGCAAGGACCTCTAAATCAGGAGAACAGTGAGTGTTGATGATTCTGCTGTTAGAACACTATTCATTGTGCACAAAGACACACAGCACCCACATTTATTTTTTTGTATAGACATTGAAGTGAATAATGTTATATGTATTTTTCATTACAATATCTGTTTTAGAATGTTAAAGGGATGATACTTGGGCTTTAATGGCTTTAATACATTTCCTTGTGGAATCATCAACCCAATGTTTATTTGGAAAAAAAGTTGAAATTATTTTTAAATGTGGAACAAAACAATATAATGAGCCATACGTCTGTGTACTCTCTCCCAATATTTTGTGATCATGACAAAACTACCATAAATTACATCAAAACCAATTAAAAAACCTCTATGTTAATAACAATAAATGTAAGTCTAGAGAAGAAACTAGAGGTATTAAGTCGATTAACCATTAAACAGTACTGTATTACTCTTTACCTGGACTTTTTTTTTTTCCCA
Source organism: Syngnathoides biaculeatus (assembly GCF_019802595.1). Lineage (NCBI taxonomy): Eukaryota > Metazoa > Chordata > Actinopteri > Syngnathiformes > Syngnathidae > Syngnathoides > Syngnathoides biaculeatus. Next base: position 3,851,452 of record NC_084659.1, on the reverse strand, counting down.
TAGCCTGAAATCTTTTGGTTGCTTTTGGTCCAAAGTTACATTTTCGTTTGCCTTTGACCATTCCATTGACTTCGAGCTTCGAGTATAATATGCAAGGAATTTCTCCTGGAACAAATGAGAATTCCGTTTGAAAAATTCAGAAAGTTGGGAGCCACTACAAATTTTGCATCTAAATAAATTGCATGGCTGTACAGGTACAAACAGTACTCACCTTGCTCAGCATGATCCAGATGAGTTTCGTGTGCGTTCTGTCCTCTTGTTAGTTCTGCAACATTCAAACACTCAAGATCCCCCACATGTATGGCAAAAACGCGCCAAGTGGATGAGATGATGGCAGAAGAATGGACATAAATTGGCGTTGTATCGATTGGGAAACAATATTTCTGGGTACAGCACGCCTTCGCGTCACTTCCTGTCCAGTAACGTGGAATGGTGTGTTGATGGATGTTGCGTAGCGGAAAACAATATACTTCCTGAACTGTAACGTTGCCGAGAACGTCTGAATAAGGATCCTCCCTTGGCTTTTGTTTTGGTGTTTCGGCTTTTGTTTAAGTGTTTTCGCTTTTGTTGTAGTGTTTTGCACTTTACAGCCATCGTAGTTCTGACATCCTTTGCTCATGTCTGTGACCTGAAGTAATCCTGCCTTCTCCATGCTGAATTGTAGCAACTCATGAATTTCAGACAGCAAATTGTAGCCGGTAGATTTTCAGGCAGCAAATTGTAGCAACCATTGAAAATGTGATCACTCTACATTTCAAATTCAAATCCGGTTTTCTGCGGCATCCTGGTGGCACTAATCTACTTCCATAGATGACCCATTTCTTTAAAAACCAGCTGCACAACTAGCCCTTGTAGTTGACATATTATAGTCTTCGTTTAAGTTGAAACAAACTCACGGGCAGTTGTTTCTAATGTTTGGTGCAGTAGCAACAAATATGCTACGCTAACGATCGTAAAATCCAAAGCTCCCCCTTGGAGGTCAGACTTCAGGTTGGTGACGCACATTACTGTAATACATATAAATGTGTAACATAAGACATCAAATATCATATCAAAATTTACATGTATACCTTCTTTTTAACCACTCTATGTACCTGTATATGACTATATAATGTGATTGTATTGTGTATTTTTCATCCATACCTAAATATAATGTGGTCTATTGACCTTTTGAAAATAATTTTGGAAAAAATTGCACATTATTTTCAAGAAATTCATAGCTTCAATGATGAAATGGGGGCAGATGCTGACAGTGTCTCTGGAGATGTATACACTGTCTTCTGGACAGAATTACTAGACTGTGCAGCAGAAGGTGCCCTCACTCTCCCCAAAACGGCAAGAGGAAGAATGAAAATCGGTTGCCAGGATATTGGCCAACGGACTGAATGACCATGGGTATTTTCCATTTCAGATTGCACAAGCATATACAGCAGCCATAGTTGGTGAACACTCTGTTTCACCTGATTTACTGTTTGACTCCCTGATGTATTTAATCTGTATGTAGTCAATCTGAATGTCATCTATTGTCCACTGCTTTGCAAGAAGCTGTTACTGGTGATGATGATGGAAGTGTTTCTTGGTCTTATGGGTCGCATGGGAGTAAGAATAGTACCAGGACAAGATAACTTGAGAGCTGTCCTTATCCAGGTTTCCCACAAGCAAATCATCCAGCATCCAAAATATGCATTGGATAATAATGCAGAAGTTGCAGGACCAACACTCAGAACGATTTCCCCCAATGTAGAGGTTATGAAAAAGCTGTATGAGGACTTTAAACCAACAACACAAAAGGTGATTAAGATCAGGACAGCTTTTCCAGCTAATGCAGCAGAGAACCAAAGTTTGCAATGTTTACATCAGTACATGTGGGGATCGGATGACATAAGTATCCGGACGTTCATGGGATTTCTGACTGGGTAAGATGTTATCTGTGTAAAAGAAATTCAAGTGACTTTCAACTCTTTGGAAGGGTTAGCACGATGGGCAATTGCCCATACATCTGCCACAACTGTAGAGCTGCCATCAACTTACAGTAGCTATCTTGAGCTTTGCGCTGAAGTGGAGGCTACATTGTCCAGCAACACTTATACAATGGACATAGCTTAAAGGTCAAGTGTCATGAAACGGATGATTAATTATTAATGAAGAAACGGGAGCCAGTATGGACCCATCCCGTTTTTTTCCACCACAAAACATGATTTTGACTTATATGGCTTTTTGTAACTCCCACCATGAAAATCCTCTCGAAGGATTTGTTTATGAGAAGAAGCAGGAAGTGACATATGGGGGAGGAGCACCCTCCAGTGGACTCGTTTTTTTTCTATTAGTTTTACCCGCGGGAAGGTAGCTCGTTCCTTCGTGTTAGCCAAAATGACAGGTCCTTGCATTGGTGAATAGATATTGCTTGAACACTCGGGAGGATGGATTTCCCCTTCCTAAGTTTTTAAGAGACCCAGTTCGTCGTGAAAAATTGATTGCACAGGTGCAAAGGACTGGAGCTTCGAGTGTCCCAAACGACAGGTAGGTGTGTAAACAGCTACTAAAAAAAAATAGTTTGGGGCAGACCACGTACTCAGTTTCTCATAACGTATCAAAAGATCCGCGTACGTATGACAAGGTTGTTAAACGTGTTGATGTGCGCATCGGACGGCTGCCGCATCGGCTCTCCGGCGAAGGCTGCTGCGTCGGACACGGGCTATGAACAACGTCGCCGGCAATGGCCCACTCAGCCGCGTACAACGACAATGCTGTAAATCGGCCTGGCTTGGCGGTGTTGTTCATCGTGGACGGCGGCGGTTAAGAACAATGCCGCGGACGGCAGCTATGAACAACGCTGCTGGCAATGGCTAACGATCGTAAAAATTGCGTGCGACAACACCGCTGTAAAGCAGCCCGACTCGGCACCATGATAAGCCGCCTCGGCGCTGAAAATGAGACACCCCGGCCGACAAGGCTAGCGGCTGGGTCAGCCTTGTCGACAATGCTGAGCCAGTAGGCTCGGCCTTCCTGGCGTTGTGGAGCCAGCCGCTGTCGGCCGGGGTGGCTCATCTCCATTGCGGAAGTGGATCGGACGGGGAGGTGGTTTGGCCGTGATCGCATATCATTTAAATATGGTGCGAAACAGTGGGTTAATATTGCCCCGGTAACTTCTCTCAGTTTTGAGATGTTCTCTTCTTCGAAAAGCGCTTCCATGTCAGTAGGGGCCACAGTGTGTTTTCCATAGCGAATGTCCGGGCTGACATCACGGACAGGAGATGTGGCCAATTTGGCGACCACTTGGATGTCGAATGACAGTTCCACAACATTGCGCATAGATGACACGCTCTCCGCTCATATTTATTTTTTCGTATCGACACTGAAGTGAATAATGTTACATGTATTTTTCATTACAATATGTATTTTACAACATTTATATGGATGACACTTGACCTTTAAGAGTAAGTGATTGATGACGTACAAATTTTTGTCTTCCCCATTCAGTTAGTGATGATTGCTTGGACTGTGAATGTGGGCCATAGCAGGTTTAGAAACGGGTCCAAGCGGGGTGGAACAGTTGACGGAAGGTGTCTGGTGTTCTATACGACAGAAGAGTCTCCGCTAGGATGAAGGGCAAAACTTATAAAACAGTGGTGAAGCCGGCCATGATGCACTGATTAGAGACAGTGGCACTGAAGAAACAACAGTAAGCAGAACTGGAGGTAGCAGAAATGAAGATGCTGAGGTTCTTGGTCGGAATGAAAAGGTTGGCTAGGTTTAGAAACAAGCTCCTTAGAGGGACAGACAAAGTTGGATATTTTGGAGACAAGGTTAGAGAGAGCAGACTTCGATGGTTTGGACATGTTCAGAGATGAGAGAATGAGTATTAGTATAGTAATTGGTACAAGGGTGCTGAGGATGGAGCTGACAGGCAAAAGAGTGAGAGGAAGACCAAAGAAAAGGTTGATGGATGTTGCGTGGGAAGACATGCTGACACTGGGTGTTCGAGAAGAATATGCACGAGAAAGGCTTGGACAGAAAAAGATGACGTTTGGGAACACAAAAATGCTACCAATATCTCATTTATATTTGACAATTTGGCATAGGTTTCCACAAGAATTATGGAAGTTGACACAGATGATTTGCCTTTGTAGGCCACATAAAATCATGTGACCGGCCTGGATCCGGCTCCTGGGCCTTGAGTTTGACACCAGTGCGGTAACTTTAGAGGGCTGCAAGGGGGGAGGTGCTCATTCTCCCTGAAACTGATGGGTGTAAGGTTTGGTTTCAAGGAGAGAAACAGCCTGGAATTGTGGACTTTAATGATCTCCTGACATTAAAAAAAAAAAAAAAAGGATCAAATTGCAACAGGTGATTTATTTATTTTTTAAAATTGGTTACCTTTTTCCCAAGGAAAAACAGACACGCATTGGAGAGTGTGGGAATAAGTTTATTAATACGGTACAGGATTCTGGTCTTGGGTGGCAGGGTAAGAGTGCCAACTCTTCAAGGTTCAAACGAATGGATTCAAATTCAAATTATGCGATTCAGATTTTCAAACCAATGTTTCAAATTAAAAAAACTATTTTCAAATTCACTTTTTGAATACAATTCAAATCCAGTTCCTGCTGTTACATACAGGAGATGACAAGTATTTAAAATCCATCCATTTTCTGAGTCAATTATCCTCACGAGGGTTGCGGGAGTGCTGGCCGTGGAACACCTTCAACTGGTTGCCAGCCAATCACAGGCACTGAAAAACATTTTTCTCAAATACATTTCACAAGTACTACTGACATGACAATTTTACTGGATGATGGGAACGTCCAAAGTAATCCAGACATTCAAACCAAGTACAAAAAGAGAAATTAATCAGAATTTTTAATCTATTTAATAATTTAAAGTGATGAGGAAAGTTTTAAACACACCAGCTGGTATTTCTTTCTTTCTTGGTAAGAAACGCTATATTGCAATGATAGCGATAAAGCTCTGGCACGTGATGTCACCATTTTCACGGCGCCATATTGCCGGTCAAACAGAGCTGCTCGACATTGTATCGGAGGAACATATTCACAATGACCGAGACTTGTTGTGCTGTTGGTTGTTACAACAGACAAGACAGATATTCAAAGAGATCACTCTATAGCATACCACCTGAAAAGACCAGAAAAGATCATTTGATTTTCTTCAATTAAACATGATGGATGGTGCTCAACCAAAATACACACATGCCTGTGTAGCGATTGCTTCATTTCAGGTAGGAATTATTCTTCTCAATCTCAAATTACCAAGTAGTATTTAGAATGTCAAGTTGGCTCATTTGAGAACAATGTGAATTAAAAAAAAAAAAAAAAAAAACTGTTGCAGAGGTTTACAGAGGTTAAGTGTTGCCACAATCGCTTCAATGTACAGAAGAGATGACTCCCTTTCCTAATTTTCCCCCCCAATCATAGTTAATGAATGCGAGTTTGTGTAAAACCAGGGGTCATTTATTTAAATATTGGTATTTGTATTGAATATTAGCTGAAAAATCAAATGGATTTAGGCAAAGGTTAACATGTAGCCGAAGACGCTTCCATGTTCACAAGCCGTCAATCCGTCTTTTTTTTTTTCCAATCATAGTTAATGAATGTGAGTTTGTGTAAAACCAGGGGTCATTGATTTAAATATTGGTATTTGTATTTGATATTAGCTGAAAAGGTCGATGGATTCCGGCAAAGGTTAACGCGTGGTTGAACGCTTTCGTGTTCACGACCCGTCAACCCGTCACTATGTGAGATTTAGTCCTGATTGAGAACAGATCCACCAACCAAGTATTTGTATTCATCCAGACTTTTCCATGCTTTCAAACTCTTCCGTGTAAATCTTAACAACTTACTCACCAGATACATGTGTAGATCCAGTTATCCAAGACAAGCGGAAGTGGGTTAACGGTCCAATTTCTTATTGGTGAAAATGTCCACTTCGGCATTAAATATGGGTCCCCTATGCAAAGTGTCTCTAATTTTTTCACGTAGTTTCATTTATGATCACCTTCTAAATGTCTAACGGTATTGGGCAAAACTCTGGATGCCGTGCCAGAAGACATATTTTTGTTATGTCTCAACGGAATTAATTTGCAACAATGCTTTGTTTGACCGGCAATATGGAGAGTCACGTGATTTTATGACAGGTGCACGAGCTCTATATTTAGTGAGAAATATGTTGACGTGGTAAATACATCAGTTGCCATATAGCCCATAGAAATGCCCCAGTTACTAAATCAGACGAATATCGGGGATAAAATTTCATCATCTGATTTAAGCATAATGTATTTGTCAGTAGTAATGTCATATAAGAAACATTGGCCATAAAATAAAAAAAAAAAAACAGAAAATATTCATGCAGAGCAAAAAGCACACAAAATATAAAAGGACAACATTTGTTCAAAAGAAGGACAAAACTTTACCCAATTAAATGACCCAATATTATAAGAACTAGTAAAGAATATTCTATAGCAAACTAAAGGAGCAAAACAAGCAACACACAAACTGGAGAGTATTAAAATACGATTAAAAAATGTTCCCCCCAAAAAAGAAAAACACTCAGAATATTTTCTAAAAGTAAAAAGAACTTTTTTAGATGTAGCTAATGAATTTAATAACTGTCCATATTAGTTGTCAAGAAGCAAAAGAAATTCTTCAACAGCTCAGGAATTTCAATTAAAAAAAATAAACATCCTGTTGATTAATGCTAAGAAAGAAACTACATATTGCAAAACACTTCAAAATAAAATACAGTTTTGATATTATGGTCGAGATAAAAAGGTATTATCGAGAACAAATTCTTTTCAAACTATAACTCCCCCCACCAAAAAAATGAAAAGGTAATTCCTACATATCAAAAAATATAAAGCATAATATAACTAATATAATACAATATAACAGCAATACAAAAAACAGAAAACATGTGCGTAACTTATGTTAAAAAGTCAAGGAAAAAATATATATGATGGCATGAACAAGAAATTGCATTAATCTTATTTTGTGTTAGATTGCAGGGAAAACATTGTACGGATTGATTTATGTTTAAAGATTATTTTATTTTTCATTAATGAAATTTCAATCTGTAGTTATTTAATGCTTTGAAGGATTTTTTTTTAGGTTGTAATGGTGGGGATTTGGTGGGTTAAAATCAGCATAGGCTTAAAAAAAACAAAAAAACATGGCCTTACCCTTAGCCTATAAATGAAAACTTAAATATATTCTTACCTAAACTAGGGTTGCCTAAACATTTTTTTTTTTGCCCCAAGATCTAATTTTCACCAGCACCTCATGACCTACCTTTATTTTTATCTTGGGGAGTGGGTCACAACAATGTCTACGGTTTGAGAGCGCAGACAAATAGTGAGCTAAAATTCTGGGCCGCCGACACAGTTCAGTCTTGCACAACACATTAATTCATAGTGTAGTTTCTTCCAAATGATCATCAACGGACCTTTCCGACTGGCGATCTTCAGCTCTGCCCCACTTAGCTACAGTTGCCATGCCCCACAATCTTCCAAAATGGCGACTGATTTGAACTGGATTCTCTATCACGTATTCCAGATAATATTGGGGTATTTTTTTTCCCAAATGCGTCAGACTTGTCCAAGAGAGTTCTACAGAGAGGCCTCAACGATTTCACGCAAAGACATGTACACAAATTTAAGATTTTGAACGGAGCAAGACGCAATGTCAAGAGTTACAGCGAAACGTTGATCTATGCAAAAAAGTTTGACGCCTCACAAACTTCATATTGAAATCCAAATAGGATCAATTGGTGGAATCGTACTGCACATGTAAAGCAGGGTGAGTACTTTTTACTTGGAAAGAGTAATATCTTTGTAGTCTTATAAGTGAGTGGGTGTATTCATTTGACTTGGCTCGTAAAGGAACCCAGTGCCCTGTCTTAAAACTCCAATGCGATACAAATGGGCAAATAGACATTTCTCTTGCATGACATCGCGTATATACGCATTACTTCATTTAGCAGGTCAGTGATACACTAACTAAATAACTGAAAGTTGTTCTCCTGCAATGTATAAAGCACTGATAATAATTCGATCAAACTCAGAGAAGATACTTCTCCCTCACTTACCTTCGGACATACAGGCTTGTTTGTTATTGTTTACATTTAGTTGTACGCACGCTCTTCCACGAGCCTTAATCCATTGTAGACACTTCAACTGTTTTAGGGTTTGGAAAAATGAATCAACTGGGCCCCTTGTAACCTAGCTGGATATCTTTCATCAGAATTGCATGTTCCCCAAGCGCATCTGAGGACCATTTTGTTCGTAATATTAACTTTTCCAAGCGCACTCGTCTGATAACCCCCATTGCTTGTGGGGCATGACAACAAAAGGCGCGGGTCAAGCCAAGGGTTAATACAATGTGGCTGTCTGATTGGCTAGTATGGTACGAGTGATTCACAGGTCGAAAAGGTCCATTAGGGTGGAACGGTAAAATATACAGTAATAAGTAGTAAGCTTTTCTCTTCTAGGTCCACGCCAAATTCATTTTCATACCCTCGGATAAAAAGTGGAGATAACTCACTGACCTGCTTGTTAGTTCTGACATACTTAGCAGCTCCAGTTAACTTTTAGCGGTTGTATATACATATGCGTGACAGAAAAATTCAGTAATGTCATCAATTATATTTGTATATCAATCGAGTGACAGGATGGATGATAGGCTTCTCTTTTTATGTCATTGGGTCATCCAATCGACCAACACTACCTTTGCGATTGACCCGATTGACGCACTGAGCACTCCCAACCTAAACTAATTTGAAATCTTTTTGCTCACAGCGATTCTCACCAGCACAGTTGCATGTCTTATGCCCATTCTGAGAAGATAATCTTTGTCCACAACTGGCACAGGCAAAGGTTTCTTTCCATTGTGTGTTCTCGTGTGCCTGTTTAAGCTCCCCTTCACAGAGAATCTTTGACCGCAAACTGAGCAAACAAATGGTTTCTCTCCGGTGTGAGTTCTCGTGTGTCTTTTCAAGTGTTCTTTCCGGGCAAATCTTTGGTCACAAACAGCACAGGCAAACGGTTTATCACCAGTGTGGGTTCGTGTATGTATTTTTAAGTCTCCCTTCTGAGTGAATCTTTGAGGGCAAATGGAGCAGAAAAAAGGTTTCTCTCCAGTGTGTGTTGCTGTGTGTCTTTTTAAGCTCCCTTTCACAGCAAATCTTTGATTACAAATTATGCAGGAAAAAGGTTTATCACCTGTGTGGGTTCTTGTGTGCATTGTTAAGCTTCCCTTTTGAGTGAATCTTCGACCGCAAACTGAACAGGAAAAGGGTTTATCACCAGTGTGCCTTCGTGTGTGTACTTTTAAGGCGCACTTTTCAGAAAATCTTTTTCCACAAACTATGCAAACAATGGGTTTCTCTCCACTGTGTATTCTTGCATGGATTTTTAAGCTTCCTTTGACAGAAAATCTTTGACCACAAACTGAGCAGTCAAAAGGTTTATCACCAGTGTGGGTTCTTGTGTGTCTTTTCAAGCCTTCCTTCTCAGAGAATCTTTTACCACAAACTAAGCAGACAAATGGTTTCTCCCCAGTGTGGGTTCTTGTGTGAGTTTTTAAGTTTCCCTTCCTTGAAAATCTTTGATTACAAACTGAACAGGTAAAAGGCTTCTCTCCAGTGTGTATGATCCTGTGCTTGATTAAATTTCCTTTTTCGGAGAATGTTTTACCACAATCTGAACAAGCCAAAGGTTTCTCACCAGTGTGTTTTCTCACGTGTTGTTTCAAATTGTTCTCGTCATGCAAAGTTTTTCCACACTGAGAACATTTCCATCGTTTGTTGTCAGGGTGACAAGTCATCTCACCTCCAGACTGTTCGCCGTCATCAAAAGAGTGTGATGTGTCGTCACTGTTTGATAGTGGCGCGAAGAGCCCATCTACCTGTGATCCTCCACAATGGTCTTCTCCATCACTCACTCTTTTCATGTGTTGACTTGAGCTGTTACTTTGAGGCTCCATTCCTCCGTTCTCGTGACTTTCATCTTCACGCTTCAAAAGGACACCATTCAATGGAAACTTTGCTATATCCTCCTTCGCCTCCTCTTCCCGTTTGATGGAGGTGTATTCATCATCCTCTTCTTCTTTCACGTCAGAGAGTTGAGGCTCCTCGTCTTTGACACGGGGGAACTCTTCCTCCTGTTCCTCTTTGATGTGGGGAGGCTCAGGTTTCGGCCACACAAGATCTTCAGTGAGATCTGGAAGACAAGCAAACATGGTTTCATTAAATCAATCGTGTTCTGACTTCAATGATGTGTACTGTGGTTTACATTCATATATAACGTTATCAGGAGAGCTAGATGAGTAAATGATGAGATTAAGAAGAGTAAAATCAGTTTTAGAAAAGTACCAATGTCATGGAAAGCTGGCATACTGCTGCATTTCTGTAAAATAGCAAATGATTATATTCCCCTCCAAAAGTATTGGGACAGAAAAGTCCATTCCTTTGTTTCTGTTTTACATAAAAGTTATTTGCGCTTCAGATCAAAGAACAGATGAGACAGGTTGAGAGAATTGACCCCTCCGTGGATATTGCGCAATATGCGTCACTGACCAATCAGAGGCCAGAGATCTGCATAAACCAAAGCCCGTTTTTGCTCCCGCCATTTTCTCAGACAACATTGCATGGTCCAGTATAGGTTTTGTTAGCGTTTTATCACGTATTTGGGTTATTTAACAAAAAATATGGTTAAGAGGTGAAGTCACGGACTTTGTAATAGTGACGACAGGTATCCTGAAAGGCTAGTTGGTGGAGTTCGATTCGTACCCTTTCCAAAACCGAAGACCCAGTACGAAAAATGCCTTCGATGGATCAAACTTTGTGGAAGACTGCATCATCAACTAAATCCATCTAATATCAACCGGAACAGATATGTTTGCACGAAGGTATGCCCTATATTTGATTTTCAATACATGTCTCGTATAGATGAATTCGAAGTTCTTCGCTAGCATAACACTGCTGCGTGTGAACGATTGACACACTTATTCTTTGTTGAGCGATATTTAGCGATGATCAGACTGCACAAACGTATTGATTTCTTGCTGGCTCGCGGCCAGAAGCTTAACCAGACTGTGTTTGCACGAAGATATGCCCTAAATTTGATTTTTAATACACGTCTCGTATAAATGAATGAGACGTTCTCCGCTAGCATAACATTACTACGTGTGAACGATTGACACACTTATTCTTTGTTGAGCGATATTTAGCGATGATCGGACTGCACAAACGTATTGATTTCATGCTGGCTCGCGGCCAGAAGCTTAACCAGACTGTGTTTGCACGAAGATATGCCCTAAATTTGATTTTTAATACACGTCTCGTATAAATGAATTCAAAGTTCTTCGCTAGCATAACACTGCTGCGTGTGAACGATTGACACACTTATTCTTTGTTGAGCGATATTTAGCGATGATCGGACTGCACAAACGTATTGATTTCTTGCTGGCTCGCGGCCGAAGCTTAACCAGACTGTGTTTGCACAAAGATATGCTTCGCTAGCATAACATTGCTACGTGTGAATGATTGAATGAAATCAGAAGCATGGCGTCTCTCTCAGTTCAGAATGTATTGTATTTAGAATCTATAATATACCCTTGATTTGAATGAAATCAGAAGCATAGCGTCTGTCTCAGTTAACAATGTATTATATTGTATTTGCCATTTTTTACGAAATGTTTGTCTTACGTCAGCGCACGTGGCGTGACGTCACTTCGGGAGGCGTGGTTAAGTGCCCTGTTCGGAGGGGTCAATTCTCAACCTGGATCTAGATCACAGGTGTCCAACTCAAGGCCTGGGGGGCACACCTGGCCTGCCACATGATTTGATATGGCTTGCGAAGGTTAATCATGTTTTTAAACTTCCATGATTCTTGTTCAAACCTGTCCAAAAAAATTTCCAATTGTCATATAAGAAATTATAAAATTGAGATATGGCAAGGGTTCATGTATTACCAAACAACAATAGTTGAGAAACCCATTACCCTTGATTTATGATTCCAAAACTAGTTCATAAATTTCATATGTAAATATGAGGAGATCAAAGATTTTTACTGTTTTAGTCAACGGCCTTCTGAGGGAAACTAGAATTACAAACTGGCCCATGACAAAAATGAGTTTTACACCCTTGATCGAGATGAACTTCAAAATTTGTTCTGAAACTGACATCCTGAATATCAATGGTTTCTCCGTCGATGTGCATGTAAATACCATTGAAATACCCCTCGCTGAAATACTTGAAGCCCTGCTGTCTGCTTTTCAACGATATTTCACTGTTAGCGAAGAATGTGAGTGAGAAATCAGCCGGTAAATCGGACAGTTTCGCTCTATTCTTCTCTTGCTGCGCCGCCCTTTTTGCTAATTGTTTGTCTGACGTAGGCGCACGTGGTGTGACGTCACTTCAGGAGGTGTGGTTAAGTGTCCTGTACGGAGGGGTCAATTGTCATGTTGAAAGACCCAGCCACAACCCATCTTCAATGCTCTGACTGAGGGAAAGAGATTTTTCCCCAAAATCTCACAATACATGGCCGCGGTCATCCTCTCCTTAATACAATGTAGTCATCCTGTCCCATGTGCAGAAAAACACCCCCAAAGTATGATGCTACCACCCCTATGCTTCACAGTAGGGATGGTGTTGTTGGGATGGGACTCATCATTCGTCTTCCTCCAAACACGGTTAGTGGAATTATAACAAAAAAGTTCCATTTTAGTCTCATCTGACCACAAAACTTTCTCCCATGACTCCTCTGTATCATCCAAATGGTCATTGGCAAACTTAAAACGGGCCTTGACATGTGCTGGTTTAAGCAGGGGAACTTTCCGTGCCATGCATGATTTCAAACCATGACGTCTCAATGTATTACCAAGAGTCACCTTGGACACGGTGGTCCCAGCTCTTTGCAGGTCATTGACCAAGGGGATGCTTGGTAATTTCTCCGTACCCCTTTCCAGCCCTGTAGAGTTGTACAATTTTGTGTCTGGTGTCTTTGGACAGCTCTTTGGTCTTGGCCATGTTACAAGTTTGAGTCTTACTGATTGTATGGGGTGGACAGGTGTCTTTATGAAGCTAATGACCTCACGCAGGTGCATCTGATTCAGGATAATACATTGAGTGGGGGTGAACTTTTAAAAGTGGATTAACAGGTCTTAGAGGGTCAGAATTCTATCTGATAGACACGTTTTCAAATACTTAATTGCAGCTGTATCACACACAAAAAAAAAAAAGAAAAAAAAATCATACATTGGGATTTTTTTTACTTTTTAGAATATTTCTCTCTTATAGTGGACATGCACTTATGATGAAAATTTCAGACCCCTCCATGATTTCTAAGTGGGAGAACTTGCAATATATCATGGCATTCAAATACTTATTTTCTTCACTGTAGTCGTGGATTGGTAGACCTCTGAGAATGTCTTTTGGCCTGCGAATACAGCGCCTATTTGTTCTTTTGGTATCCTGAATTTTCCTTTGTGACGAGAGACAATATTTTTCCATGGCATTTTGTCACCTGAATTTTTCAAGACTAGAGACATTCGTAAGTCAACGTAACACTGCATTAAAATTCAAATCCATTTTCTAAAAATGTGAGAGATATGAACCAACCTGCTTTGTATTGCACTATTTGAGGCTGAAAAATGAACACAGCATCAGGGAGTTGTGGCTCCTTCTCATGTTTAAATCCACAAAGTTCCTCCTCGTACTCTGCAGTGCTTCTTGCAGACATTTTCACACGACGATCAAGACTTTACGATCTAAGGTGGAGGGACGACAAAAAGTAAGCGAAAGCCAGACATGACATGAAGTCGTTGGTTTTGCGATTAAGATTTGAAAATTGTAGCTGGAACAGTACGTTGGTTAAATTAGCAAAGCAGTGAAGTGGTAGACGCAATTACTGTCAACAAGAGGAAACAGTAGAATACTAAATTATGAATTGTAGGTACAGTGAAGAAAATAAGTTTTGAAAACCCTGCTCTCTTTCAAGTTCTACCACTTAGAAATCATGGTGGGGTCTGAAATTTCCATCGTAGGTGCATGTTCACTGTGAGAGAGATAATCGAAAAAGAAAAATCCAGAAATCACAATGTATGATTTTTTTAATGATTTTTGTGTGATTCAGTTGCAAATAAGATTTTATAAGGATTTTTCTTTTTAGATTATCTCTCTCACAGTGGACATGCTCCTACGATGAAAATTTCAGACCCCTCCATGATTTCTAAGTGGGAGAATTTACAATCTAGCAGGGTGTTCAAATACTCACTGTACATCACTGTCGTCACTGTATATTGGAGATGAGAGTCAGGCTTATGTAGGTTCCAGTACATCAAGTAATAAATGGGATTAATGAGGATGTTTTATTTTTGCAAGCACTGAAATGAGACAAATGCTTTGAAGATTTATTGGGAATGGTGAGGTCTAAAATAGTGTTAAAAACAAAACAGACCCTTGGACCTTAGGAAATGAGGTCACAAAAATGCCATTTCTATAAAAAAAAAAAAAAAAAAAACAGACGGTGGGAGGAATGAAGGCAGTGAGTAGAAATGGAAAGGAATAAACATTAAGATAAGATTAAAAAATATAGGATTGAGTGGGACAATGCATTTAATTGCAAAACAACGGTACAGGTCCGTGAGACTCTGGCACTTAGTAGTTGCTTGATCATTTTATTGTCAAAGGTGTTAGCTGGGGCGGGGGGGGGGGTTCCAGCGATTATTGTGAAAATGTATCGTTCACATCACAAATTTCAGTTTCATTTTTTGAAAGCAACAAGACTGTCAGCATCTTGCACTCTCTCTCTCTCTCTGTATATATATATATATATATATGTGTGTGTGTGTGTGTGTGTGTGATTTTACTTGTTTTGCTCCCGAGTAAATACATAACAGGGCTACTCTGATCCACACTCGATCATTTGAGCAGACGCCACAGCTGTAAAATCTGAAAGTGGCCCTTTCTTAATACATAAAACTAATACTATTCAAGCATTTTCCTACCAAAGAATCACGGGTTAAGTCCCAAATTTCCCAAGGATATCGTTTGATGAGCTCACACAAATCAAATCTGACAGAAAAATCGAGTTCTGGTCCCCTTTGTTAGCAAGGCTAAGCTAGCTCGAGAGGCTTTAACGTTCACTGAAACGATTTCAACCTGGCAATACAAATTTTAAAAATGTTTTAGTTCGGCAAAATTTTGACAGACTTACTGCGACGAGGATTCAGCACGTTTGATACAGAGTGGAATAAATGTAGTGAACTGCGTAAAGTTGATGAGCTGTTTTTTCTGCGTCTCCTTTTTCTTCTTCTTCTTGTCTTTTACGCAAAGCTATTTTATGGTGCATTACCCCCACCAACTGGGCTGGAGTGTGCAATTGGACAGTTGCGCTAGAATCGATGCGATAGAACATTACCCATTAGCCTCAGGCCAATGTTAACGTTTCCAGCGTCAAACAAGCAAACAAGCCAAATAGCCAACATGTTACTGCAATTTTTTTCTGTGAGAAACTCAATCGGATATAACACGCTTTCTTTTTTATGTTCATATGTAACTGTTGTGCTCCAATGAAAGGCGCATTCTTCTGTCTCACAGACTTTAAATTACAATTCTCTTCAGCATATTTGTAAAAATCTATTTTTTTTGTTTGTTTTTTGTTTATGTCAAATTGAATGGGGGATATGGATCTCTTCTATCCCTGAACAGTTTTACTGTGTCACTTCACCAGAGAGCAACCCCAATACCCCGGTCAACAGAACTCTGAGGCATAGACTTCTTTAACTGTGCCACATACACACCCTGTCAGGAAACAGGCAACGGGGTAAAACCCAAATGTAAGACACCAAGGCAAGGACCTCGTTTAGACGGAAGTTTAATCCAGGTAGAGGTGATACACATGGAGGCAGTCCAAAAAGACGACAGTATAAAAACGCGAGGAGGCAGCAGTTGAGCCCCCCCCCAAAAAAAAAAAAAAAATGAAACGAGGTCAGATACTTCAAGGCAAAAAAAAAAAAAAAACATGGAACACAAGACTTGACTCTTGGCAGGCAACACGGTGGAGCAGCTGTAGCGCACATCTGCCTCACAGTTCTGAGGACCGGGGTTCAAATCCCATCCCTGCCTGTGTGGAATTTACTTCTCCCCGTGCCTGCGTGGGTGTGGCATTCCGGTTTCCTTCCATATTCCAAAAACATCCAACTTGAATTGAACACTCTAAATTGCCGAGGTGTGATTGTGACTGTTGTCTGTCACCCTGCGATTAGTTGGCAACCAGTCTAGGGTGTAAATGCTACTGGGTTCTCGTCTGTGCGTAAGAATTTACACAGGTTTCTGTAGCAATGGGCGTTTATTGGAGTCCGAGGACATGTGACACAGTGTAGCGCCGGAGAAAAGGAGTCGGAGGCGGAGTGTCGGACACAAGAAAAGAACTTGCTTTATTGTTCGACATCACCAAACTAATCGCATAACGGCGGGAACTCTGTTAACCTTTTACTTCGGAATCGCAACAACAAAAACAGTCCGTGCGGAACCCCGCACCCCAACTCGAGGTCCCGCGGGTGAATTATGTAAACACCACAAGTGGCTATTATGGACTGCCACAGGTAAATTCATAGAACAACATCATAGATAACACCTTGGAGAGGTGAGACCCCTACTGGGCATAGTGACAACCAATAATATACACACGGTGTACCCCACCTCCTGCCTGATGACAGCCCGGATATGCTCCAGCACTCCCACGACCCTTGTCCGGATAAACGGCTAGGAAAATGGGTGGATGGATGGAGGTGCAGGCGAGGAGGCTGCCGCCAGGTGCCAATGGTATGACCACGCCCCTGACATACCCTATCCAAAAAAAATAAAAATACAATAAAACATCATGGAACAGTTTATTTTCAAAATTAAATTTAAAAAAAGTTGTATTATCTTGGGTCCACAATGCATTTCTTTTGACTGTATTTGCGCTTCCAGTTCCCCACGAAAATTAAAAATTACAAAAAATTAGAATACTGCCCAGCCCAAATTTTGCAGGGCAAATTGTTTGGAACTGTCTCGCACACTAATTATCGACTAAACTCAAAGCACCAGCACAAGTTTCCCCAGACATCATTTAATTGCTCGAGTTTGGTTCAAATGTCGCGGTTGTTTTCAAGATGGGGAAGACTGCAGAACAGTTCAGAAGTCCATTTGCCCCCATGTTTACCAGCTGCGGCACCGTGACGGGCAGGAGGGGCGGGGTACCTGATATTGTGTTATTTCTTTTGCGAACATTTCTTTCAAAGGAACAAGCGCTCGAGTCAATGACGTAGAATATAATAATATAAATAACAATATAAAATTTAAACGACGTCATTGGCTCGAGTTGACTGGGACCGGAAACGGAACCATTTTGTGTAGTCCTACGTATCGCTTGAGATACGTAGCTGTTGTAGTGCAGTAGATCCGGTCAATTTCCATAATAAAATACAATGACACGCAAATTTCAATACAATGAAAACGATATGAATTGGTCATTATTTCGCTATGGTTGGGTTATAGCAAGGTTAATGTAACTATTTTAAACCCGGAGCATTAACGTCACTGTCGGCCGAAGATTTACTTTCATTTTGAAGGGACGGCTGGTTTGACTTCAGTGGCTCGCTGAAATATTTCGGTGTAAGTGATCCTGGCTAATCTTTTTCCTTCTCGCCATGCGGGAGCAGGTACAATCACCTTCAGTTAATCCGAATTTTGTGAATCGTCGACATGGGATACCTGTGATCTCTCCTTTAATGGACTAAAACATCACTTGTGCAATCTTCGTGTCCGGTTGGAGTCGTTACGTGCATGTTGAATCTTTTCGGCCGAGTTTAGCCTGGTTATAGAACAAAGAGAAAGACAATCAACATGCGAAGCAGCGATCAAGCGTGAGGTGAAGTCTTCTTTGCGCTACCGAAGAATAAGATTTGACAAAAGTGACACTTGCTGCGGTTAAAGAAAAACACACTAACTAAATTCTGTCGTCTTTTTCTGAAAGTAATCTCCACTTTCATAGTCGTTGCTGTATTTATAGTAATCTGGATTATGAATCTGGCGGCACAGTGGGTACTGGTGAGCTCGTCTGCCACACAGTTCTGAGGACTAGTTCAAATCCTGGCTCGCAAGTGTGGGGTTTGCATGTTCTCCCCGTAGCTGTGTTGATTTTCTGCAGGCACTCCGGTTTCCTCTTGAAAAATAAACTTTTAGACTGTGTTTGCACGAAGATATGCCCTAAATTTGATTTTTAATACACGTCTCGTATAAATGAATGAGACGTTCTCCGCTAGCATAACACCGCTACGTGTGAACGATTGACACACTTATGCTTTGTTGAGCGATATTTAGCGATGATCGGATTGCACAAACGTATCGATTTCTTGCTGGCTCACGGCCGAAGCTTAACCAGACTGTGTTTGCAGGAAGATATGCCCTAAATTTGATTTTTAATACACGTCTCGTATAAATGAATGAGACGTTCTCCGCTAGCATAACATTGCTACGTGTGAATGATTGAATGAAATCAGAAGCATGGCGTCTCTCTCAGTTCAAAATGTATTGTATTTTCTATTTTTACTGTTTGTCTTACGTCAGCGCACGTGGCGTGACGTCACGTCAGGAGGCGTGGTTAAGTGCCCTGTACGGAGGGGTCAATTACATGGGACACCGTTATGCCCAGCGCTGATTTCTCAGATTTATCCTCATTTGATGAAGGAATAGCAGTATCGGTTGATCGGAAAGACAGAGGAATACTTCCATACAGATTTGAACCTGTGGATGTAAATAATGTTGAATATTCGGATGGTTCTTTGGGCGGAATGACGCAGAGAATGACGAGCGAGCTCTGCCGAGCGGCGGCGCAGCCGTGAGCTGAGCTCCGGCGGAGCTCGCTCGTCAGACTCCATGTCATTCCACCCAAAGAAATAGCTTGAGAGAACGCACCTTTATGTGCATGCGCTCAATGTATTTACCACAACTGAATATGGATGATAATCTCATGTCGGCACGGCGTCACACGGTCAATCAAGACTGCCTCGCAATTGACGCATTGAGCACCTCCTTTGACATGACTCATTATGTTTAGGACTTTCGACGTGCGCTCGCAGTACATGAAGAACCTCAGAACATGTGCTTTTGGCATCACTTCTGAACATGCTCAGTACGGTTAACTTGCATTTCCTGTTTCCGGGTGAATACTGATTGTTCAGGATCAGGGTTGTTTTGTTACCAACATTTATTGAAACATAAATTAATGTGAAGACTACAGAAAATAAGCAACGTCTTTCAATATCTATTTTTTCCTCTTGCAACAAATTTTACGCGTGTGATTTTTCGTGCTCGACTGCAGATTTGAGACTGCGATGGCGCACGAGCGTGGTCAGGTCCATCAAGTGTGAGTGCCTGTATTTCGTAATGTATACCTGGGGTACCAGTAGCAGGCTACTTAATTCTTGTAACGCAATAGTTTTCCCCCAGTTCTATTTATTTTAAAATTATTTCTCAATGGGGAGTATTAAGGTGGTAATAGATGTAATTGGGCATTAATTTTTTATTTCCAATTTGATTTTTTTCCAAGAGAAAGCTTATCTACATTCAAACACCAGCCCATCATGGGTGCAAAGTCTCAACCTTGTAAATTGGATTGGAATGTTCAAGCTCAGTGTCATTGTCTTAAACTCTGAACAAAATGTATCTGTCAGTGATAACACTCCAGCTTTTGGCAAAGCAGCATGTAGCTGGTCCATGAAGTCTTCGAATTCTATCTTGGTTGGGGATGAGACTTCACATCTTGGTGGTGTTGTGTCTTCTGACCCCTCAATTTTATCTTTAAGCCTTTTCCTTTTCTTTGAAGAGGAGGAAAAGTCAATGTCTCTGACCTGCTTGGATGGTGTGTTAAAAGTTGTAGCTGTCGGGAAAATCCAATATGTTGGAACATCGGTAATAGATGCTTCATTCCGAATAGGTGTAGCAGTCTCTAATCCAAACTGCCCCTATATGGCTGCAACCTTCACCAAGGCCAGCCATACATGTGCAATGGGCATACTGCACTGGACCATCTGATGACAAAATAACCCAAGGCTCCAGGGGCTTTTCTCTTATCCGGATGGAATGATGAACCTGTGACAAATGAAACAAAGTTGTTTAACAGAATGTCAGTTTGTGGAAGCCACTCTTACACTCGTAAGCATATATTTGTATTGTACGTATATATATATAAAAAAAAACTGTGAATTTTAAAATCAAGATGGATTTCAATTCTCAGCATGTTAATGCAGGTTTACATGTAGGCTTATTTGTAACATTTGCATGAATAACCATTACATGTATATTCAAAGTGTATATATATATATATATATATATATATATATATATAAATATTATAGGGCCACTGTCATGAAATGCATGATTTTTAGTATGTTATTACTGGAAAAAACAGCAGCTAGTTTTGTCCCATGCCTTTTTTTACTACAAAACATGATTTTGACGTATATGGCTTTTTGTAACTCCCGCCATGAAAAGCCTCTTGAGGGATTTATTTCTGAGAAGAAGCAGGAAGTGACGTATGGGGCAGGAGGGCCCTCAAGCGGACTCGTTTGTTTCAATTAGTTTTACGTGCGGGAAGGTGGCTCGTTGTTCCTTCGTGTTAGCTAAAATGCTGACTTGCTGCATTGCTGGATATTGCTCGAACACTCGGGAGGATGGATTTACCCTTCATAAGTTTCTAAGAGACCTGGTTCGTCGTGAAAAATTGATTGCACAGGTGCAAAGGATGAGAGCTTCGTGGCTTCCAAATGGCAGGTAGGTGTCGATACAGCTACTAAAAAAAAAAACAATAGTTTGGGGGGGGGCGTAATCCGTAAATTAGGGGTGCTAAATATGTCGATGTGCGCATTGGAAGGCTTCCGTGCAACAGCCGCTGAAGGACGGCCTCCGCAGCCGCCTTGTGGAAAAGGCCGAGCTGGGCGCCAACCTTGTTGGCTGGGGTGGCTCGTCGCCGACACGGAAGTGGATCGGCTGGGGTGCCTCGTCGCCGCCACGGAGGTGGATCGGACGGGGAGGCGGTTTGGCCATGATCTGCAGCTTCTTTTTCTTTTGGCTTGTCTCGTTAGGGGTCGCCACAGTGTGTCATCTTTTTCCATCTAAGCCTATCTCCTGCATCTTCCTCTCCAACACCTACTGTCCTCACGTCTTCCCTCAGATCATCCATCAACCTTCTCTGTGGTCTTCCTCTTGCTCTTTTGCAAGGCAGCTCCATTCCCAGCACCCTTCTACCAATATACTCACTCTCTCGCCTCTAGACATGTTCTGATCATTAAAGTCTGCTCTCATAAACCTTGTCTTCAAAACATTCAAATTTGGCTGTCCCTAAAAATTTTTCATTTTCTAATCTTATCCATCCTGCTCACACCTAGAGAGAACCTCAACATCTTTATTTCTGCCACCTCCAGTTCTGTTTCCTTTTTTCTCTTCAGTGCCACTGTCTCTAATCCATACATCATGGCCAACTTCACCACTGTTTTATAAACTTTGCCCTTTATCCAAGCAGAGACTCTTCTGTCACATAACACACCTGACACCTTCTGCCAGCTGTCTCAACCACCTTGGGCCCGTTTCTTCATTTCCTTACCACACTCACCATTGCTTTGTATTGTTGACCCCAAGTATTTGAAGTCGTCCACCCTCGCTCTCTCTTCTACCTGGAGCCTCACTCTTCCTCCTCCACCCATCTCATTCACACACACATATTCTGTTTTACTTCGGCTAATTTTCATTGGTGTATTGGTAATTAAGCAAAAAATGTGACCTCAGTGAAAACAAAGGATTGCTACTTAAATTACATATTCATTTACTACATATGCTTGTGTATTTAAAAAAGGAAACTTCCGGTCATTCACTGAAAAATGAAAAAATCTTAATCCGATAGATCATATCACATGAACTGTACCTTGAAAATTTTAAGTTAATACGATATAATGGTGTTTTGAGAAGATTTTTATCGGCAATCATGAATTTTCACAGGTGCCGCCATTTTGGTGAGTCACATGAGCATATGTGATGTATTCTGTGAATAAACATGGCCAATTTGTAGTGTGTCATTACATGCAGTACAACCACTATCGGACACGTGAAAATAACCTACTGCATTCCGGAATGTTGACGTAATTTGGATAGAAATAATCTGAGGAATGCTCGGTGGCACGTTCTGCCCAGCAAGAAAAAGAAACCTTTAAGGACCCAGTGGCTAGCGAAGTGTGGTCGCCCTGAGTCATACGACAAACAGGCCAGGGTATGCAGTGAACATTTTGTGTACCCAGACGATTATTCAACGAGTATGGTTCGGTACTCTATGGGTTATTTGAAAGAATCTTTGCTCAATCCAGGAGCAGTCCCTTCAATATTCATTGATCAATTTGCTGAGCAGGAGAAAGGGACACAACAGCCACTAGTGCTCGGAAGCACACCAGTCAGTGATGCCAGTTTTGCATGTAATAGTAGTAGTTCAAGTCCATAGCGACCCAGAGCAAGCTATGCAGCAAGAAGCAAGAGAAGGGTAAGTGATCCTAAGATCTATCCTGTCTAGTTGCTGTTTTATCGGGGATAGAATTTTAATTCTCCATTACATTTCTCAGGTTGTTGAGGAAATGCTTTCCCCCGTCATCCCTGTTGTGGGTGATCAGGAAATGTCTGCTGATCCAGAACAAGCAGATGCTAGTTGTACAGAAGATCTTGGCCTACATGAAACACACAACCCTTCCATTATTGAGGGTGACGCTAGGTTTGGTCAATCTTCAAGTGCCATGTTGCCTCCAGATTTTCACTGTAAATGCTACAGGCATGCTATTACTGTCAAAGGTATGTAGGTGGTGCGAACACTTTTTTTGTGAGACTGTATGTACTCGTACTGTTCTACTGTAGGCCATGCCAGAAAGACGACCACCACATGCAGCAATTCCTTAATTGATATGTCAAAGAAGAAGAAATAGCAGATGAACTGTCACATCAATGTTATTTTACATATGTGCTGTATGGTCTTTTGAATCATAATAAAGCTGAAGTCCTGAAGAATCAATTCAAATAGTTCCACTGATTTCCAATTGATATTCATGAGCTGTGCATTATTTCAATTTAATGATGGGTATTAAATATTTGCCTCTGAAAATACATGGATTTAAATTATTTTCAACTACTTTATTTCAGATGCATCAATGCAGACACATATATACCTAATAATTGAGGCAGTTCCTAATGGCTCCGTCACACCATGACATTCTGGTCAACGTCCTCTGAACATTTCAATCGTTCTCAAACGTCTGGTGGATTTTTTTCTCAAATAAAGTAAATTTCTCAAATATTATATAATTGACAACTGTTAATAAGATTAGGCCTATCTGTATCACTGGCCCTCTAGATCACTCATTTTATTGCTCACTTTTATATATCATGATCTCTCTCTCTCTCTTATGTAAACAAATTACTTGTGTACTTATTTCTGAAGTATAAGTACAAGTGTAGTAGCCTATTTGAGATATCACTGTCTACATTTTTATGTCTGAAGTTTGGCAAAATCATTTTGGCTATTTGGACTCATATTTTAATGTTTCAAAATATTATGCTTGCCCTGTATTTACACTCCCCGTCGACGGAAGACATTTTCAGTGTTTTTCCAACTTGGTCATTCTCATCCGTGTTACAGTACAACACCAAGACAAAAATAAAAAAGTGCTTCCAGTTCCCAAACTGGTGGCCGCTAAAACGAGGAGACTCTGGTCCGGTCGATCGTACTTCAATAAATCCTGCTAAATTTGGACCGAAGGTTGTGACTCCTCAACGTGGGACACCCCCGGTGACGATTTCAGTGGACTAAAATCATCATCTGTGTAATCTTAGTGCCCAAATTGGAGCCGTATCATTCGTGTTGAAGCTGCTCGGACTATCTTAGTCTAGCCTAGCTCGCTAACAACAAGACGCGTCTATAATCAAATCTTTGCTGAGTGGGAAAAGATCAAATACTAGTACCTACACGACTTGCAAAGCCTACGTATCGTATACAACGAGGACTGTGAGTACTTATAGGAAGTTGGGCAAGTGGAGCCTTCAACTTAAACTTGCTTCTCGGCCCAGCCTTCCTTAGCTTAGCTGTCTAACAGCGAGACGGATTTGTGATCAAATTGTTGCTGTTTAAGAAACATAAAACGTGAGTAACTACATAACTTGTACGACGTACACAACTTGTACAACGAGGACCGTGAGTACTGATAGAAAACTACACAAGTGGACCCAACCTTCAACTACTGGAATGGGAGCCATTGTGGTTTAAATCTTTCATCTCAATATCCTTTATATCTCCATATCCTTTATATTTTCATACTCGAACCTTACTTACCCACATACCATGTTAACTTTAACATAGACTAGGTAGTATGTGAACTGTGTCCCTTATGTGCTGATTTTGTTTATTTGATTGCTTTTATTTGACTATCTGCAGCCGAATGGGGGGCACATGCCTCTGCAACCTGTAGGCTGGTCCCAAGCCCAGATAAATGCAGAGGGTTGCGTCAGGAAGGGCATTCGGCGTAAAACTGCCAAACCTATATGAGCGTTCATCAAACTAATTCCATAACGGATAAATCGTGGCCCAGGCTAATTACACTCGCCCCCGGCACTGTTAATCTGCAAGGCGGAGGTAGAAATTCAGATAATGTGGGTCGAAGACAAAAAAAGGGGAGGAAAGCGGCTTAGTCGGCAGAAGAAGATCAGGAATGCAGAGACCCTACAACTGTGTATAGGGAGTTTGAATGTTGGAACTATGACAGGAAAACCTCAAGAGTTAGTTGAGATGATGATTAGGAGAAAGGTTGATATATTGTGCATCCAAGAGATCCAGTGGAAAGGGAGTAAGGCTAGAAGTTTAGGATCAGGGTTTAAAATATTTGACCATGGAGTAGATGGGAAGAGAAATGGAGTAGGGGTTATTTTAAATGAAGAGCTGGCTAAGAATGTCTTGGAGGTGAAAAGAGTATCAGATCAAGTGATGAGGCTGAAATTTAAAATTGAGGGTATTGTGTGTAATATTATTAGCAGCGATGCCACACAGGTAGGATGTGACCTCGAGTTGAAAGAGAAATTTTGGAAGGAACTAGACAAAGTAGTTCTGAGCATCCCAGACAGCGAGAGAGTTGTGATTGGTGCAGATTTCAATAGACATGTCGGCGAAGGAAATGGGGGCGATGAAGAAGAAGAAGTGATGGGTAAGTACGGCATCCAGGAAAGCAACTTTGAGGGACAGATGGTGGTGGACTTCGCAAAAAGGAGGGAAATAGCAGTAGTGAACACTTATTTCCAGAAGAGAGTGACCTACAAGAGCGGCGGTAGAAGCACGCAGGTGGATTATATTTTGTGCAGACGATGTAATCTGAAGGAGGTTGCTGACTGGTAAGGTAGTGGTAGAGGAGCGTGTAGCTCGACAGCATAGGATGGGGGGGGGGTGTAGAAATGACTGGTAGCGGGTAGGAAGATTAAGAAGACAAAGGTAGACCAGAGATTCAGGTGGTGGAGGTTGAGAAAGGACGAATGTTGTGTGGCCTTTTGGAAAGAGGTGAGACAGGCTCTAGGTCAGTGGTTCCCAAAGTCAACCTGGGCCCGGACCCCCAGTGAGTTGTTCAAAAAGGTACTGGACCCCCAACCTCAACTTTTGCCAATAATATAGTGCTGGACACAGCTATGCCGTTCTGGTACAAAGAAATACTCCGTTTTAGTGGCTCACGTGCTCTTGCTTTTTATTTTTGCACAATAAATCAAAACGTGGTTCAACACTGGAAAGGGCAATTCTAACATCATGATTAGCTTCCAGACGATTTCGTTTTTCGTCTTCACATCACGCACCCCCTGGAAAGACGTTTTTCACCTCCTGGGGTTCCGTGGACCCTACTTTGGGAACCACTGCTCTAGGTGGACAGGAAGAGCTCTCAGAAGACTGGAATACTACTGGCAAGGTATTCAGAGAGGCAGGCAGGAGAGTACTTGGTGTGTCTTCTGGTAGGAAAGGTGAGAAGGAGACTTGGCGGTGGAACTCCAAAATAGAGGAAGTCATCCAAGGAAAGAGATGAGCGAAGAAGTGGGACAGTGAGAGCACTGAGGAGAGGCGAAAGGAATACATTGAGATCCGATGTAGGGCAAAGGTAGAGGTGGTGAAGGCTAAACAAAGAGCATATGATGACATGCACACCAGGTTGGACACGAAAGGAGAAAAGGATTTCTACAGGTTGGCCAGAGAGCGGGATTGAGATGGGAAGGATGTGCAGCAAGTAAAGGTGAATGAGGATAGTGATGGAATATCTTGACTGGTGCCAGTAATGTGCCAAGTAGATGGAAAGAATACTTTGAGAATTTAATGAATAAAGAAAATGAGAGAGAAGGAAGAGTAGTGAATGACCAGGAAGTGGCAATGATTAGTAAGGGGGAAGTTAGAAAGGCACTGAACAGGATGAAAAATGGAAAGACAATTGGTCTTGATGAAATACCAGTGGAGGTATGGAAGCAATTTGGAGAGGTGGCTGTGGAGTTTTTGACCAACTCATTCAATAGAATACTAGCGGGCAAGAAGATGCCTGGAGAATGGAGAAAAAGTGTGCTAGTTCACATTTTTAAGAACAAAGGGGATGTTCAGAGCTGTGGAAACTACAGAGGAATAAAGATGATGAGGCACACAATGAAGTTATGGGAAAGAGTAGTGGAGGCTAGACTCAGGACAGAAGTAAAAAAATAAATTTTTTAACGAATGTCTTTTCTGTTGCAGGATGTGAAAGGTGAACCTATGGATGATCATTTGCAGCTATAGTTGCCCCGAAAATGTCTTGGACAAATCAGCAGAAGATATTCTCCCTGGAGACCTATTTTGCGACAAAATCATACCAGAGTGTACAGATTCTGTTTCGAAAGCGTTTCCATTGTCGCAACTTTCCATTAAAACCAACGATTGTTAGTTACGAAAGAGGAGTGTATAAAAGTGATTCAAAACTTTGCCAGACGAGTACAGGTTTGCTTGCAACGAAATGGTGGACATTTGGAACACATCTTAGGAAAGCCATAAATTGATTAAAAATTGACAGAAATAGCTGAAACTCTGGTGAATGGTCTTCCATAAGCTGAATAATGTGTGGTTGTAATTTGAAATAAATAGCTTTTTAAACAAAGCCACAAATGAAATTTTCATGGGTACGTATCTTTTTGGGTCACCCTGTAGAATTAAACGTGGTCTTGTGAGCTTGACATTTTTCAGTTCTGGTAACGAAGGATTTTTAATTCGACTTGGTAAGCCTTGGTAAGGACTAAGTGCAAAGGAAAGACATAATACCGTGACTACCAAGAATCCTTGCATATTGCCTAGGGCCTGATTTCTATGACATGTTAACTTTTCCCAAAATACGCTGTGAAGCACTGTCCTCATAACAGTACAAAAACTCGGCATTTTTTTGGTAATAAAAACATTAAATTTCAAGCCAATCGGTTAGATATATTTTTTGAAATAGGACTCGGAATGGGAAAATCCATGCTAAATGCATTGTTCTTTTGTTGTCCCTGCGACGTCCTATATCAGACTTTAAACTTGTTTCCTTGCATTTGAAAATCAAATTCAATTTGCAGAGTTCTGTATTATGGAATTCATCAAAAATTTCACAGAAATTGTGTTTTCTTGCTTATCCACTGATGAAGTTTGGGGAAATATTTACATCGCTTTTTCATGAAAAACCGTCGGCCTATAAAGGTGAAGCAGAGAGTGAACAGTGAACAGCAACAACCATAAACAAGACGTTGTTCAAGTGAATTAAGATCATCACAAAATAAAAAACCTTTACAAACAAACTTTCACAGTGTCAAAGTAAATCTAAGTAAATTTACCTGTGGAATGCTTTTTCACACCCACGAAACTGGCGATTCGCATTGTTAATCACTGTCGCTGTACAGGTCGGCATGGTTGTTTTGAGAGTATCAAAATTTCGGATGGTGACCCCAGTTTTGGTGGCCAATGAGAATCCAGTCTTTTTTTTAATTGTTTTTTTTTAATCAATGGCTCCGCCACACAATCTTTTTCCTAGTTTATCTTACACACCCCCCCCACTCTGAAAGACGTTCACTCATAATTCCAAATGTTACAGTACTTACGCAGCCCATCAATGTCTTTTATAATGACAGCGTCCACCACCGCTGCTTTAGTTAGCATCACAGTCTGGGGAACGTCTGGGGAATGTAGTGCAAAAACGAGCTAGACATGCTGCTTATGTTTACTTTTGATATTAATGGAGAAAGTTAAAAAAAAAAAAAGAAATGCTGTTGTTTGAAGACGCAATGATTCTCGGCGTATGTGAATATCCGAAGAAAAAGTGGTTACACTGGACGAGATTTTCTCTTTTCCGAGTGGGAAAGGTCTGGTCTGAAGCCATAGTAGAAAGTGCAGGATCAGATGGTGTGTAATTTTAAATTTCTACCTTGGCGCAGCCTGATCCAGGATGAAAGCACAGACAATACAGTGCATTAAAAGCTTATTATGTATTTTAAATATAGAAGGCAACATAACATTAACCTTAAAACGGTTTGGGAGCATCACCCCCCCCCCCCACCTGCAAAACCCCACTCACGAGAGGCTTGTTGCTTGAAAAGTAGATCTTGTGGTAAAAAAGTATGGGCACCCCTGATCTAAGCCTATCTTGTGCATCTTCCTCTCTAACACCCACTGTCCTCGTGTCTTCCCTCACAACAGCCATCAACCTTTTCTTTGGTCTTCCTCTCACTCATTTGCCTGGCAACTCCATCCTCAGCACCCTTCTACCAACATACTCACTCTCTCTCCTCTGGACATGTCCAAACCATCGAAGTCTGCAATCTTGAATCTTGTCTCCAAAACATCCAACCATGGCTGTCTCTCGAATGAGGTCATTTCTAATTCTATCCAACCATCTCACATCTGAGCGAGAATCTCAACATCTTAATTTCTGCCACTTCCACTTCTGCTTGCTGTTGTCTCTTCAGTGACACAGTCTCGAATCCATACAGCATGAGCGGCCTCACTGCTGTTTTATAAACTTTGCCCTTCATCCTAGCATAGACTCGTCTGTCACATAACACACCAGACACCTTTCACCAGCTGTTCCACCTTGCTTGGACCCGTTTCTTCACATCCTTACCACACTCACCATTGCTCTGGATTGCTGACCCCAAGTATTTTAAGTCGTCCACTCTCACTATCTTTTCTCCCTAGAGCCTCACTCTTCCCCCTGTGCCCCTGTCATTCACGCACAAATATTCTGTTTTACTTTGGCTAATCTTCATTCCCCGCTCCTTGAGCCGTCACCTTATTGTGGTGGAGGGGTTTGTGTCTCCCGATGATCCTAGGAGCTAAGTTGTCTCGGGCTTCATGCCTCTGGTAGGGTCACCCATGGCAAATAAGTCTGAGATGAGGGACCAGACAAAGTAGGACTCCACAACCCCTATGATGACTACAAAAACTGGATCTTGGTTTCCCTTGCTGGACGCCGGTCACCGGAGCCCCCCTCTGGATCCAAGCCTAGCAGTGGGGCTCGAAGACGAGAGCCTGGTGGCCGGGGCGGCACCCCTGGGGCTCGGCCGGGCACAGCCTGAAAGGATAACATGGGTCCCCCTTCCTGTGGGCTCACAACTTGTGAGAGGGGCCATAGGGGTCGGGTGCAATATAAACTGGGCAGTGGCCAAAGACCTTGGCGATCTGATCCCTGGCAACAGAAACTAGCTCTAGGGACATGGAATGTCACCTCTTTGGCAGGAAAGAAGCCCGAGTTGGTTTGTGAGGTCGAGAAGTTCCGACTAGATATAGTTGGACTCTCCTTTACACACCACTTGGGCTCTGGTACCACTCCTCTTGAGAGGAGTTGGACTCTGTTCCACTCTGGGGTTGCCTACGGGGAGAAACGCTGAGCAGGTGGGGGTATACTTATTGCCCCCCAGCTCGGGGCCTGTACGTTGGGGTTGGGAGTGGTGTTCTGTTATTGGACTTCTGTGCTCATCGCGGATTGTCCACAACGAACACCATGTTCAGGGATCAGGGTGTCCTCATGTGCACCTGGACCCAGGACACCCTAAGCCGCACTTTGATAATTGACTTTGTAGTCGTGTCATCGGACTTGCGACCACATGTCTTGGACACTCTGGTGAAGAGAGGGGCAGAGCTGTCAACTAATAACCACCTGGTGGTGCGTTGGCTCCGATGGTGGGGGAAGATGCCGGTCTGACGTGGCAGGCCCAAATGTTTTGTGAGGGTCTGCTGGGAACGGCTGGCTGATTCCCCTGTTAGAAGGAATTTCAACTCCTACCTCCGAAAAAACTTTGCTCATGTCTCGGGGGAGGCGGGTCACATTGAGTAAGAGTGGACGATGTTCCGCGCCTCCATTGCTGATGCTGTGGCCGTAAGGTGGTCGGTGCTTGTTGTGGCAGCAACCCGCAAATATGTCGGTGGAGACCAACAGTGAGGGATGCTGTCAAGTTGAAGAAGGAGTACTATTGGGCATTTTTACCCTGTGGGACTTCTGATGCAGCTGAGAGGTCCCGGTTGACCAAGCAGAATGCAGCTCCGGTGGTCACTGAGACAAAAATCTGGGTGTGGGAGAAGTTGGGGGAGATCTTGAAGAAAGACTTCAGGACGGCTTCGTGGAAATTCTGGTCCTGCGTCTCAGTATGGGTAAGCAGTGCATCATCAACACTGTGGAAAGTGGGGATGGGGTGCTGCTGACCTCAACTCCGGATGTTGTGAGTCAGTGGGGAGAATACTTCGAAGACCTCCTCAACTCTACTAACACATCTTCCCACTGAGGTGTTAAAAAGCTCCTTTGTGGCAGGCCCGCGAGGGTGGATGAGATTCGGCTGGAGTTCCTAAAGGCTCTGGATGTTGTGGGGCTGTCCTAGGTGTCACCTCTGTGACATTGCGTGGACATCGGGGACAGTGCCTCTGCATGTTCTTTTTAAGAAGGGGTACCGGGGGGTGGCCTGTGTTCCAACTATAGGGGGATCACACTCCTCACCTTCCATGGTAAGGTCTATTCAGTGGTGCTGGAGAGGAGGGACAGAGGAAGTTGAATCTCAGATCCAGGAGGAGCAATGTGGTTTTCGTCCTGGCCGTAGAACAGTGGACCAGCTCTACACCCTCGGCAGGATCCTCGAGGGAGCATGGGAGTTCGATCAACCAGTCTACATGTGTTTCGTGGACTAGGAGAAGGCGCTCAACCGTGTCCCTCGGGGAGTCTTGTGGGGGTGTTCTTCGGGAATATGGGGTACCAAGCCCCTTAATCCGGGCTGTTCGGTTTCCGGTGAGAGTTGGACTACGCCAAGGCTGCCCGTTGTCACCGAATTTTTTTTTCACAACTTTTTTTGACAGAATCTCGAGGCGCAGCCAAGGCGTAGAGAGTGTCTGGTTTGGTGGCCCCAGCATTGCATCAATGCTCTTTGCAGATGATGTGGTTCTTTTGGCTTCATCAAGACATGCTTTCCAATGCTCACTGGAGCAGTTTGCAGCAGAGTGTGAAGCTGTCGGGATGAGAATCAGCACCTCCAAATCTGAGACCATGGTCCTCAGTCAAAAAAGGGTGGCATGTCCTGCCCCGGTCGGGGATGAGATCCTGCCCCAAGTGAAGGAGTTCAAGTATCTCAAGGTCTTGTTCACAAGTGAGGGAAGAATGGAGCGGGAGATCAACAGACGGATTGGTGCAGCGGCATCTGCAGTGATAAGGACTTTGTATCGGTCCGTTGTGGTAAAGGGGGAGGTAAGTCGAAAGGCAAAGCTCTTAATTTACCAGTCGATCTATGTTCCTATCCTCACCTATGGGCATGAGCTATGGGTCGTGATCAAAAGAACAAGATCGCGGATACAAGCGGCTGAAATTAGTTTCTTTCACAGGGTGTCCGGGTTCTCCCTTAGGGATAGGGTGAGAAGCTTGATCATCCGGGAGGGGCTCTATGTGGAGCCGCTGCTCCTCCACATAGAGAGTAGGCAGATAAGGTGGCTGGGGCATTCGATCCGGATGCCTCCCGGACGCCTCCCTGATGAGGTGTCCCACTGGAAAAAGACCCCGGGGATGACCCAGGACACACTGGAGAGACAGTCCCTTGGATTGCCTTGTAACGCCTTGGGATCCCTCTGGAATAGCTGGAAGAAGTGGCTGGGGAAATGAAAGTCTGGGTGCCTGGTCCCTGCTGAAGCTACTTCCCCCGGGACCCGACCCGGAGAAGTGCTAGAGAATGAATGGATGGATGGATAATTTTGATTCCTCTCCTTTCCAGTGCATCTTTCTAATTGTTCCTCCACCTGCTCCCTGTTTTCACTGCATATCACTATATCATCAGCGAACATCATGATCCAAGGGGATTCCAGTCCAACCTCATCTGTCAGCCTATCCATTACCACAGCAAATGGGAAGGGGCTCAGATCTGATCCCTGATGTAGTCCCATCTCCATCTTAAATTCTTCTGTCACACCTACAGCACTTCTCACCACTGTTCTGCTGCCATCATACATGTCCTTTACTATTCTAACATATTTCTCTGCCACACCAGACTCATGCATTCAGTACCACAGTTCCTCTATTGGTACACTGTCATAGGCTTTCTCGAGATCCGCAAAGACACAATGTAGCTCCTTCTGACCTTCTCTGTAATTTTCCACTTGCATTCTCTGTGGTACTCTTTCTAGGCATGAAACCATGCAGTTACTCGCAAATGCATACTTCTGTCCTGAGTCTAGCCTCAACTACTCTTTCCAATAACTTAATTGTGTGGCTAATGAACTTTATTCCTCTATAGTTCCCACAGCTCTGAATATCGCCCTTATTTTAAGAAATTGGAACCAGGACACTTTTCCTCCATTATTCAGGCATCTTCTCGCCCGCTAGTATTCTATTGAATAAGTTGGTCAAAATCTCCACAGCCGCCTCTCCAAATTGCTTCGAAACCCCCACCGATATGTCATCAGGACCAACTGCCTTTCCATTTTTCATCCTCTTTAGTGCCTTTCTAGCTTCACCCTTACAAATCATTGCGACTTCCAGAAGACACACCGAGTACTCTCCTGCCTGTCTCTCTGATCACTTTGGCTGTAATAGTCCAGTCTTCTGGGAGGTCATCCTGTCCAGCCTGTCTCACCTCTTTCTGAAACACTGCGCAACATTCTTCCTTTCTCACCTTCCACCATATGGTTCTCTGCTCTACCTCTCTCCTTTAAATCTAAATACCCACCACCAGAGTCATCCTACACACCACCATCTCATGCTGTCAAGCCACACTCTCCCTTTCCACGACCTTACGACTACTTTACAGTCAGTAATCTTCTTCAGATTACATCATCTGCACAAATCCACTTCCACGGTTCTACCTCCACTCTTGTAGGTCACTCTATGTTCCTGCCTCTTCTGGAAAAAAGTGTTCACTCCAGCCATTTCCATCCTTTTTTCAAAGTCCACCACCATCTGTCCCTCAAGTTCCATTCCTGGATGCCGTACTTACCATTCAATTCTTCATCACCTCTGTTTACTTCACCAACATGTCCATTACAATCTATACCAATCACAACTCTCTCTCTCTCTGTGCATGGGATGCTCATAACTACATCATCTAGTTCCTTCCAGAATGTCTCTTTCAATTCTAGGTCAGATCCCACCTGTGGGGCATAGCGAGTAATCACATATTAAATACCACCCTCAATTTCAAATTTCAGCCTCATCACTCTAACTGATACTCTGATAATCCCCTCCTCTTTTAAAGGGGTCCACTCATGATTACAAATGTTACAGTATTTACGAAGCCCATCAATGTGGTTTATAATGACAGGGTGCTTAAGTCCTGCAGCCTGGGACTCCTCTGCATATTCTTTTATGGCTTGATGTTCTGGACCTGAAAGAGAGTATAGTCTTCCACGAGGGGGTGAGGAGCCGGGCAGCAAGTCAGTCGTAGCCATCGGAGTCGTATGGCCTGTGAGGAGGAAGCGACTTAGGCTTGCACTTGGAAAATACATCCTTCAGGCCATGGTAACAGGAGGGGACTGAAGACAAGTCTAACTCATCTTTGTGAGGTTTGAGCGGCCTCTTGCCTCTCCGCCTTTTGGCACAAGAGGCCCGTTAGTGCGCACTTGTCTCCCCAAGACCTGATTTGTCCGTCTTGAGTACGTTGGGTTATTTTGCCTAAAAAACCTCCATCCGCCGCATTTGCGTTAGAGGGGCGCTGTAACTCACGAGTCCCGAGTTCCATGCTTTTGACCAGATGTGAATTTAAAAGATTGGCATCTGAAACAGAGTCTATGAAAGCAGTCGACTTGAGTGGCCATCCTCCTGAACACACTACTTGGTCCGGACTGTCCTGGATAAAGTTGAGACTCACCATAGTCAGGGTTCGGGGTAGAGGTACCAGCTGGTTACTGTGTGCCCCGACTGCCCGCAGTAGAAGCAGAGTTCCTCCCTCAGCCGGCGTAAATGTTCCTCGGGTGACAGGCGGAGGTGGCCCAGTTGCCTGGGCATCTCCGCTTCATAAGATGCACCTTGAGGAGCGTCAGCATCCCTGATACGTAAAAGTGTATTCCTCCGCCAGGGATTGTCTTGCTCCCGATCCGTGAGTCTCTTGTCAGTTTTTAAAGTGAGAGCGATGAGTGAGTCCAGGTCTGTCGGCCAGTCCAGCTGTATCAACTGGTACTTTACCATGGGGGACAGCCCTTGAATGAATGTATCTAGGAGCGCACTGTTCTTCCACTGGCTTTCGGCTGTAAGAAAAGGGAAGTCAATGGCGAAGTCGGAAACTCTGCGCTTGCCTTGCCGCAGCATGATCAAAGAGTTCGCCGCTTCGCGTTCAAGGGGAGGTGCTGTCTTGCAAGGGGCTCCACTCCGATTGAGACGGACCGTCATATTTAGCTTCTTCCATTTTCTAATGATTGCTCCAACAGTGGACCTTTTTTCAACAAGCTGCTTAGCAATTTCTCCGTAGCCCTTTCCAGCAATGTGGAGTTGTATAATTTTGTTTCTGGTGTCTTTGGACACCTCTTTGGTCTTGGCCATGTTACAAGTTTGAGTCTTACTGGTTGTATGGGGTGGACGGGTATCTTTATGCAGCTAATGACCTCACACAGGTGCATCTGATTCAGGACAATACATGGAGTGGAGGTGGACTTTTAATGGCCGACTATCAGCTCTTTGAGGGTCAGAATTCTAGCTGATAGACAGCTGTTCAAATACATATTTGCAGCTGTATCACAAATAAATTGTGAAAAAAAATCATACATTGTGATTTCTGGATTTCTGATCTTGTCAGATTTCTGAACTCAAGTGGGTTTGGCCCTGGTTAGTTCTTGGATGGGAGACCACCTGGGAATAGAGCTCGTGCACCTATGTCATAAAATTGTGACTTTTGTTTACCTCGCCATATTGCCGGTCAAGCTAAGCATTGCTCAATGCTAAGTTGGTTGGAGACGACACGTACATATGTCTTGTAGCATGATGTCCAGAGTCTTCTCCGACACTGTCAGACATTTAGAAGGTGAAAATAAACGACGGTACATGGAAAAATTAGAGACGCTTGGCATATAGGACCCGTAATGCCGAAATCGATGTTTTGGCCGATAACAAATTGGGCTGTTATTGCGCTTCCACTTGTCTTGGACAACTGGATATACATATGGATCAGGTGAGTAAGTCGTTGAGATTTACACGGAAAAGTTTGAAAGTATATAAAAGTCTGGACGCATACGATAAATTGTTGCTGGGTCTGTTCTCATCAGGAATAAATCCCACATGGTGACGGTTTTGACGGCTCATGAACTCGGAAGTGTGTTCAGCAACACGTTTAATCATGTTTAATTGCCAAAATCCATCGATATTTTCTGGTCTTTTCAGCTGGTATCCATAGACTGATCTCTTTGAAAAATTGTCTCATCTGTTGTGACAACCAACAGCACAACAGGTGTTGGGTATTGTAAATTTTCCTCTGGCAGTCGGTGCTACACTGGTACAACATTCAGGACAACCAGGAACAGCTCTAGTGATGGAGACTGTGGAGGATCACAAACAGACGATGACGATGATGATGATGATGATGATGATGAACAATCTGAAGCTGATATGACATGTTACATGACCAACACACGCGAGAAAGGTTCTTGGTGTAGAAAAACTTTTGCTTCTATGAAGAATTTCAAACAACATGTGAAAATACACACAGGTGAGAAGCCTTTTGCATGATCAGTTTGTGGTCAAAGATTCACTCGGAAGGGATAGTTGAAAATACACACAAGAACACACACTGGTTAGAAACCTTTTTCATGTCCAGTTTGTGATTAAAGATTTACTGAGAAGGGGCAATTAAAAATACACACAAGAACACACACTAGTGAGAAACCTTTTTCATGTCAAGTTTGTAATAAAGGCTTCAGTCTGAAGGGACATTTAAAAAGACATGCACGAGCAGACACTGGTGAGAAATCTTTGTCCTGCTCAGATGTGGCCAAACATTTTCTGTGAATGAGTTTAAAAAGACACAAGAACACACACAAATAAGAAACTTTTGCCTGCTCACTTTGGTCAAACATTCTCTTCAAAGTACAGTAATCCCTCATTTTTCACGGTTAACATGGACCATAACCCTCCGGGAAATGTGAAAAACTAAGAAGTATCCCACCCCCACAATACAACCCCCCCATCCACACCCCAGGAATTTTCATGTATGTGTATCTGGGTACCAGAATGAATAAAATACGTAAACAGTATTTATGCTTTACATATTTGAGACTAAGATTACAACACTACATGCATTTACTTAAATCTCTCTCAGGTTTATCACCTGACTTCTCGAATAGTATGGACAAAATACAAAGACAAGAAGAGTCTGTCTCATGAGGAGATCCAACTTTCTTGTATTCTGTGTACTAGCTATTATTGTATCTTCAACTCATAACAAAGGTCTCTTGTCTCCAAACAGCGGTTGATCAGATTTGAGCTTATCTGATCTGAAAAAGTGAAAATATCGGGCCAGTCGTTCAAAAATTTCTGAGTATTAAGCTGCCTTTAGTAGAAATGTCTGCATGTTTTTTGGAGATGACTGACATTTTTGGGACATGAAGCCACATTTCTTGGGCGAGCCTTGCAAGGAAGTGATACCCTGCCGTGTTTGTCATTTTTAAGATGACGTCCCTTTCTAGCCCAATCCATAAATTTTGTTGCTGTTTTTATGCACAATAAATTTGTGAGGGAACATAATTTTGGGGTACTAGCTATTTTTCATTCAACAATATATGACTACACTTAATTACATATAGATTTGTATGCTAAATCTACAAATACTTGTTATGCAACTAAGTGTAATTTTGAAAAAGCTAATAAAATCAGAAAAATATTTTTTCATTTTCAAGCAGCAACAATCACCCTTTGCGACAGCCAGACACGCTGCCCCACTTTGTAATACAGCGCCATCATCCTTTTGCAGTCCGCCGCGACCTTATAGTAGCATCCCTTGCGAACAAACATCTTTCTGGCTCGCTCAGTTTACAGTGTTTCACCATGGCCAAGGCTGATGGCACCGATGAGCCAGCATCTAAAGATGGGAAGTGAGAGGCCCCTATGACTGAGTAAAACTCCTTCCAAAAAACAGGAGACGAATTGTTGGCCCCTGTGAGACAACGCGTTGGCAGGCAAGCCATGATACTGAATACCTTGTTCATCAGGAACTAGGCCTTCTGCTTGGCGGAGGGGATTTTAGGGAGTGGGATAAAATGAACCATTTTGGAGAAGCGGTCCACCACTGAAAGGACAGCTGTGTGACCTTGCGAAGCCAGAAGCCCTGTCACAAAGTTTAGGGAGGTGTGATGACCACAGATGTCGAGGAACGAGCAGGAGGCGTAACTCCCCTAAGGGCCGTTGTCAGGAGGATTTGTTTTCTGCGCAAACTGGGCACGCATTGACATACTCCGTGACGTCCTTTTTAATATTCGTCCACCAAAAATGTTGTTCTATTACCGACCGGGTTTTTGCCATGCCCGGGTGACACACAGTGCAGTTGGTGTGGGCCCAGTCAATTACCCTTCCCTCAGCGGAGGAACGACATACAGCCTGATATCGGGGCAGCCTTCAGGGCTGAGAGACTCCTTAAGCGCATTTTTAGCTTGGGTCTCGATTTCCCAGTTGAAGACTGAGACGAAACAGGCGTCAGGAAGAGTAGGGGCATGGTCTGACTCTGTTCGCTCCCCATCATGTATACGTGACAGCGCATCGGGTTTCCCGTTCTTTGTCCCCGGCCGATAGGTCATCACAAAACGGAGCCATGTAAAAAAGAGTGCCCCCCTTGCTTGTCTGGCATTAAGCCTCTTTGGCTGATTAAATGGATTCAAAATTTTTATGGTCCGTCAGTATCAAGAACGAAACCTACGTCCCCTCTAACCAATGTCTCCATTTCGACATGTCTGTCTTGACTGCAAGCAGTTCGCAGTCTCTGATGTTATAATTTCGTTCCGCCTGAGTTAGCTTTCTGGAAAGGAATGTGCAGGGGTGTAGTCTTCCGTCCTTGGGATTTCTTTGTGAGAGAACCGCCCCTATCCCTGAATCCAACGCATCGACCTCGACGACAAACTGCCTATCAGGATCAGGCAAGATGAGGACTGGAGCTGCAATAAAGCTGCCCTTGACCTTACCAAAGACCGCCTGGCAGGCCGGATTCCAAACAAAGGAACTCCGGGGTGAGGTTAGCGCATCCAATGAGGCTGCCATGGTACTAAAGTTTGAGATGAATTTGCTGTGGAAGTTGGCAAACCCAATAAACCTTCTTCTTCTGCCTTCTTGCAAGTAGTAGGAGTGGGCCAATAAAGGACGGCCTCGACCTTGCAGGGATCCACGCGTATCTCCGCCAAGACAAAGCCCAGGAATAACAGGTCGTGACAAAACAGCTGCTGTAGCAGCACGAATGTGCCCGACATGGGATTTTTCGTCCGAGGAAAAAATCAGGATGTCATCTTGGTACACAAAAACATATATGTTAAGCATTTTGCGTAAAACGTCATTGATGAAATTCTGGAACATGGGTGGTGCATTCGTGAGTCCAAAAGGCATCACCAAGTATTCAGAGTCTCATGGGTGTGGTAAAAGCAGTCTTGCACTCATCCACCTCCCTTATGTGCACCTGGTGGTACGTATTCCTCAAGTCCAGATTGTTAAAAATCTTGGCCCCCATCAGCAGTTTGAAGGACGTGGCAATGAGGAGGAGAGGGTACCTGTTTTTTTACAGTGACATCGTTCAGTCCCTGGTAATCGATGCAGGGCTGCTGGGTCTTGTCTTTCTTTTCCACGAAGAAGAAGCCGGCCCCGGCCGCTGACGATGAGTGCCAGATCAGTCCTGCAGCCAGCAACTCTTGTACGTATACCTTCATGGCTTGATGCTCTGGACCTGAAAGAGAGAATAATCTCCTGCGAGGGGGTGAGGAGCCGGGCAGCAGGTCAATGGCGCAGTCATACGGCCTGTGGGGAGGAAGTAACTTGGCCTTACACTTGGAAAACACTTCCGTCAGGTCATGGTAGCAGGAGGGGATTGAAGTGAGGTCTGGCTCCTCTCGGGGGGCTTGGATGGCCTCTTCCCTCTCCGCCTTCAGGGACGAGAGGCACATGCGTGCGCATTTGGCTCCCCAGGATTCAATTTGTCTGGTAGACCAGTATACATGGCGGTTGTGTATTTTCAGCCAGGGTTTCCCCAGGAGTAGGTTATGACTGGCGATGTGAAAAACATGAAAGCTGATGAGTTCTGTGTGTGAGTCCTGAAATATCAGAGTGAGCATCTGAGTTCGGTGGGTTATCTCAACTTGCCATTTACCCCATAAGGCTTACGCGGGCATTGTACTTGTGAAGGTCCTCAAGCCCATGCTTTTGACCAGCTGAGAACTTAAAAGATTGCCATCTGAACCTGACTCTATGCATCGCATCATCTTAAGTGACTGTCCTCCCGAACACAAGGTGACACAAGGAAGTGTTTGGTCCGTACTGTCCTGAATGAAGTTGAGACACACCCTCGTTTGGGTTCGGCGTGAGGTTCAAGCTGGTTTGCCTGGACAGCATGTCCCGACTGCCCGCAGTAGAAGCAGAGATGCTCTCCCTGCGGGCGTGGACGTTCCTCGGGTGACAGGTGGGGGCGGCCTGGCAGCCTGGGTTTCTCCACTTAGTCAGACGTACGTCAAGGAGTGTTATTGTCCTTGATATGCGGTGGCGTGTCTGTCCACCAGGCATTGTCCTGCACGCATTCCTTGAGTCTCATATCTATTTTCAAAGTCAATGCGATGAGTGCGTCCAGGTCTGTCGGCAAGTCCAGCGGGATCAGCTAGTCCATTACAGCAGGGGACTGCCCTTGAAAGAACGCATCTTGGAGCGCCCTGTTGTTCCAGTGGCTTTTGGCTGCGAGAATACGGAAGTCATTGCTGTAGTCGGATACCCGGCGCTTGCCTTGCCATAGCGGGATCAAGGAGTTCACTGCGTCGCGTTCAGAGGATGCGAACTGGAACACTTGCGCCATGACCGTGACAAAGGATGTCCACGTTCGGCACGCATCTGTGCTGCGACTCCATTCCGCAGTAGCCCAGAATCTTGCCCCCCCCCCGTGAGGTGGGAGATCACAAACGCAACTTTGGACCAGTCGGTGGGAAAGGCAGGAGACTGTAAGTCGAAGTGCAGCTCACATTGGACGATGCAGGGCTTAAAAATTGACAGAGTCCCCAGAAAACCACTCTGGGCAGGAGAGCAGTGACCAAACTGCTCTCTGAGTGTCCGAGACCAGCGAGGGGAGCTACCTGAGCGTATGTGAAAGTGCCGCGGCACCTGCTGGATCCGGACTGCCGCTGGCTCCACTAGACAAGGATGCGAACAGAGTAATTACCTCCTGCAGCTGGTGAGTAAACCTTTGGAGGACTCCTTCAAGTTTGGCGAGACGTTGACCTTGGAGCTGGAGAGCGTGGCGTACCGGATCTGAGTCGGCTGGGTCCATATTATGGCCAGATCTTTCTGTCATGGCCAGAACTTTCGGCTGAATGCAAATGCACGACTCACGAGGCCTAGGAGCAGTTTGGGAGGAGTCTTTATTCGATCCAAGTTCTAAACACCACTAAGCAGTCCACGGAAGCAGCAGTCGCAGAATTGACAGGCGTAGGAGGAAGGTCAACAACGAGGCAGGGTTCGGTACATGGGATAGTAATAGCAGAGACAAAGAGTTGCAGGAACATGACATGGGATCAATAATCTGGCAAAGGCCAGACTGCACGTGCAGCCATGTATTCGTGTGCCGCAATCACTATTCTTCTGAAAACCTGGAGAAGGACTACAGTGTGCTTTTGGAACCGAGTCTGGAGCTGTTCCCCTCCTGGTGGTTATTTCCTTTCATCAATTATATTACATCATGTAAATTCTTTCAGCTAGTGCGTGCTGCACAGTGGGTCACACATCATGACCGTATGATAAGTATACAGTCACTTATAGATACACCAATACAAATCTAACATACAGGTTGTAGATTTAGTATATTTATTATCACTGTCTTGTATTTCCTCAAGGATTACATAAAATGTAAACACAATCTCCTTGCTCTTGCCTAGATGTACTTACTTTCTATAAAGGGAGCACTCCAAACATGGCTGGTTCTGGAAGGCTGCCAACCCTGTTTTCTTTGCAGGTCCGCACGAAATCGATAAGACTTTTTTGTTGTTTAATCCTGTCTTTTATGACAGCCCACTGCCAAGGTAATTGATAGCCATTAGTATTTTACAGTCTGTATTACATGATTAAAACGGATTGTTTTAAAAAGGTCTTCACTGTGATAAGACAACAAGCGTCTGCCTTCCACAGTATGGCAATACTTAATTGGAGACACTTTCATCGTGAAACAAAATCTATTTTTCAGTAATACGTAGAAATAAAACTCATCCCTACATTAGAAATCAGATTTCAGTCACAAAACTGCAAGGAATGTTGTTCATCGATTTATTATTCAACAGAATTTTGAAAATCCTTATTTTTCTACTACTGTAATATTTTGCTCATACTGTATTCTCAAAAACATTTCTCTGTGGGGGGAAAAACATGTCCAAAATGGAGTTCACCGAGACGAGGGTGTTGACAGCCGGACCTTGCTGCCACCAAACAGCTATAATTCAAACTGCACTTTTAAAATGGACAGGTTAATGCATGACAAAAATAATTCCCAATAATAATTTGATAAGAACATTGTAGTATTTCAAATAAACATCTGAGTTTGTTAAATTCAGAATAACATTTTTATTTGCAAAAAAAATGTCATTTGTAATTTGTTGAACTGTGGTCTGATGTGTGTTGAACTGTATTTCAACTAAGGTGTATCCTTTTGTAGTTTGAATGCGAAATGATTTTGTTGGTCACAGGGTCACTTAGGAATCGAGTCAGTTGAAAGAACAGCAACCTTGGGAGCAGACGTCTTATCTTGTTAATCACCCATAAACTACGTTCTTTTTGGGTAAGTAGGCAGATTAAAATATGTATTGTAACATCACTTCGAGTATAAGCGCATCATATTTTTCCGCTGATGTTGTACAAAATAGGGTGTCGGCTTCCAAAAATAATTGAACTCACTGTCAGTTAATGCAAAAGGAGTAAAATGTGGCCCGGTCTTTTAAATTCACGTTAGCAACCTATCTTAGGGAGCATGTATCAAGTTTGAACGTAAAATGCACAAGTGCAGCCTTCTGCAAGACAAATGCATTGAACAATTTTTGTCGGAATTGTAATTTGAATACACTCACCTCATTTGAGATTTGGTCTGTTGTGTGTTTACTTTACATATTTATACGCTGAAAAGAAAGCCACAGTCCAGATGCTGAATAGTCATTG
This sequence comes from Syngnathoides biaculeatus, assembly GCF_019802595.1. NCBI lineage: Eukaryota > Metazoa > Chordata > Actinopteri > Syngnathiformes > Syngnathidae > Syngnathoides > Syngnathoides biaculeatus. The sequence goes on along the minus strand of NC_084659.1, from coordinate 3,808,544 downwards.
CAAATGTGGAATCGTCTGAAGTTCAAGTGTGGTAGAGCCAAATAGACGAATTTGGAAGAGCGAGAGTAGGGCAACAAATTGGCTTGATAGTTCTCAGTCTGCTGAATGTGCAGCCCCATAGAAAATAATTTTAAAATAGTTAAAATTAGACAACCTCTCACATGCATCAGGGGACGGGCAAACCTCCGTGGCAAACGTGCAACTTGTAATCCTCATTGCTCTTGTAAGATTCAGGTTCGAGAGCCAGCACTAAAGGTTTGAGAACAGGCAGAGGCCAGATTGGTTGACCGATGGCAGCAGAAAACTGCCCTGTAGCTTCTCCTGAAGAGGGTATGTTGTCATATTTTTATAAAAGAATATTGCTGGCTTCAAATCGTTCAAGCCATGTCTGCGTGTCAAATGCAAACAAACCCTCAAATATGCTGAGTGCTGTGGTGTACCTGTACTTTTAACATTGTCAACTGCTGGTGCTTGTATTTGACCAATACTGTAGCTATTCTTGAGATCTCCACTGGATTTCACCAAGTCAGGATAGGAGACAAAGGCAGACGCAGAAGAGACTTCAATGATGCCTGCATTAACACCCGACAGACGAATGAGCATGTCAAAGCTTCAAAGTGTGGTATGCTCTTTCAAAAACTCGGAAACATTCTGTTCCAGTCTTCATTTAAAAAATAGATACGATGGCTGCAACTAGTGGTTAGGTCAATCATTAATCCACTGCTGATAATTTTTCAGGAACAAGTGCCTCTCCTATTCAGTTGTCTGCCAACTTCTTTTGCATCCTGTCCCGCCCTCAAAGGGTCCTGTACCAATACCACGTGGACTTCAAGCCACCAATGGAGTCCCATGGCCTTCAATCAGCCCTCTTATTCCAGCACAAGCGAACTCTGTTGCTCTGAATGTTCACTGCTTTGAATACTCTTTATGCCGCAAAGACTTCCTAACAAGGTGCCACCACACCCCACATTGACACCATAATTCGAATATAGTATAAATAGAACAATCTGGGCACGCATAGAGTACATGGAATATTAATGGGCACGTGTGCCATGTGTTCAGGTGACTGTGCTGCAAAGTATGACAAGTAATGGTGAGAAAGTGGAGATCAGTGTGACCCTGACGAATGAACTGCCTCCAACATCACCAATTTGCCTCCAGTTGCCATCATTGAATATCTTTTTACTGAACAGTTTTTTTCATGTTTGTCCCAAAATGTGGCTTTAGCGTGTATGTTAGATGCATTTGTCCAATTATGACATTATTTTTTATGTCTTCTGAAGGATTTTGCCACTACTTGTCATGCAACAGATTGGAAGCTATGATTACGATGCCAAATATCCACTCAGCATCCTGCAGCACAGGTATGTGTATGTATGTATGTACGTATGTATGTATGTATGTATGTATGTAAATATAAATACAGTCACTCACATTTGAAAAATGTACGTGTGTGGTCAGTCATGCTCGGGGATAAAGTTGCAGGTGTGATTAGGGATGGAATCTCAAGAACTTAAAATAACTCACTGGACTAGTATAACAATTATAAATTAAAAATAAACGAATACATAATTAAAATAAGAAACTAAAATTTCAAACTCAGAAATGGTAATTTCCAATTTCAACTGTTATTAGTAGAACATTATATAAAACGGTATTTCAAAATTTTCATCAATAAAAATTCTTAAACTGACAAACTTTAGCTGAAGAAAACTTAAATGCACTGGCCTGTCAAGGAATAAGCATGAATGGTCTGTACCCGCAATGTTTTGAAAATGCTGAAAGTTCAACATGATCGGCATTAGTGGCAACAGGCTAGCGATACATTGTAACAAACATTCCTGTTGCCAATCATCATGTGGTGTTGCGGGAGGTGGGGGGGGGGGTGGCACACATCGTGGGACTACCGTAAATAGGAAGCCAGCTAGCTAGAACGCGTGTTTATGTGCATGTGTGCGACGTATTGGCCACACCTGGATCAAGCGACGAGGTGGATGATAGTCTAATGTCTTTTTTTTTTTTGGGGGGGGGGGCACGGTGTCACACGATCAACCAAAACTGCCTCACATTCGACGCGTTGAGCCCCCCTGGTGTAATTGAATTTCCTCTGACAAGGCTTATTATGTTGATGGCTTTTGATGTAACTGCGCTCGCAGTACGTGAAGCAGCTCTGAACATGCGCTTTCGGCCTAACTTCCATACATGCTCGGTACGGTTAACTTGCATTTCCTGTTTCCAAGTGAATACTGGTTGTTTTGGAGCAGGCTTGTTTAGTGAACAACGTTTATGAAATAAACACGTAAATTAATGTCAAGACTACACAAAATAAGCGACGTCTTTCAATATCTATTTTTTCTACTCGTAACAAATTTTACCCACGTGATTTTTCATGCTCGACTGTGCAGATTTGCGAGCACGGAGGCGCGCAAGCACGGTCGCTTGCGCCAAATGTGAGTGACTGTGTGTGTATATATATATATATATATATATAACACTTTCTGGATTACAAGAATAAAACAAACCTAGTTCAGTGGTGGGTTATATTTGAGCTTTTCCCAAATGTTTAATAGGTGCATGAATCAGGATTGACTGACAATATGGCCAGGCTACACAACAAGCATCTTGCAGTAAGAGTCAGCCATCATGCTGTGTATCGACGTGAGCCATAAAGTGCTGCGCAGTGAGACTGTTCTGGACTTTATGATTAACCTGAGGCAGAGGTGTGGACCTCATTCCTTCACTGATGTCTGTACCAAGGAGCTTGTTGGACTCATTGCTCTCACGAAGTAAGAAGCATTTTGACCCGAACCTAATGAGATAGATTTGTTTGTTTGTTCAGTTGTTGTTTTGTTTTGTGTATGTTTGTTTGTCAATGTTAGGTACAACAACAAAACCTACGGGATTGATGACATTGCTTGGGCACAGACGACATCTTCAAGAACTACTATAAAAATGTTGGTTGCCAGAACGACGAGTCTCGAACTCCTGAAAGGGAGAAAAATTGATTAGTCAATCTACTATTAATAATGTTGCGTTGGACGTTGAGAGCATTAGAGATCCACTTTAAGTATTACAATTTTATTTGTACATATAAAAAAAAACGTTTGTGAGCATTTCACTAGGTTGTACAGAGACTACTGTGTTTTGAGCTTCCTTTATGAACTTATTTCTCAATGTTAACTGAAATCCCCTTGAAAGGGAACATTTTAATCATTGTGGTTGTGGTTAAAGTGGTGGCTGGACCACACAAAACTACATTTTAGTATGATACAGTTTTTACACTACTTGAGATGCACAAAATTAAACAAAACAAACAGACAAAAGTCAACATTTAAAAGATTTGTGGGAAAAGATATTGTTATTACAGTAAAATGTATTTTTTGTATGGGCCACTTACCTTGGAAATTTCAATCACTGCAATAAGAAAACTATTCATTAAGACAGTACTGTAATAAATCTCAAACTACAGTAGTAAGAATTATGTCTTTCAATACTTTTGAAGGCTGGTGTTTGTTTTTCCATTTGTTAGCCATCTAATGGGTATGAATTTTTTTTTTAAGCGACAGGGTGTGGAAATCCAAGACACCAATCAAGTTCTCCTAGTCAGCCACGTGAAAAGGCTTGCTCGAGGTCAAACACCTCCTGGACCACCTTTGCTCATCCCAGAGCTGTGCTACCTCACAGGTTCTCACTCCAATACGCACGTCAAATTCTCTGAGACTTGGTTAACGCCTTGGTGATACACAAATCCTGAAGTTGACCCTGATTCCTTGTGACAATTGGATTACTTCAAAAGAGCAATAAAAGACATTTACATCCTCGTTTGCTTGCAAAAAACTTGTGAGAGTCTAACCCACAAGGACCACAAATCCATCTTCAAATGTCCTTGAAACTGCCTAACACACATTTGTTGTCTGAACTCACAACCATTGACATCTACTCAACATCCCGATCCAATCAAGTGACTGAATGCAAGTGTGTCCATGATAACCTTTCAAACATGGAGGCCAGCATGGGTGACATTGGAAATGTGAATCTCTTCTCATTTTCTTCACTTGGTTAAACAAGGCTTTCAAATAGTCCTGAAAAAAGCTGTGATGCCCACGTCATATTGAAAACAAACTCCAAAAGTGTTTTCCATAGTTGCCCAACTCACACTGTTACACCGCACATCATTTTTCTTTGAGGAAGAAAAGGTCTGGGTTCTTATTGGTTCAGCTTGTTTCTTTCTCAGGCCTGACTGACAAGATGCGAGCCGACTACACCATCATGAAGGACCTGAGTGTGTACACCAAGCTGGTCCCAGAACAGAGGGCAGGATCCCTTCAAAGGTTTTCAGAAAACATAAATGAGAGAGTGTCCTTGTGTTCAAATTGAGACCTGATTTGGTTGTCAATTTTTCCCAACTGCTGTTCCGCTGGAACCTTCATTTTCTGGTTAATTTATGACTCACCTATATAGAAGTGAACATTGAAGAAAACTGTTGTTCAAATAGAGGCTTTGAAGTCTTTAAATTATTACTTGCATTCTTAATTTCATACCTCCAAACAAGCTTGGGGCCTTTTCTGCATACTCTTTGATGAACGAAGTGTCATTGACCTCAGCTTCATAGCAGACAGGTCGGTCTGAAGCCTCTAAATGATCATCATCTGGATTACATTTATGTTGATATTCCCCCGAAAAATTTGGAATTCAATTCAAGATTTGTAAATAATCAGTTTGAAGTGCAGTGTGAAATCATATTTCCAATGATGAAATCAGGCTACAAACAACAGAATTTCATTAACATGTGAGAAATGAATACAACGGTATCCTTTTTTTTCCCCGTCTGTTTGCATTTCTTGACTAAATCCATTCCTCATACTTTTGGTCATGATAAACCGTGATGTGAAATTTACAGACTTTTCACTTGACTTGGCAGGGACACTGAAGTCCAGAGAGAGTTGGCAAAGTGTGGTCTCAACTTTGACAGGCAGCTCCTCAGTTTGACTGGCAGAATCCTCCCACCAGAGAGGATTATCCAGGAATCAAGATTGGTGGAGCTGGAGTTGTGCCTCTTCAATCCATGGACATTGATGCCTGTGCCCCTTAGTATGTTTGCAACCCCCCGGACAGCTGATTGGGCGTTAGAGGTGCGTGGGTTGCCCTTGATTTCCTCTCCACCTCTGCAAAACTGGCTGCTGCTCTACACCCGGCGGAACACAAGGGAAGTGCAAAGCCTCCTGGAGATTCTCTATAAAGTGGCAGGCCCACTTAGGATCTACTTTCAAAAAGCGGTCATGTGAGGGCCATACAAAGTCTGCAATAAGCCATACTGAACTACGGGATGTAGTTTAAATCCAGTGTTGGCCGGCCATTTATTTTTCTTCTCCTTTTTAGGATTATGAAGATCATCGGGAGTCTCTGCTGAGAACACTGCAGCACAACGTTCAAGCTAAAACAGATGGTTGGTGGCAAAATATGTTCTGAAATTATTGGACATGAACGATAGGTCATTTTGTTTGTATCAGTGGGGTAAATGTTTCCAAATATATTCATGAATCAATTACATTGACAGCTTGACAACTCAAAAGTTAACTTGGAGTGAATGATATTTCAAATGATGACTCAACCAAACGAAAACATCTTCACTGCTGCTGTCTCACACTTTTTTTTTTTTTTTAGGTGGTAGTGGTCCTTGCCAGCAATAGAAAGGACAAGTATGACTGCATGAAGAAATACTTGTGCGTGGATTGCCCCACTCCTAGCCAGTGCGTTTTGGCTCATACCCTCAGCCACCCTCAAGCCCTCATGACTATTGCCACCAAGATTGTGTTGCAGATGTCCTGCAAAATGGGAGGAGAGCTTTGAAGTGTGGAGATAACTGTAAGTCACAGGCACAAACTGGATTGTTGCGTGGACTCGATTGCTACCACGATATTGCTGCTGGGAAAAGGTCCGTTGGGACTCTGGTGGCCAGCCTCAAGAATATGAGCAGGTATGGGAATCGAACAATGCGACTGTGACTTCTCCAATGTGTAACATTTGTTTTGTCTTTTGTCAAGGTGGTACTCAAAGGTCAAACTGCAAAACAGAGGTCAGGAAATTATGGATGGACTGAAGATAGCCATTGCTGGTAAGATCAAAATCTTGCACTAACAGTAAAATGAATGGAAATGCTCCTTTTACCTAAAATGGTTTTTTTTTTTTCAACAAAACTGAGACAATTGTTTTTGGCAATAAAGAAAAGAGAATTACTGTGAGTAAACACTTGGATGCTATCCTTTAAAACCAAAGACCAAGTCTGAAACCTTGGTGTTTCGATAGATTCTGACCTGACTTTCAACAGTCATATAAAATCAATCACAAAAATATTCAATCATAGGCAGAAAGTTAGTCAAAGAGATGTGGCACAAAAAAAGTTGAATTTCCAACTTTGTGAGGATAAAATGTGAGTCTATTGAACCATTGTCTCCAGCTATCTCTGCGAGACTAGCTCTTTTTAATATCGGGTCACTGGATAACAAATCAATGATGATTAATTACATCATTACAACCATGATCTGGACTTTTTGTTGTTAAATGAAACCTTTTTTTTTTTTAATTAAAGGTGACCCAAAGGGTATCTTTCATTTTTTTTTAGAATTTAATTTTTCCACACTTCTATATACAAAGAGGGAAAAAAGAGAGAAAAAAATACAATTAATTTACATTCATTAACAGTGGGATAATAGCTTTTATTTCATCTCCAATTATCTGATCTAGCATGTCATCCTCAACCAACTTCATACCCTTAAGTGAGCAAAGACATACAGTATATATATATATATATATATATTTATATATATATATATATATATATATATATTGTCATTTTCTGGACCCTTGATAGTGTGCGGTATTAATCCCAAGCATAAGAATAATCCTGATTTTCATAATTATCTCCATGTTTTATTTAATGTCTTTCCAGTATTTTAAAATGATTGGACAGTCCCAGAGCACATGAAAATGTGTCGCCTTATTCTGTCCACAATCTCTCCAGCAGGAGGTACTTGCATCCCGAGGGATCCTCTGAGCTGGAACTTCCAAAAAATCCAACTACATTTTTCCACCCAAATTCTCTCCAGGATAGAGCAGAAGTACTTTTCCACTGGTTGGAGATGATCTTTATCCAAGTTTCCACTTGCAGTTTAACGTTACTTTCCTTTTCCTATTTCTCTTATATATATATATATGGAATCATCACCATCACCGTCACTAATTCCTGTAATATTCTATAAATCTTAGATATGTTTCCACCCCCTGGGTCTGACTTATAAGCAAGAAGGAATACCTTAACCAAACAGTTTCTGATTCTTCATTTTTCATTATTTTCTCTTTGTAATATCTCAATTGCAAAAATCTATAAAAGTCTTGAGTGGTTAATCTAAACTGATTCTTTAGTTCCTGGAATTGTTGAAGTGCACCCCCATCATAAAGATCACTCTGTATGATGAGGGCCTTTTCTGCCCATTGTTTGAATCTTATGTCAAACCCGTTGGGTGGAAAATGTGAATCATATCCGATCCATTTTATTATCCAGTATGGTTCATTATGCTTGTTTTCATTAATTATTCAATGCCAAATCTTGATGGACACTTTTATTAATGGGTTGGGGTCTTTTAAAAACTTAACCAGGCCTCTGTCCCCTATGATGGCTTGTAATGGAACATCACTTAATATCATACATTCTATTTGTTTCCATTTTGCTCTCTAGGAAGGGTTACAAATGTCGACTTAAATTTTTATCTGCACCGCTTGATAGTAATTTTTAATATTTGGGAAAGCAAGGCCTCCCTTGTCTTTTGATAACTGGAGAGTCTTATAACGAATTCTTAGTCTCTTGGTTTGCCAAATAAATCTTTATTAATTTGTCTAATTCTCGAAATGCCCCTTTTGGGAGCTCTACTGGTATATTTTGGAACAGACAGAGTAATCTAGGTAGCACGTTCATTTTTATTGTTTCCACACTCTATCCTAATCCTAAAAGAGGAATCTGATTTAATTTTAGAGATTAAGGGTCGTAGTTCTCTGATATAATTGTTTCCAGTTTTATAGGAATATTCACCCATAAGTATTTAATTGTTTTACAATTCCAATTTACGTTGAGTTCTTCCTTGACGGGCTGGCTAGGGGAATAATTGAATGACAAAATTTTAGTTTTGTGTGTATTCAATTTATAACCTGATACCAGGCCATATTCTCTTTGAATTATTCTGGGAGGGATTTGGAGGTCTGTCCCAAATATATCAGAATATCATCTGCAAATGGAGCAATTTTATGTTTTTCATCCGTCACCTTGATGCCCTTTATCTTCTCATTCTGTTTGATCCACTGACTCAGTAGCTCGATAAAAAGAGCAAACAGTGCTGAGAGAGGGCAACCTTGGCGACAACCCCTCTGCAGGTCAAAGCCACCGGATAATCCTCCGTTGAGTTGTATTTTAGCAATTGGTTTGTGATATAAAGCTCGCATGGTCTTAGAAAAATCATTACGGAATTGGAATCTTTCTAGTATCTTATAATAAAAAAAAAAGCCAATCGATGGAATCAAACGCTTTCTCCGCGTCAAGCCCTAATAGGACAGTGTCTAGTCTGTTCTCGTTTGTTGTTAATTACATATAATGTCCTCCAGACATTGTCTTGGATTTGTCTTTGTTTTATGAAACCTGATTGATCCAACTGTATAATATCTGGGATTATTATTTCAAGGTCTTCTGCTAAAATTGAAGTAAAAGGATTATAGTCCACGTTCAACACGCTGATTGGCCGATAATTAGAGCAGTCTGTCGTATCTTTCCCTTCTTTTAGTATTACTGTAATTGTTTCTCTCCAGGATGGAGGAATTTCTCCTTTCCTCAAGACCCAGTTAAATGTTCTAAGCAACAGTGGGGATAACAAATCTTATACCACTCTCCTGTAAACCCATCAGAACCTGGGGTCTTCTGGGGTTTTAATCTAGAGATTGCCGATTGAAGTTCATCTATGGATATATCGGACACTAATTTTTTATTCTGGTCTTCTGTGATTGTTGGGAGACAGAGTGGTAGAAGCAGAGATTCAGGTGATTTATCCCCTTTACAGTCCATCTGTGCATAGAGTTTTTGGTAATATTTTTCAAAGGTATTATTAATATCCTGAACTTTGTATTTAATTTCTTTAGTAATTGCTTCTTTAACTTTGTATATTGCCCTTTCTGCTTGTTGTTTTCTCAACCTATATGCCAAAATTTTGGCTGCTTTACTACCTACTTTGTAATTCCTCTGTTTAAAAAAAATATAGATTTTTCTGAATCTCTATTTCAAACATTTCCATTATGTCTTTTTATTTCCCTGATTCTCTGACTAATTTCCAATAGTTTCTTTTTTGTTTTATTTTGGGTCTTCCAATTCTTTCTAGTTGATTTAATTTTTGTTGTTTTAACTTCTTGTGAAGTGCCAGTCTAGCAATGATCTTCCCTCTTAAGACAGCTTTACCTGCATCCCAAATCATGAGATGGGAGACATCCCCATTATCATTCTCTGACAAATATAATTTGATGTCTTCTTGGAGTTCTCATTTTATTTTTTCTTTAAGTACATTTAAATTAAGCTTCCAAGAAAACAGGTTTTTACTGTTTTTAAAAATTCAAGTCCAATTAAACTGGGCTGTGTTCTAAAAGATCCAATAACCCAATTTTACAGGACTTTACAAAAGCAATATCTTTACTATACATCAAGAAATAATCAATTCTCGAGTATGTTTTATGTGGTGGAGAATAAAATGTATAATCTCTGGCCGTGGGGTTTAACTCCCTCCATACATCACAAATGCCCATCTTTATTGCAACCTTTTCCACTTTTTTGGATATGGTATTGTTTTGCGTCTGACTTAATCTTGATATATCCCATTTTGGATTCAATCTCAAATTAAAATCCTTGCCACAAATCACAATTCCTTGGGCTTGTGTAATGATCTAATCAAAGATTTGTCTGTAAAATTCCCATGTTGCACCTGGGGGACCATAAACATTTCTAAAAGTAGTTTCTGCCTGTCAGGTTCACCAATCAGACATTCATTAAACAGGACAAAAAAGGAAGCAAAGACACCAGTTCAAGTCTCGCAAGGAGAGAGGAGAGGAACTGTCTCGTACAATTCACCACTGCCCTCTCTGTTTATCCTCTCCTCAGCACCTCTATTTATTTAGTTTTGAGACGCCCCTTATTTACATGGATGTTACAAAAAGGAGACAACAAGCAAAACAGTTTGAAACAAGTTGTACATGTTTTGTTCATGCGCGTGTGCGTGTGTGTGAGATTGCTGAATACATGTGTGGTCATTATTTCTTTAACAGGCAGCAGTTCTAACAGTTCTGATGATTAGATGTTTTTGTTCTTGCTATCTCCTGCTAGGAGGCTGCCACGTTATCTAAGGCAGAGTAAAGCATTTCTTTATTAGAAGCAAATGTATGATAATTATGATCACAATTATTCCTGCACTGCCCCTTTCAACCTCCCCACAACCAAATTATATCTTCCTTCTTTATCTATGATTTCTCATATATTTTCAAAAATCACCCTTTTCGTCTGTGCCCTGTTTTGTATGATGATGAATAGACCCAATTAAAACTATTAAGTTTAAGGTCCTCTGTATCAGTGAAATGAGTCTCCTATACATCAATCCTATCTTTATTAATTTTGCCTAGTATTTTGCTCCTTTTTATTGAATCAGGCACACCCTTTACTTTATAGGATGCTATCCTTATCGAGGAGATCTGGTTTTCCATTATGATTCAAATATCACTTCTAAAGTTATTACCCCTCCACTGTGTTTACAATAGCAGCATGAGTAAATAAAAAAAGGAGAGAAAAAAATATAAAAAGAGAAACCAAAAAAATAAACAATAAAGGAGACAAAACACATGTAGATCCCGAACATTGTACATTGAAAAGATTTCACCAGTGTTTCAGCTTGAGCTTCCTGTTTTGAGGCCATGATTATGACCCTATAGGAGCCGTGTTGTTATGTCAGCTCAGAGGGGAAGACTCTACATGTCACTGACCGTAGAGGGGCCTCCTTTAAGTGTTCTGAACAGTCCATAACTTATATTTACTCAGATATTCCCCAGTCCTATATACTTTTTTAATAATGTCGTAGAAGTAACCCAAATCTTATAGTGATGGTGATTTATTTTTTTCAATTTTACATTTTATAGTTTATTCACTATCAATTTGCCTATTTACCATAAACAATTCTTTCTCCCAATAAAATAACATCTACCGGTTAGTGCGTCTGAAGATGACCAGTTTCTTTTTAAAGCCTTCCCGTGGCTTCTCGGCTTGCTCCATCCCTTCTCTCAGGATTCAAGATCTGTTCCACACAAAGTTGTTGACTCTGTCAACCCAGATTACTGGAGATTGATTTATCGCCACGGACACACCTCATTTCACCATGTCCTTTGTAGCCTCCTCTGCTGAGTTGTACGTGCATGTTTCTCCCTTGTAGAACACCCTCATTTTTGCTGGGAAAGGAGTTTGGAACTGGACATTGTTCTCCTTAAACACCCTCTTCACTTCAACTCAATCCCGGCACTTCCTGAGTATCTCCAGTGCATAATCATGGGTCATGAACACTTTTTTACCTTGATGTAAAAGTTCTCTCTTTCGTCACACATGTTTCAAGATTTCCTCTTTAATTTTGCTATTTGAGAATTTCACGAAAATAGATCCTGGTGGTGGGTCTGGCAGGGGCTGTGGTCCTGGCAGGCCGTGAGCACGTTTGATCCTCAGATCTTCAGGGTGTGGCAAATGCAAGTGTTCTTTCATAAGATTCTCCATGAGCATCGTCAACCCAGAATTGTTCTTGGACCCCTCCGCTACACCATGAATTCTTGGATTTTCCCGTCTTGCTCTTCCCTCTTGGTCAATTAGTTTGTCTTGCAACTTAACCTGTGACTTTGGCAGCTCCCTCAAAGCTTACTCGAGTCCTTGCATTCATTCCTCTGTGGTTGCGATTCTCTGTTCGGCGTCATCCAGTCTGTTGTTTATGACCTTGATATCGTCTCGTATTTGTCTGAGAGTTTCCACACTTTCGCTCCGAAACTCTTAGTTCTTGCAGGATGGTTAGCAATTTAGCCATACATTCATCTTTCTGTAGCATTACCTTCTCTGCCCCTGAATGGCTAGCGCTTGGTACATCGTCGTCGACGGGATCTTCCTCGGCCGAAGGAGGTTCTTCTGCTGTCTGTGGGACAACTTTCTTCTTTTGTTTGGGCATATTATAAACCCCTCTTTGTCTTCTTTAATTCACGTGTGGGGAAAAACAAAAAAAGTATATGGCGTTGATAAAGTAAAACTTCATCAGGATGGGGAGCTTCTTGCTGTTACAGTATGGCTGCTCAACCAGAAGTCACCGATATCAGGAGCAGGGTTTAAATCATTTTACCGTGGAGAAGATGGGAAGAGAAATGGAGTAGAGGGTTATTTTAAAGGAAGAGCTGGCTCAGAATGTCTTGAAGGTGAAAAGAGTATAAGATTGAGTGATGAGGCTAAAATTTGAAATTGAGGGTGTAATGTATAATGTGAGTGGCTATGCCCCACAGGTAGGATGTCACCTAGAGTTGAAAGAAAATAAAATTCTGGACGGAACGAGATGAAGTAGTTGTGAACATCCCAGACAGAGAGGGAGGTGTGATTGGTGCAGATTGTAATGGACATGTTGGTGAAGGGAACTGGGGCGACCCAAGAAGTGATGGATAAGTACGGCATCCAGGAAAGAAACTTTGAGGGACAGATGGTGGTGGACTTTTCAAAAAGGATGGATATGGCAGTAGTGAACACTTTTTTTTTTTCTAGAAGAGGCAGGAACATAGAGTGACCTGTAAGAGTGGAGGTGAGACGTACTCTTCTTCTTCTTCTTTTCCTTTCGGCTTGTCCCGTTAGGGGTCGCCACAGCGTGTCATCTTTTGCCATCTTAGCCTATCTTCTGCATCTTCCTCTCTAACCCCAACTGCCCTCATATCTTCCCTCACCACATCCATAAACCTTCTCTTTGGTCTTCCTCTCGCTCTTTTACCTGACAGCTCCATCCTCAGCACCCTTCCACCAATATACTCACTCTCTCGCCTCTGAACATGTCCAAACCATCGAAGTCTGCTCCCTCGAATCTTGTCTCCAAAACATCCAACTTTGGCTGTCCCTCTAATGAGCTCATTTCTAATCCTATCCAACCTGCTCACTCCGAGCGTGAACCTCAACATCTTCCTTTCTGCTACCTCCAGTTCTGCTTCCTGTTGTTTCTTCAGTGCCACCGTCTCTAATCCGTACATCATGGCTGGCCTCACCACTGTTTTGTAAACTTTGCCCTTCATCCGAGCAGAGACTCTTCTGTCACATAACACACCAGACACCTTTCGCCAGCTGTTCCAACCAGCTAGGACCCATTTCTTCACTTTTTTACCACACTCACCATTGTTCTGGATCGTTGACCCTAAATATTTGAAGTCCTCCACCCTCGCTATCTCTTCTCCCTGTAGCCTCACTTTTCCTCCTCCACCTTTCTCATTCATGCACATATATTCTGTTTTTCTCCGGCTAATCTTCATTCCTCTCCTTTCCAGTGAATGTCTCCATCTTTCTAATTGTTCCTCTGGGTGCTCCTTGCTTTCACTGCCATATCACAATATCATCTGCGAACATCATGGTCCAAGGGGATTCCAGTCTAACCTCATCTGTCAGCCTATCCATTACCACTGCAAACAGGAAGGGGCTAAGAGCTGATCCCTGATGCAGTCCCACCTCCACCTTAAATTCTTCTGTCACACCTAAGGCACACCTCACCATTGTTCTGCTGCCATCATACATGTCCTGTACTATTTTAACATACTTCTCTGCCACACCAGACTTACGCATGCAGTACCACAGTTCCTCTTTTGGTACTCTGTTATGGGCTTTCTCTAGATCCACAAAGACACAATGTAGCTCCTTCTGACCTTCTCTGTACTTTTCCACGAGCATCCTCAATGCAAATAATGCATCTGTGGTACTCTTTCTAGGCATGAAACCATACTGTTGCTTGCAGATACTTACTTCTGTCCTGAGTCTAGCCTCCACTACTCTTTCCCATAACTTCATTGTGTGGCTCATCAACTTTATTCCTCTCTAATTCCCACAGCTCTGAACATCCCCTTTGTTCTTAAAAAATGGGAACTAGTACACTTTTCCTCCATTCTTCAGGCATCTTTTCCCCCGCTAATATTCTGTTGAATAAGTTGGCCAAAAACTCCACAGCCATCTCTCCAAATTGCTTCCATACCTCTACCGGTATGTCATCAGGACCAACTGCCTTGCCATTTTTCATCCTTTGTCGTCCCTTTCTGACTTCCCCCTTACTAATCATTGCCACTTCCTGGTCCTTCACACTTGCCTCTTCAACTCTTCCTTCGCTCGCATTTTCTTCATTCATCAACTTCTCAAAGTATTCTTTCCATCGATTTAGCACACTACTGGCACCAGTCAACGCATTTCCATCTCTATCCTTAATCACCCTTACCTGCTGCACATCCTTCCCATCTCTATCCCTCTGTCTGGCCAACCTGTAGAGATCCTTTTCTCCTTCTTTCGTGTCCAACTTGTTGTACATGTCTTCATATGCCTCTTGTTTAGGCTTTGCCACCTCTAACTTTGCCCAACGTCGCATCTCGATGTACTCCTTTTGCCTCTTCTCAGTCCTCTCAGTGTCCCACTTCTTCTTCGCTAATCTCTTTTCTTGTATGACTCCCTGTATTTTGGGGTTCCGCCACCAAGTCTCCTTCTCCCCTTTCCTACCAAAAGACACACCAAGTACTCTCCTGCCTGTCTGTCTGATTACCTTGGCTGTCGTAGTCCAGTCTTCCGGGAGCTTCTGCTGTCCATCGAGAGCCTCTCTCACCTCTTTCCGAAAGGCCGCACAACATTCTTCCTTTCTCAGCTTCCACCACATGGTTCTCTGCTCTACCTTTGTCTTCTTAATCTTCCTACCCACCACCAAAGTCATCCCACACATCACCATCCTATGCTGTCGAGCTACACTCTCCCCTGCCACTACTTTACAGTCAGTAATCTCCTTCAGATTACATCGTCTGCACAAAATATAATCCACCTGCGTTTTTCTTCCTCCGCTCTTGTAGGTCACTATATGTTCCTCCCTCTTCTGGAAATAAGTGTTCACTACAGCCATCTCCATCCTTTTTGCAAAGTCCACCACCATCTGTCCCTCAAAGTTCCTTTCCTGGATGCCATACTTACCCATAACTTCTTCATCGCCCCTGTTTCCTTTACCAAAATGTCCATTACAATCTGCACCAATCACAACTCTCTCGCTGTCTGGGATGCTCAGAACTACTTTATCCTGTTCCTTCCAGAATTTCTCTTTCAACTCTGGGTCACATCCTACCTGTGGGGCATAGCCGCTAACCACATTATACATAACACCCTCAATTTAAAATTTTAGTCTTATCACTCGATCTGATACTCTTTTCACCTCCAAGACATTCTTAGCTAGCCCTTCCTTTAAAATAACCCCTATTCCATTTCTCTTCCCATCTACTCTGTGGTAGAATAATTTAAACCCCACTCCTGAACTTCTAGCCTTACTACCTTTCCACCTGCTCTCTTGGATGCACAGAATATTTACCTTTCTCCTAATCATCATGTCAACCAACTCCTGAGCTTTTCCTGTCATAGTCCTAACATTCAAAGTCGCTACACTCAGTTGTAGGCTCTGTGCATTCCTCTTTTTCTTCTGACGATGGATCCGATTTCCTCCTCTTCTTTGTCTTCGACCCACAGTAGCTGAATTTCCACCGACGCCCTGCAGGTTAGCAGTGCCGGGGGCGGGCGTTGTTAACACGGGCCATGACCGATCCGGTATGGGATACTTTAGATGAACGCTCATATTTGTTTGGCACAGTTTTTACGCCGGATTCCCTTCCTGACGCAACCCTCTGCATTTATCCGGGCTTGGGACCGGCCTACAGATTGCACTGGTTTGTGCCCCCATAGGGCTGCATTGGAGGTTAGATGTAAGCAGGTGGATTATATTTTGTGCAGACGGTGTAAAATGAAAGTTCCCGACTGTAAAGTAGTGGTGGGGGAGAATGTAGCTCAACTGCATAGGACGGTGGTGTGTAGGATGAGTCTAGTGGTGGGTAAGACAATAAAGACAAAGGTAAAGCAGAAAACCATGTGGTGGAACCTGAGAAAGGAAGAATGCTGTGTGGCCTTTCTGAAAGAGGTGAGACGGGCTCTTGATGGACAGGAGGAGCTCCTGAAACACTGGACTACTACAGCAAAGGTGATCAGAGAGACAGGCAGGGGAGTACTTGGTGTATCTTCTGGTAAGAAAGGAGGGAAGGAGACTTGGTGGTGGAACCCCAAAATACAGGAAGTCATACAAGGGAAGAGATTAGCGAAGAGGGACACTGAGGAGTTCCGAAAGGAATACATTGAAATGCAACGTAGGGCAAAGGTAGAGGTGGCGAAGACTAAACAAGAGACATATGACGACATGTACACCAGGTTGGACATGAAAGAAGGAGAAAAGGATCTCAACAGGTTGGCCAGACAAAGTGATAGAGATGGGAAGAATTTGCAGCAGGAGGTAAGGGTTATTAAGGAGAGAGATGGAAATGTTGACTGGTGCCAGTTGAGTTCGAAATAGATGTAAAGAATAATAAATTTGATGAATGAAGAAAATGAGAGAGAAGGAAGAATAAAGGAGGTAAGTGTGAAGGGCCAGGAAGTGGCAATGATTAGTAAAGGGAAAGTTAGAAAGGCACGAAAGAGGATGAAGGCGGTTGGTCCTGATGACATACCTGTGGAGATATGGAAGCAATTTGGAGAGGTGGCTGTAGAAATTTTGACCAACTTATTCAAAAGAATACTACCAGGCCTGAAGAATGAAGGAGGTGTGCTAGTTCCCATTTTTAAGAACATAGGTGATGTGCAGAGCTGTGGGAATTATGGAGGAATAAAGTTGATAAGGGACACAATGAAGTTATGGGAAAGAGTAGTGGAGGCTAGACTCAGGACAGAAGTATCTGTGAGTAACAGTATGGTTTCATGTGTCGAAAGAGCACCATATATGCAATATTTGCCTTGAGAATGCTCGTGGAAAAATACAGATAAGGTCAGAAGGAGCTACATTGTTTCTTTGTGGATCTATTGAAATCCGATGACACAGAACCAAGATGGGAACTGTGGTACTGTATGGGTAAGTATGGTGTGGGAGAGAAATATGTTAGAATAGTACAGGTCATGTATGAGAGCAGCAGAAGAGTGCTGAGATGTGCTGTAGGTGTGACAGAAGAATTTAAAGGTCAAGTGTCATCCCTATAAACATTGTAAAGAAGATATTGGAATGAAAAATACATAACATTATTCACTTCAATGTCTATATGAAAAAATAAATGAGCAGAGAGCGCGTCTTCGATCTGCAAACTTGTGGATGTGCCATTCGACATTCAAGTGGTAGCCACATTGGCTGCATCTTCTGTTCCTGAGGTCACATTGGGGCATTCTCCATTCTCCATGAAAACACGCTGTGCCACCTACTATGGGAGACGAGCACGCCTCTTCTGACACGGAAGCTCTTTTCGAAGAAGAGAACATCTCACAACCGAGTGAAGTGACTGGGGCAATATCTTTTTGAGCTATATTTGTATTTGCATTAATGCGGATCACCACCAAAGCGCATGCAACCAAACCACCTCCCCGCCTGATCCACCTCCACGATGGTGGTGAACAACGGCGCCTGAAGCCACGAGCGACGACGGCGTGGTCAAACCACCTTCCCGTCCGATTTACCTCCACGGCGGTGATAAACAATGCCACCTGCAAAAGACGACGAGGATGCGGCCAAACTGCCTCCCCGTCCGATCCACCTCCACAGCGGTGATGAGCCACTGCAGCCCGGCGCCGTGATGACCCACCCCGTCCACCGATCATGGCTTCGGCCGTGGTGGCACATCGACAGATTTAAAAAACATACAAAACAAAACATGATTAAAATGAACATCTACACATTTTTTTTGTAGTCAGTTTACCCATTACAGTAAGATAGAGGTAAGTTCACAATTGACCCCTCTGTGGATGTTGCGCAATCCGCGTCACTGACCAATCAGAGGCCAGAGATCTGCATAATCTCAGACTTAAATCTCAGACAACGCTGGCTGGATGGTCCAGTATAGCTTTTGGTAGCGTTTTATTGCGTATTTGGGTTCTTTAACAATAGATATTGTTAAGAGGTGTAGTCACAGACTTTATAATAGTGACGACAGGTATCCTGAAAGGCTAGTTGGTGGAGTTCAATTCGTACCCTTTCCAAAACCGAAGACTCAGTACGAAAAATGTCTTTGATGGATCAAACTTTGTGGAAGACCGCATCATCAACTGAATCCATCTAAAATCAACCGGAACAGAAGACCGAGTACGAAAAATGTCTTTGATGGATAAAACTTTGAGGAAGACCGCATGATCAACTGAATCCATCAACCGGAACAGATATGTTTGTACGAAGGTAAGTCCTTTGTTTGATTTTTCAATACATGTCTCATATAAATGAATTAGCATTCTTCGCTTGCATAACATAGGTACGTGTGAATGACTGACACACTTGATCTGTGTTGAGCGATATTTTGCGATGATCTGACTGCACAAACGTGTCTCTATTCGGCGCTCCCGAGCGAAGCTAAACCGGACTTTGTTTGCACGAAGGTGTGCCGTATATTTGATTTTCAATACATGTCTCATATAAATGAATTAGCAGTTCTTCGCTTGCATAATATAGCTACGTGTGAATGATTGACACACTTGATCTGTGTTGAGCGATATTTTGCGATGATCTGACTGCACAAATGTGTCCCTTTGTCCGCGGCTACGCTAAACCGGACTGTGTTAGCACGAAGGTATGCCCTATATTTGATTTTCAATACATGTCTCATATAAATGAATTAGCAGTTCTTCGCTTGCATAATATAGCTACGTGTGAATGATTGTCATACTTGATCTGTGTTGAGCGATATTTTGCGATGATCTGACTGCACAAACATATCCCATTGTTCGCGGCTAATTAGCTAAGCTAAACCGGACTAGCAGTCCTAAAAGCCTTCGATGTGCACCGAGACACCAAGACTGAAGGAAGGATATTTGAGGACACTAAAGTAGTGATTGTCGTACTCGGTCGGGACTTACGTAGGTTCGGCACTAATTCAAGAATAATTATTGAGGGGAGCGCGTGACGTTACACAAAGAAATCGAGAGAAACAACTCGTAAATCAAGCCTCCCGTTCTTTTCCTTCATACGGCGGTTCACAAACGGCTATACAGATACATATACAGATTCTGCACACAAGTGTGATATGTAACACGAAAATAGGAAACTGTCAATGACGAATTTGTCTTTGGGTTATAATATATTATATTATGTGGCTTCTCGGTCTTCCTCTGACTCTGGAAAGATCTCGCGCTAATATCAATGGTTTCTCCGTCGATATGCATGTAAATACCATTGAAATACCGCTCACTGAAATACTTGAAGCCCTGCTGTATGCTTTTCAACGATATTTCACTATTCGCTAAGAATGCGAGTGAGAAATCAGCCGGTAAATCGGACAATTTCGCTCTAGTCTTTTCTTCCTGCGCCGCCATTTTTGCTAATTGTTTGTCTGAGGTTAGCACATGTGGGGTGACGTCACTTCAGGAGGCGTGGTTAAGTGCTCTGTATGGAGGGGTAAATTGTTAGTGGCACACACTTGAACAAGGGGCAACTTAAACATTCACTGACATGGCTATAAACATTCTAAAATGTAATGAAAAATACATGTAACATTATTCACTTCAATGTCCATCCAAAAAAATAAATATGAGTGGAGAGCGTGTTATTCATGCGCAAAGTTGCGGACGTCTCACTCGACATCCAAGCGGTAGCCATATTGCCTGCAATGTCATCAGCGGACGTCACATTGGAGCATTCACTATTGAAAACACTTAGTGGCACCTGCTATGGGAGAAGAACAACAGAGATTTTCAGATTTTTTCCGACGCCCCTTCTGACACAGAAGCTCTATTCGAGGAAGAGAACATCTCATCGTGGCAATTTTACCCTATTGTTTCGAGCCATTTTAGATGATATGCCGATCACTTCTAACTAACAACAGACTCTCCGACAGTATGTATGACCGTATGTAGCGTACTCAGGTGCAAGCGACAATAACCCCGTAAAGCGACCCCTACGGCGCGGCGATTAGCCACCTCGGCGGTGCCACGATGTGCCACCGTGGCCCGGTGCCGAGATGCGCTACCCCGGTGGCGTCGGGTTGAGCCACCACAGCCCGGCCACGAGCATTGTTGTCACTTGCTGAAAGAAGGGTTACGTCATCCCACCCAAACTATGATTTTTTTTTTTTTATTAGCTCTATACACACCTGTAATTTGGAAGCTACGAAGCTCTCGTCCTTTGCACCTGTACAATCCATTTTTCACGACGAACTGGGTCTTTTCGAAAAGTATGAAGAGCGAATCCATCCTCCCGAGTGTTTGAGCAATATCCAGCAATACAACGAGCCGGCATTTTGCCAAACACAAAGGAACAAAGAGCTACCTTCCCGCAGGTAAAACTGGTATAAACACACGAGGCTGCCTGAGTGGCCTCCTGCTGATAATGTCACTTCCTGCTTCACCTCCAAAATAAATCCCTCGAGCGGATTTTCATGGCGGGACTTACAAAAAGCCATTTACGTCAAAATCATGTTCTATGGTGGAAAAATGGATGGGTCCATTCCGGCTGCTTTTTTTTTTAAATATTAAAACATACTCAACATTATGCTTTTCATGTCAGTAGAACTTTAAGTTGCACGGGACAAGCTTAGAGTATTTGAACTTTATTTTACACTTTTCGTGTTGTTCTTGACCTGCCCAATTTTATTATATCTAACACATTAAAGTAATCTGGCTTTCATATTAGCCTTAATTATAAATATAAACCTTTTTAAACTTGAGATTATGCAAGTTCCTGGATGCACGCCATCAAAATATGACAATCCGGGAACAATGAGTCCATGGAACTGATCGAGGAAAACAGATTTGGAAATCCCAAATTAGACCACGGTTCTTTCTTTGTAGTCTCATTGTATTGCAGTTTTATAACTGTTCTTACCAATTTTTATACTTGGTTCAATATTTTTGCTCTGCATTGGTTTTGTTCTCTCTCAGTATATTAATTAAGGAGGTCTGTCTGAAGATGCAGCTTGATCATACTTTTTGCGCCACCGCAAATGTCTCAGATCAGAATCAGAATCAGGTTTATTTGGCCAAGTGTGTAAGATTCTGTTCGTGGACTTTAGTTCTGCATTCCACACCATCCTCCCTGAACTCCTCTCCTCCAAACTTCTCCAGCTCGGCCTCTCGCCTGCCATCTCCCGGTGGATCTTGAACTTCCTGACGGGCAGGACAGAACAAGCGAGGCTGGGGGACACCACCTCATCCACATGCATCATCAGCACCACAGCACCCCAAGGTTTGGTCTTCTCACCTCTGCTCTTCTCGCTCTACACTAATGACTGCACCTTGTGGCACCCGACTGTTGAATTCCTGAGGTTTGCAGATGATACTACGGTCATCGGCCTCATAAAAGACAGGGACGAGGCTGCAAATCGACTGGAAATGGCGAGACTGGAGCTTTGATGTTGTCAACACAACCTGATGTTGAACACCCTTAAGACTGTAGAGATGATTGTGGATTTCAGAAGGCAACCCTCACCTGACGCTATCCAACTGTCTTGTGGCAACTTTTGAGACCTTCAAATTCTTGGGAATTAGAGTCTCAAAGGACCTGAGGTGGGAGACGAACAACAACTCCATCCTCAAAAAAAAAAAAAAAAAAAACAGGAAAGGATGTACTTCTTGCGGCTTCTGAGGAAGCATGGTCTGTCACGCGAGCTGCTGAGTCAGTTCTACACAGCTGTAATCCAATCAGTACTGTGTACCTCCATCACAGTCTGGTTTGGGGCTGCCACAATAAAGGACCAATTACGACTGCAACGGACAATCAAAACGGAATGAATGGATTATCGACACCACTCTACCCACTATTGAGGACTTACACGCAACGTGAACTACGTCCAGAGCCGGTAGGATTCTTTCGGATCCTCCACATCCTGGCCACCAGTTCTTCCAGCTCCTTCCCTCGGGAAAGCGATACAGATCAATGCAAGTCAAAACTAGCAGGCATTCACACAGTTTTTTCCCCTCTGGCAATTGAGTCATTACATTCTTAATCAGCAAATTTACCATTTTCTGACTTGTGCCATTGTTGGGACACTCACGTTCTGATGGTCCAATCAATAAGAGTATTAGTAATTTATTTTTGTAGACAATCGCATGATTCGTCACTTTGACCTGCTCGGTTTGCATAACTGTCATTACACTTGTCAAGCTTTACCCAATGTGGGATGTTGTCACACTTATCTCGTACCTGTTCTAAATGAAGAAGATTTTAGATCTTGCATGACTTTTATATGGAATAGTTTCTATAAATAGAAATGTCTCTTCTTCTTTGTTCTTGCTACTTTTTTGTTCTTTGTTCTATATCTCATACCAGACAGCACCGTCTGCCGGAGAAAAATCTTTGGGTTTTTTTTTTACACACTTTGCTAAATAAAGGTGATTCTGATTCTGAGCCGAGACAGTGTATGGGCATCAAATGAGATCCTTCCATAGTACACATTAGTCACAACATTTGATTGAAGATTTAGCGTACTTTATCTTCTTGTCTTGCAGACATCACTGAATATCTTCATCCTGAGTGGCAGAAACCAGAAACCCCTCACATTATAGAGGAAATGGAGGATGAAGAGGTCCACCACATCAAAGAGGAAGAGAGCCAAATTTGGTTAAAAAAAAACAGGTGGAAGGAGCACACCCCCACATCAAGAAGTGAGAGAAATTGGAGCCCGCTCCCGTTAAAAAGAGAATGTAGAAAAGTACCCTCACATCAAACATGAAGTAGAGGAGGACATCAAGTTACCATCGACTGGTGTCCCTTTGAAGAGTGTAGATGAAGGTCAAAGTGAGGATAGCAGAGGGGTGTAGCCCCCAAGCAGCAGCTCAAGTCAACACATAGCAACAGAAGGTGATGGAAGCCACTGTGGAGGATCACAGCCAGATGGCCTCTGAGCTACCTTATCAGACAGTGATGACACAACATGTCAGGTTCACCAATCAGACATTCATTAAACAGGACAAAAAAAGGAAGCAAAGACACCAGTTCAAGGCTCGCGAGGAGAGAGGAGAGGAACTGTCTCGTACAATTCACCACTGCCCTCTCTGTTTATCCTCTCCTCAGCACCTCTATTTATTTAGTTTTGAGACGCCCCTTATTTACATGGATGTTACAAAAAGGAGACTGCAAGCAAAACAGTTTGAAACAAGGTGTAAATGTTTGTTCATGTGCGTGTGCATGTGTGGAAGATTGCTGAATACACGTGTGGTCATCATTTCTTTAACAGGCAGCAGTTCTAACAGTTCTGATGATTAGATGTTTTTGTTCTTGCTATCTCCTGCTAGGAGGCTGCCACGTTATCTAGGGCAGACCAAAGCATTTCTTTATTGGAAGCAAATGTATGATAATTATGATCACAATTATTCCTACACAACATCACACTCTTCTGACTATGATGATGAAAGGGGACAGGCTCAAGTTAATAGGACACTTCAGACTGACAACAAACAATGGAACTGTTTTCAGTGTGGGAAAATATTTGGAATGACAATATTTTGAAAAAACACATGAAAACACACAGCACTGAGAAACCTTTTGCCTGCTTAGTTTGTGGTCAAAGATTCTCTCGGAAGCAACACTTAATACACGCAAGAACCCACACTGGTGAGAAACATTTTTCCTCTTCAATTGTGGTCAAAGATACTGTGAGAAACAAAACTTAAAAATACATACAAGAACACACACGGTGAGATTTTTCTGCTCCGTTTATTGGCAAATACTCTTTTATACATTAATGTGCTTTGTGTTTTCAATATAACTTTTTGATATAAAGTGTTAGATATGGTAGTAGGGGTCATTTGTTATTTAAGCATTTGTAAATTTGTTAAGAACCAAAATTCTAGTTTGCCAGATATCAGTGTTATTGCATAGACCAAATGGACAGGTTAAATGGTTTCATTTACTTTGGTTTTGCAAGTTGTTTTGCTTCCAGTTTCATAACTGGTTGTGGAAATTACAAGTTAAGGTTACATGACTGTCATTTTTCAAGATTGGCCGTTGTGCTACAATAGTTTCACTTAAAAAATTACATTGGATTTCATTAAGATATTTTTTATGTGACAGACCTTGTGATATAATGACTAGTACCAGAAGAGGAGTTTATGCAAAGACATTTGTTCCTGAGCCTAATTTTTGTCTTTTAATTTTTCACAGGAAAACCAGCAGGTCTTTTTGATAAAACACATTCTGATTGTGCCCCTTCCCTAAAGCTTGCTGCAGAAATGGCTAACAGATCATCAATGGTACAGACACATAAATCTGCAAAACATATGACAAGGTACAACCAAATAAAAGACAGAAAACACTCAACTGCACAAGCTCTGCTGGAGTTTTCAGGTATACAAGGTGAACATTCATATGCAAAACAAGCCACACCATCAGAAACATCTGTGACTAACTCATCTTCAGAATGCGTGGACAAGTCACCATTATCTGTTGATGCGACATCATCTCGATCAGAAAATTTATCATCATCGGAATCTGCTGAAAAACAATCGTGCAGTTCCCAGCGATGCAAGATGAAAAGGGATGAATATCAAAGACTTCTTATTGAAAATTCTCATCTAAAGTCAGCATTAGAGGATTCAAGAATAACACAGGAGACTTTCAAAGACAACAACAAAGAAGTGAACTATTACACAGGTCTTCAGAGCTACAAAACAATGATCACTATTTTTGAGTACATTGAAGAATTAATTCTAGAGAAAACACACACACACATCGTTCTTAAAGTAAGTTTCAAAAGTTCATTTTAGCCTTGATGAAACTGAGACACAATTTTCCTGAACAAAACCTGGTCTATAGATTTGATG
The DNA here is from genome assembly GCF_019802595.1 of Syngnathoides biaculeatus. NCBI lineage: Eukaryota > Metazoa > Chordata > Actinopteri > Syngnathiformes > Syngnathidae > Syngnathoides > Syngnathoides biaculeatus. Next base: position 3,783,421 of record NC_084659.1, on the reverse strand, counting down.
TGTCTCACGCAACTGTGTCTCGTATATTTTTGTCTGTTATTCACGTAATGTACATCAGGCTACAAAGATATATTTACTGGCCGGAAAGAGAAGACTTGAGAATGTCAATGCCGCTAGAATTTAGAAAATATTTTTCCTTAAATGTTTGTGTTATGATTGACTGTTTGGAAATTTTCATCGAGAGGCCTTCAGATTTGAAATCCCGCGCTCAAACATGGTCGTCTTATCAGCACCACAACACTGCCAATCATCTTCTTGGAATTACTCCTCAGGGTTCAGTTTCGTTCATTTCAAAAGGTTGGGGAGGTCGCACAAGTGATAAGTACATTACTGAAAACTGCGGGTTATTAAAAAAAAACTTCATCCAGGAGATGTAGTGCTTGCATATCGGGGTTTTGACATAAAAGAGTGTGTTGGTTTTATGTGTGCTGAGGTAAAAATACCTGGATTCACCAAAGGCAGATCTCAGTTGCCAGGATTAGAGATTGTGAAAACACGCAGTATTGCATTCATGAGAATTCATGGAGAGCGTGTTATGAATTGAGTTAGAAATAAATACACAATCTTATCTGGAACATTTCCAATGGGTTATTTATTAAGTCCAAATGGTTGCACCCCTGCAGTAGACAAAACTGTACCTGTATGCTGCTGTTTGGCTAATTTTTGCAGTTCGGTTGTACCTTTCAATTGACGTAAAATTTGCAAACTGTTTTTAAGCATGTAGAAGTTGTTGAACTTTACTTCCTGGTGTTAATAAATGAAATATTTGACTTCCTTAATTGTTTAATACCAGTTTCTTTTGTTCTATCCCCTTGATAGAATTTGGGTAAATCAATAATTGCTTACGCCCTTTTAAATTTAATAAATCCCTTCAAAATTTTCACTACTCTGTTGCTCTGTACAAAAATTAAAAAAATTCAATACACTGAACAAAAAAAAAGAATGGGTCAAGATTGACGTCCCTCCTAGCCAATGAGATGCCAGGAAGATGCTACGTGATAGCCAAAAGAGAGAGGAGCTTAATCCCGTCAATTTCAAACCAAGATAAAGGGTGTTAATGTTAGGTGGAATTTGGAGGCTGCGAATTCAGTACCTGTTTTCACCATACGTATCCTGAATTGTCCTTCGTAACTAGATACAGTGGTACCACTACTTATGAAATTAATCTGTTCCGGAAGTCATTCGGTAACCTTAATTTTTCACAAGTAGAAGCAGATTTTATATCTAACTAGCCCTAATTCATTCCAAGCCCCGCTCATTCAAAGAACATAATATAAAGAATAATAAAAATGTATGCTCATTTACCCTTGGCGTTCAGCAACGATAGGAAGAGAAGTGTGAGTGACATGGAAAAGACTTTGTGGGGGACGGTGGAGAAGGCGCACACAACTTAATTCAGCAAAGCGCGGGCTGATGTCAGATGTGGCTTGGTCGCAGAGCAGCGGGAGGCACGAGACGAAGGCAGACTGGGGCTGGAAGCTTGGGGCGGCAAAACAAACTGACCGGGACTGATCACTGGGAGAGAAAACTCAATCATTGTCCAAGTCGGGGTCAGGCAGCCGGTTGTATAAATTCAGATCATCCTCCTAATCCAAAAAATCCAAGTCCAGCAAAACCTGTGTTGGTGAATGGTTCGTGGTCGGGAAGTAATCATGACACACGGCTGGTGCAGGTGACAAGGTAGGAGAGGACAATAAGACAGAGTTCACTTGGAAAGAGGGTTCTTGGTCCTCGGGCTGGCAGCCCCAGAAGGCAGACAAGCGGCGACGTCACATTCCTCACACTGACGAAAACGATAAGTCAGAAGGTGATACGACATGTCACACGTAAGACAAACGATGGAATTTTTTTGAGGGGGGAAAACTTTTACTTGTACAGTAGGAGCAAATGGCACATGAGAAGACACACTGGAGAGAAACCTTTTCCCTCACTTTCCGGTCAAAGATTCTCTCCTCAATATTAACTTGACAAACAGAAGTGTGTTGGAGTCACACCACAACAGTGTGTGGACCACACACACAGACACACAAACACTGCAAGCTTTTTTGTCCTGCTGCACTTTCTTTCCCTTTGGAGTAATAATGTGCACAAACACAACACTACACTAATTTTGATCTTCATCTTCTTCTCTATGAAAAATGTAATCGTCTTTTTATCAAGCAAATCTGTTGGAAGGGGAGGGGTGCACACTGAACTGGTTGCCAGCCAATCGCAGGGCACGCGGTGACAGAACAGCCACACTCACAATCACACCTAGGGACAATTTAGAGAGTCTGATTAATGTTGCATGTTTTTGTGATGTGGAAGGAAGCCGGAGTGCCCGGAGAAAACCCACACAGGCATGAGGAGAACATGCAAACTCCACACAGGCTGAGATTGAACCCTGGACCTCAGAATTGTGAGGCCAGCACTTTACACCTGTGTCGCCGTGATGCCCATCTTTTTGCAATTTTAGCCATTTTTGAAAAACTCCAGGGAACCACTAGGGTGGTGCTGAAATGGCTCGAGAGCAGTCGACCTTCTCCTAGTCCATCCTTCCATCCATTATCCAAGTCGCTTATCCTCACAAGGGTCACGAGAAAGCTGGAACCTATCCCAGCTAGCTTTGGAAGAAGGGCGGACCCTGAACTGGTCGCCAGTCAGTCGCAGGGTAGATATCGACATCATGACTGAGTAGGAATCGATCCCACGCTGCCCACACCAAAGTCAGGCGTGTTTGCCATTATACCATCAATGACTGGACTCCTAATGTTGTCATAATTCTAAAAACGATATCATGATTCAGAAATTTCATGGCTCATTGGTCTCGGGGTATTATTCCACGACAGTATACAGTGATAACAATGCTGTAACCTTTGTGTTAAGCACAGCTAAACTGAATGCAACAGGATAATAGCAGGGTGTCAGAGCTGACTGATTTCAATATTACCTTAAAATACCGTACAGGAAAATCCAACGCTGACACACACTTCCCATCCTGCACACTAGTGAGCATGGACTCCTTCATAAGTGATGCAGTGTTCATCTGAAGTGCTTGGTGCAATATTGAGTGCAGTCGAAAGCCAACAGCAGTGTGACGTGGGATGGATTTCACCTATTAGATGGAGCCCACTTGTCCAAGGAAAAGCTCTAACTACTCAGCCAGATATGCAAGTAACACCTCATGAGCTACTGAAAGCACAACTGGAAGATCCTGCCATATCCCATGTAATTGAACTAAAGAACGTGGGTGAGAAACGAAAAAAAGGGTAATGAACACAAAACTGGCAAAAGTCAAGCAGCTGTAACACAAATGGAAAACTTTTCGTTTCTCAAGAGGGTCTGTTGAAATGTGAAACTCCAACCTGTACTCAAATTGTTCTACCTGATCAGTACAAAGAACTGGTGTACAAGTACCTTCCCTGTGAAATGGGTCACCTGGGGATGGGATTTTGCATTAGCTAGAAAGAATTTTTTTTTTGGCCTAAAATGTAAAATTATATAGCATTTTCAATTCTCAGGTTTGAAAATGTAACATCCATAAAAAAAAAAACAAAACAAAACTGCAGTGCAAAGTAGAGCACCCGTGTGTCTTGTACCTGCAACGGCACCAGTTGAGATAGACTATCTTCACCTTGAAAAAATGAGGGGAGTGTATGACTATATTTTGGTGATCATGGATAACTTCACTAAGTTTGCACAAACCTAACCAAATCAGGTCACACTGCTGCAACTAAGAGTTTTGATTACTTTGCTTTTCAAATTTGGATTTCCTGTAAAAGTACACCACAATCATAGAATATGAGAATCAGGTGTTCAGGCAGTTACAAAAGATCAGTGGCATTGCCAACTCAAGAACCACTCCTTACCATCCACAGAAACCATTCTAAATATTTAATTGTACCTTGTTATCAATGTTAAGGACCTTGGATGAGGAGAGAATGGAAAACTGGAGTGACTATGTGAATAAAGTGGTACATGCCTATGACTGCACAACTAGTGAAGCAACAGGGTTTTTTCCTTTTCATTTGCTTTTTGGAAGACATCTCCATTTTCTAATTGATCTAATTTTTGGGATAAATGAGGAGGAAGGATATAAGTCACAACAGCAATACATTAAAAAATGGCAAGAATAAATGAAAGAAGCGTATGACATTGCAACAAAAACAGTAAAAAGGGCTACGGCAAGAAGAAAGATGAACTATGACCAAAAGCAGCAAAGCTTGATGCGTTTTCCTGGGGACAGGGTTCTTGTTAGAAATGTGTCAGAGTGTGGGGGCCTGGGAAGTTGCACTCACACTGAGAAGAGCAAATCCGCATTGTTGTCTTGCAAAAGGGAGAAAACGGCCCAGTGTATGAGGTAAAATCTGACCGAGGAACAGGGAGGGGTAGAATTCTCCATCGCAACATGTAGATGCCTTGTCATGCTTTGTTACTGGAGCAACCTGTTCAGGGTAGTGTAGGAGGACAAAAAATCCCAGAGTTGACAAAAGAAAAGACAAACTGAGACAAGAACACATCAAGCATCAGATGAATCAGAAAGATCAGATGAGGAAGAACATTACTGGGCTCAACGGCTAGGATACCATCACCATTAACAGGAGCCAGATGTTGCACCTAGAGTCAGCTTGTGCATCAGCCTGAGCCTGGTGGGGAGACAGAAGAGCCCTCAAATGTCATTGTCCATGCTCCACTGCAAGGGAGCATGGACAATGACATTTCTGTGAGTGACACTCCGTTGCTCGGGGTCACCGCCACATCAGGAAGTAACACACAGAAAGTAACAGACTGTTCCACCTGCAGACATTCCAAATAATCAGACAATAGAACTGACTGAAATGCAGCCTCGCAGGTCACAGAGGGACAGTCGAACAAAAGAGACACTGACTTATGAATCACCTGGTCAACCTGTTCATTGTTCTGTTCCGCTGTATGTGAATACATTGGGACCAGCGTAAGGACAATATGCCCCGTGTTATATTGCCCTGTGTATATCCGCAGATGTGGGGAACACATCAGGTTCATGTTCCTGTGGAGTACTACTGAAGGACTGTCAGCAAAGCTGTTATGGACTGTTTAGGATAATTCTATGAAGCTTGACCATCGTAACAGACAGTGGTTGAAAATAAAATCTGCTACAGACTTTTTATATTTCTTGTTGATATGGTTGATACAGTGGAAATATGTTGTCTTCGTGACTGAATGCCATTACGTAGTTGGAATACCATAACAATAGTTTGTGTTATATGCAAAATGGTTAAAATTCAGTCAAGGTTTTGTAGCAATGTATATGGAAAGTTTTTGTCAATTTGAAGAGTCTCGGTGAAGATAGGGAAGTGATAAAAGAATTGTTTGTTTCAGGACAATGAAATAGCGTACAAATTGCTTATTATACTGTAGTATTCTTTGAAAGCAGGATGTGTGAAGATTTCACATGGTTAACAATAACATAACAATTTACGGTAAAGACCTTCTTCTTTTTCGTTCAGCTTGTCCCGTTAGGGGTCGGCACAGCGTGTCATCTTTATCCATTTAAGCCTATCTCGTGCATCCTCCTCTCTAACACCCACTGTCCTCATGTCCTCCCTCACAACATCCATCTAAATTTTCTTTGGTCTTCCTCTTGCTCTTTTGCCTGGCAGCTCCATCCTCAGCACCCTTCTACCAATATACTCACTCTCTCGCCTCTGGACATGTCCAAACCATCAAAGTCTGCTCTTTCTCACCTTGTCTCCAAAACATCCAACTTTGGCTGTCCCTCTAATGAGCTCATTTCTAATCCTATCCAACCTGCTCACACCAAGCGAGAACCTCAACATCTTCATTTCTGCTACCTCAAGTTCTGCTTTCTGTTGTTTCTTCCGTGCCACCGTCTCTAGTCCGTACATCATGGCCGGCCTCACCATTGTTTTATAAATTTTGCCCTTCATCCTGGGGGATACTCTTCTGTCACACAGAACACCAGACACCTTCTGCCAACTGTTTCACCCCGCTTGGACCTGTTTCTTCACTTCCTTACCACACTCTCCATTGCTCTGTATTGTTGACCCCAAGTATTTGAAGTCGTCCGCCCTTGCTATCTCTTCTCCCTGGAGCTTCACTCTTCCTCCTCCGCCCCTCTCATTCACACATATATTCTTTTTTACCACGGCTAATCTTCATTCCTCTCCTTTCCAGTGCGTACCTCCATCTTTCTATCTATTCCTCCGCCCGTTCTCTGCTTTCACTGCAGATCACAATATCATCTGCGAACATCATGTTCCAAGGGGAATCCAGTCTAACCTCATCTGTCAGCCCATCTATTACTACTGCAAATAGGAAGGGGCTTATCACGGAACCCTGATGCAGTCCCACCTCAACTTTAAATTCTTCTGTCACACCAACGGCACATCTCACCGCTGTTCTGCTACCCTCATATATGCCCTGTACTATTCTAACATATTTCTCCGCCACACCAGACTTGCACATGCAGTACCATAGTTCCTCTCTTGGTACTCTGTCATAGGCTCTCTCTGGGTCTACAAAGATACAACGTATCTCCTTCTGACCTTCTCTGTACTTTTCCACGACCATCCTCAAGGCAAATGGTGCATCTGTGGTCCTCTTTCTGTCATGATCCTGCCGCTTCAGCATGAGCTGTGCAGGTGCCCGCGCGGCTGCGCTGATTGGGAGGCGCACACCTGCTCCTCATGCGGGCTGATCATCCCCTGTATAGATAGGACCCGGTGACGACTGGTCCTCCGCCAGTTCGTTGAGCTTTATGTCCCGTTCCAGCACTCTCGTACTCCTGACTGAACCTGTGTGTACCGACCTCCGTCCGTTCTCTGACCAACCTTGTAAGCCTGATTCCTTGACACTTCTGCCTGCATTGTTTCCCCGTGCACCGGACTGCCTGCTCGATCCTCGAACTCTGCATACAATAAACGTGTCTCTTCTTGAACTACCTTGCGTCTTCTGAGTTCCTGCATTTGGGTCCTACCTCTCGTTCAGATGGGACGTGACAGAACGAACTGGCCATCACAGGACCCAGCAGGAAAGACCCGGCGTCGCCGGGACCGACGCAAGGTAGACCGTCTGCCGGAGGACCAAGCCTGCCCAATCCGGGTAGGCTCCCTGATGTCCTCCACTTCCGTGTCTTACGCTCCGTCAGCGAGGTATGAATACGTCCCGAACACGACCCGGCTCCTCATATTCTTCTGGACTCTGACTTTTCGGAATATGAGGAGGACCACGATTTGTTTGACCGGCCGCCTTCTCAAGTTGCTGTCAAGGAGGGGGCGGTACTGGCGCTGCCTTCTCAAGTTGCTGACCAGGATGGGGCGCGATGGCGCCGCCTTCTCACGTTCCTGTCCAGGAGGGGGCGGCGATGGCGCCGCCTTCTCACGTTGCTGACCAGGAGGGGGCGGCGATGGCGCCGCTGCCTTCTCTTGTTCCTGTCCAGGAGGCGGCGGCGACGGGGTCGCTGCCTTCTCTCGTTCCTGTCCAGGAGGCGGCGGCGACGGGGTCGCTGCCTTCTCTCATTCCTGTCCAGGAGGCGGCGGCGACGGGGTCGCTGCCTTCTCTCGTTCCTGTCCAGGAGGCGACGGGGTCGCTGCCTTCTCTCGTTGCTGTCCAGGAGGCGGCGGCGACGGCGATGGCGCCGCCTTCTCAAGTTGCTTTCCAGGAGGGGGCGGCGCTGGGGAGTTCTGTGGAGCCACCCAGGAGCTGGAGAGACTTCGGGGTGGCAGTCATGGCCCTGGTCCTGCTCTCCATCATCTTCTTCGCTCCTGAGTTCGCCCAGCCGCTTCAGGACCTGGCCTCGTTGGCGACCAATCCCTGGTCGTCTTGCAACGACGGCGTGGGAGGTTTTCGTCCGGAGCAGTGGCCTCCCTCGTTCTGGTTCCTGCCTCGCCGTTTGGTTCCTCACAGAGGTCGTCCGCCCGAATCGCCCCGTGGGGACCCTGGTGCTTGGCGTCCGGGTTGTCCTCCTGACCTGTCCGCCCGGACGCCTCGTGTTTGGTGGCCTGGATGGCCACCAGTCTGGGGTTCAGGGGGGCCATGCCCTCCTCCGGACCCCCTTCCGCCCACCCCTGCCTGTGTTATTGTCTGTTTTTTCGTTTAGGCACGTCTGGGAGCCGTGCCTTTGAGGGGGGGGGGGTACTGTCATGATCCTGCCGCTTCAGCATGAGCTGTGCAGGTGCCCGCGCGGCTATGCTGATTGGGAGGCGCACACCTGCTCCTCATGCGGGCTGATCATCCCCTGTATAGATAGGACCCGGTGACGACTGGTCCTCCGCCAGTTCGTTGAGCTTTATGTCCTGTTCCAGCACTCTCGTACTCCTGACTGAACCTGTGTGTACCTACCTCCGTCCGTTCTCTGACCAACCTTGTAAGCCTGATTCCTTGACACTTCTGCCTGCATTGTTTCCCCGTGCACCGGACTGCCTGCTCGATCCCCGAACTCTGCATACAATAAACGTGTCTCTTCTTGAACTACCTTGCGTCTTCCGAGTTCCTGCATTTGGGTCCTACCTCTCATTCAGATGGGACGTGACACTTTCTAGGCATGAAACCATACTGTTGCTACAAATATTTCTGTCCTGAGTCTAACCTCCACTACTCTTTCCCATAACTTTTGTGTGACTCATCATCTTTATTCCTCTGTAGTTTCCGCAGTTCTGAACATCGCCTTTGTTCTTAAAAATGGGTACTTGCACACTTTTCCTCCATTCTTTTGGCATCTTCTCTCCCGCTAGTATTCAATAGAATTGGTCAAAAACTCCACAGCCACCTCACCAAATTGCTTCCATGCCTCCACCTGTATGTCATGGGGACCAACTGTCTTTCAATTTTTCATTCTGTTAAGTGCCTTTCTAACATCTCCCTTGCTAATCAAAAGGTACTTGAGATAAAAACAAAAAAAAAGTACTTCCCACTGGGCGTAGTAAAGCCAAAAACATTCTAGAATGTTCTCCCAAAAAGCTATAAAAGCCTCGTACACAGAAGTACAAGGCTCTCTGTGTCACGACCCATCAGTACGGAGGAGGACCCAAATGCAGGACTCCGGAGACGTAGAGGCAGTTTGGGAAAAGTGTTTATTCGTTCCAAGGTCGGGGATCAGGCAGACAGTCAAGTAGAGCAGACATCGAGAGCAGGTCCGTGGGCAAGCACGAGTCGATACACGGAAGATCGATCAGAGATAGCAGGAGTATCAAAGACGTCAAGCTTACGGGGTCGGTAGGATGACAGGCGGAGGTCGGTACACCAGGGTTCACGATCAGGAATGCAGGAGTGCGGGAATGAGGCATGGGTGGCGACGATCTTGCAAAGCCAGACCTGGGTCCTATATATACAGGGGTTAATCACTGCCAATGAGGCACAGGTGTGCGCCTCGTAATCAGTGCAGCTGTGTGGGGAAAGTTATACTTTCCCGATATCCTAATGCTTTTGAATATTTTTAACCTTGCTTCATTTTTATTGCTTTTTATTACTTTTATCATTTATTCAATTCTACTTACCCTCCGTATCATCATATTAATCATTATCTCATGTCATGTCATTATCCAAGTCGCTTATCCTCACAAGGGTCACGGGAAAGCTGGAGCCTATTCCCAGCGAGCTTCGGGCGAAAGGTGGACTACACCCTGAACTGGTTGCCAGTCAGTCGGAGGGCAGATATCGACACCATCACTGAGCGGGTATCGATCCCCCCCTGCCCGCACCAAGGGCAGGCGTGTGTAACACGACACCATCAGTGACTCTCATTATCTCCTTTTATTGATTTATGTTTAAAGCCCGGGTGTCATCCCTATAAACATTCTAAAATAGATATTGTAATGAAAAATATACATAACATTATTCACTTCAATGTCTATATGAAAAAATAAATGTGAGCGGAGAGCGCGTCATCCATGCGCAAAGTTGCAGAAGTGTCATTCTACGATATCCAAGTGGTCGCCATGTTGGCTGCGTCCTCCGTCCGTGACGTCACCCAGACATTTGCAAATGAAAACACGGTGTGCACCCTAACTATGGGAGACAAACGTGCCCCCTCTGACACGGAAAGCTTTTTTCGAAAAGGAGAACACCACACAACCGAGTGAAGTTGCTAGGGCAATATTACACTATTGTTTCGAGCCCTAGGGGCAATATTACACTATTGTTTTGAGCCATATTCAGATGATATCTGATCACGGCCAAACTGCATCCCCTCCGATCCACTTCCACAGCGGAGATGAGCCATCGCGGCAACGCGCAGCCTTCGCAGAAGCAATGACCGCCGAACGCGACGCCTCAGCCGGTGTGGCTGATTTTCTGCGTGTGGTGGCATATAAGGAGGAGGTGGAGCCGAGCCATGCTGCTTTTAGGGGTATGTTCAAATCCGCCGCAGTACTGGTTGAACACCGTCGAGCTGGGGCGCATTACTGTCTACCTGTTATTTGAAACCCACGAAGCTCTCGTCCTCTGTACCCGTGCAATCCATTTTTCACAATGAACCGGGTCTCTTTCAAACTTATGAAGGGTAATTCCATTCTCCCGAGTGTTCAAGCAATGTCCAGCAATGCAATGAGCCAGCATTTTGGCCAACACGAGGGAACAACGAGCTACCTTCCCGCAGGTAAATAAATAAATAATAAATAAATAAATAAACAAGTCCACGCGGGGGCACCTCTGTCCTGTACGTCACTTCCTGCTTCTTCTCGAAAAAAATCTCTCGAGAGGATTTTCATGGCGGGAGTTACAAAAAGCTGTATACGTCAAAATCATGTTTTGTGGTGAAAAAACACATGGGACAATATTGGCTGTGGGTTTTTCATAAATAATATACCAAAAAATCATCTATTTCATGACACTTGACCTTTAATTAACATTAACATTTTGCCTCAACATTGCAATTGTACCGCGTTTGGCAGGAGTAACTGTCGCATAATAAATGTTATCTGAACAATTATTATCATCTCATTAAATACTTTAATTTCACTTTCATCTATCATTGTTATTCTTAAAATGAATTGTCTCATTTTACCATACAACCTCTTTAATGATTGATTGTCGATGACGTTAATAACACCTAGTCGTAATTCTATTTTATTTTATTCTATTTTTCTATTTTACATTGATATACTCCGGCTTATATAAAAACAAACACAAACATCCTAACAAGGATTGGTAAACTTACTATGTCAATGACAAGTGCAATCGAATCGAAGAGATGAATCTGCTGTAAAAGCGAACCGATCACTTTATTATACTTTTACTCTGTATGGTTACTCAATAAAGACTAATAAGTGAGGGCAGACTGGATTGGCTTTGCAAAAGTAAAGGCAGTTAGTTCACCTAGACGAATTCATCTCGAAACCAGCTTAGGAAGCTCCCGTCCCTCGGCGTATACAGCGTTAGAGTCAACTGGGGTAAAGGGGTATCTTAACCCTTTAAATGTACAGTCAGTCAGGACATTTCTCCCAATTAGTCCTGCAAATAAATGGAATCTGACAGAACCCACTATTTTTCTGCCTTGTGCCGTGTTAGGACACTAACTCACATCCTGCTGGTTTTAGTAATTACTAATAGTATTAGTAATATATATATATATATATATATATATATATACACATTTTGTAGACTGCACGATTTCTCACTTTAAACTGCTCTCTTTGCACAATTGACACTGTTAACATACTTATCTATATAGGTTTTACATTTTGCATGTCTTATAAGTAATACTTCCTCTAAATAGAAATTTCCCTTGTTCTTTGTTTTTGTTGCTATGTTGTTCCTTGTTCTTTGTTCTGAATGTCGTACCAGGGCAGCACCGACTGCCGAAGAAAATGTCTTGTGTTTTTGCACACTTGGTCATTAAAGCTGATTCTTATTCTGATTTATCAATTGGAAACCCTCCAAAATCAAAATTCTGGCAACACAAAACAAGAAATGGGCCAAGCGACAAGGTTGTTGTTCTTCTTTCAGCTTCTCCCTTTCGGGGTCGCCACAGCGTGTCATCTCAGATGAACGCACATATATGTTTGGCACAATTTTTACGCCGGATGCCCTTCCTGACGCAACCCTTCTCAGGGAGTTGAAGCCTGATTACATTCCCTTGGACAGCCGTGGCTGGAACTGGAGGAATTTTTCCAAATGGTTGAATGACAAAAAAACGTCTTTTGACTCTGCTGCACTACATAGATATATTTCCTGACATTGGGTTAGGTTAGGTTTTACATTTATATCTAGTCATTTTGAAACTTTTACACATTTACTTGAGTAAAAAGTTCAAGTCGAAACTCAGTTTTATATTCAGTGAAGAAAATAAGTATTTCAACACCCTGCTGTATTGCAAGTTCTCCCACTTAGAAATCATGGAGGGGTCTGAAATTTTAATCAAAGGTGCATGTTCACTGTGAGAGAGATAATATAAAAAGAAAATTCCAGAAATCACAATATATGAATTTTTTTTAACGATTTGTTTGATACAGCTGCAAATAAGTATTTCAACACCTGTCTATCAGCTAGAATTCTGACCCTCAAAGACCTGTTAGTCCGCCTTTAAAAGTCCACCTCCACACCATGTTTTATCCTGAATCTGATCCACCTGTGTGAGGTCGTTAGCTGCATGGAGATACCTGTCCACCCCATACAATCTGAAAGTCTCAAACTTGTAACATGGCCACAACCAAAGAGCTGTCCAAAGGCACTATCACCTCGTGGGATCTCAATTATCCTTAGAAGGGTGAGGAATCAGCCCAGAACACACGACAGGACTTGGTCAATGAGCTGAAAAGAGCTGGGACTACCATTTCAGAGGTGAATATTGGGACTACACTAAGACGTCATGGTTGGAAAATCATGCATGGCACGGAAGGTTCCCCTGCTTAACCAACACATGTCAAGGGCTGTCTTATGTTTGCCAATGACCATTTGGATTATACACAGGCGTCATGGGAGAACGTTTTGTGGTCAGATGAGACCAAAATGGAACTTTTTGGTCATAATTCCACTAACCGTGTTTGGAGGAAGATGAATGATGAGTTCCATCCCAAGAACACCATCCCCACTGTGAAGCATGGGGGCGGTATCATCATGCTTTGGGGGTGTTTTTCTGCACATGGGACAGGACGACTGCACTGTATTAAGGAGAGGATGTATTGTGAGATTTTGGGGAACAACCTCTTTCCCTCAGTCAGAGCATTGAGAATGGGTTGTGGCTGGGTCTTTGAAGATGACAATGACCGAAAGAACACACCCAAGAAAACCAAGGACCGTCTCCGTAAGAAGCATATCAAGGTTCTAGTGTGGCCTAGCCATTCTCCAGACCTAAACCCAATCGAAAATCTTTGGAGAGATCTGAAACTCTGTGTTTCTCAGCGACAGCCCAGAAACCTGTCTGATCTAGAGAAGATCTGCGTGGAGGAGTGAGCCAAAATCCCTCCTGCAGTGTGTGCAAACCTGGTGAACAACTACAGGAAACATTTTACCTCTGTAATTGCAAACAATGACTACTGTCCCAAATATTAACATTGGTTTTCTCTGGTGTTAAAATACTTATTTCCAGATGTATCACACAAATAAATCGTTAAAAAAAATCATACATTGTGATTTCTGGATTTTTCTTTTTAGATTAATTGACCTGCACCTACGATAAAAATTTCAGACCTCTTTATGATTTCTCAGTGCGAGAACTTGCAATATATCAGGGTGTTCAAATACTTCCAACCTGAATGCAATGTTGGGTCTGATGGATAGGATGAAGACTATTGTCAACGATGGAGTCGAGCCCATTCCACGCCAAGATCCTCCTCCCATCCCAACTCGCCTGAAACCACCGTCCACTAAGAAGTGAAAGGCCCCTCCTGCAACCATGAAGACTATCTTTAAATCTGATTGATATTTACCGGGTCTTTTCCAGAATAACTCAGACCCTTATAGGGATCAGGCATTTTTCATCCCTGTAATTACAAGGAACAGAAAGTTGGTCAAAAAGATATGGCACCAAAAAAGTGGAACTTCCAACTTAGTGAGGATAAAATGTCGGTCTATCGAACCATTCTCTCCAGCCATCTCTGTGAGACCAGCTCTTTTTAATATCAGGTCACTGGGTAACAAATCAATATTGATCAATGACATCATTAGATCCTATGGTCTGGACTTTTTATCATTAAATGAAACGTGGTTAACAGAAAGTAGCTGTAATACCATTTTAAATGAGGCAACACCAGCAGAATTTAATTTTATGAACAAGTGTCGAACAGCGAAAAAGGTGGTGCTGTTGCTGTAATTTTTAAATCATTATTTCAATGTAAAGAAATTATACTTGGTGAGTTTAGTGCTTTTGAATATCTGTGTTTTTATTTAAGGGTGACCCAAAGGTTATCATTTTAATCATTTATAGACCTCCAAGATACAATGGAAAATTTATGGAGGATTTTCCAGAACTGCTGTCAGTTATTTGTACTGAGTACGACTATTTTGTAATAACAGGGGACTTTAACAGTCATGTTGACAATAACATGGAAAAAACCTCCAAAGAACTTTCAGCAATACCAGACACATTTGACCTCTCTCAACATATTAAGAGTTCAACTTACACTCAAGGTCACATCTTAGACCTGGTCATCTCTAAGGATGTTGAAATTCCATCAATTGATATTAAGAATATGGCTATTTCTGACCATTTTTGTGTATTTTTTCTCAGCACGGGTTTTGATACGGTAAATCACAATATACTGCTAATCAGGTTGGAAACGTGGGTAGGACTAAATGGAATGGTCCTTAAATGGTTTAGGTCCTACTTGGAGGAAAGGAGCTACTTTGTGACCATTGGAGGTGCTCAGTCTCAGCGAATGGCAATGACCTATGGGGTCTCTCAAGGGTCAGTTCTTGGACCTTTCCCGTTCAGCCTGTATATGCTACCCTTGGGTCAAATTCTTCAAAACTTTAATACTAATACTACCATAGCTATGCAGATGACACAGTTATATTTAGTAGTGTCTACAGATGACTACAGTACAATTGAGGTATTGGGCCACTGTCTAATTCAGATAAATAACTGGATGACCCAAAGTTTTCTTCAACTAAATCACAACAAAACTGAGACAATTGTTTTTGGCAATAAAGAATAGAGAATTGCTGTTAGTAAACACCTGGACTCTCTATCTTTAGAAACCAAAGACCAAGTCCAAAACCTTGGTGTTCTGATTGATTCCGATCTGTCTTTCAACAATCATCAAATTAATCACAAAAACTGCTTTCTACCATCTGAAGAAAATATCTAGAGTGAAATCTTGTATGTGTCAAGCACACCAGGAAATGCTCATCCATGCTTTTATCTCAAGTAGACTTGACTACTGGAATGGTCTTCTGACTGGACTCCTAAAAAAGAGTATTAAACCACTGCAGCTCATTCAGAATGCTGCAGCTCGCGTTCTGACCAAAACAAAGCGGTCAGAGCATATAACTCCAATCCTCCTCCAATCAAAGTCCTTGCACTGGCTTCTAGTCAACTTTGGAATAGGTTTTAAATTTCTGCTAATGGTCTATAAATCACTAAGTGAGTTTGGTCATGAATACATGAAAAAAATGCTTATGGAATACAAACCCAGTAGAGCTTTGAGATGGACTATTCAGGTCAAATCCTGGAGCACAGAGTCCAAAGCAAACATGGTGTAGCAGCATTTAGCTCTTATGCTGCACACAAATGCAATCAATTGCCAATAGAGGTGAGGTCAGCCCCAAGTGTGAATGTTTTTAAATACAGGTTGAAAACTCTGTTTTTTCTCATGGTTTTTAGAATATATCCACGTTTTGATCATATTAATTGCACTGTATGCTGTTTTAATTGTCTTTTTAAATATTTTGTTTATCACTTTTATTGTTTTTATCTCTTTGTTTTCAAATGCCTTTAATCATGTAAAGCACATTGAGTTACCTTGTGTATGAAATGCGCTATACAAATAAATTCGCTTTGCTTTACTTATTTTCTTCACTGGAAGTCTTCTCAAACCCAAGATCTACTTGGGTAATGATTGTGAATACTTTTGACACCACTAGAAGTCAGTATGTCCATTTGTCTCGCTTAATTGCAGCAATGAAGTTTACGGGTTGCAGGTTCTGGGGGAGAATGGGGTATAGCTCTTGGGATCCCTCATGTCACATTTCTTCATACGGCCGATAATGCAACAACTACAATACTGATGACTTGGAGTTGGTCTGTAGTGGGTGTAATAAGGAAGAAGTGGGGGGAAGGCTGGAGTCGGAGGCTGTCAAAGTTCACAAATGGTCCGCTGACAACCATCTCACACTCAACACGTTGATGTCTGACGCTATTGAACCCTCATGGTGTCCAAACAGCACTGTTGGGAGTTCCAGCCTAAAGACAAATCCCACTCCCATCTTTCTGTGGGTTCGATACGATCGCCACCTCACATTCAGTGAACATCTCCGGCAATTAAGTCAAGTCATGAATTAGCACTCCAACCTCCTGCAACAACTGACGGGCACGCATTGGGGGTGGCGGTCATTAGATATGCAGACGATCAACATTGCAATCATCAGATCACTCACAATATGCAATATTTGGGAACCCTGGGCTTCCTCCTCCAACATCAGAAACTGAAGAGGGCACAGGGTAAGACGTGGGTTGCACCATAATGGGTGAACTTCGAACAACTTCTATTGCTGCTGTCCTGCATGAACCCCACTTACCACTAATCTCCTTCTGGTTACATTTGGCTGTCTCAAAAAGGCTGATGACTGGTTCCACCTTCCCCACGATGACAGAAGGGCACAATACCAGATGCGGCTGCTGAAACACCTAAAATGTGGCAACTGGGGAGGATTCACCACCCCAATCCTATCCAACCTCACCATCACCCCGGCGAACATGGAGACTGTAAATAACCCTATGTTACGTAACCCTAATACGCCCATCCCAAAATCTGCATCCCCCTCCCAACAACCAGCTGCAGCTACGGAAACACTTGCGGCACACTGCCCAACAGACTAGTTCGTCTTCACTGATAGCGCCACCTTTTACGGGACGGACAGTGGTCTTCAGAGGAGACTCCTTGATCCAATCCTGGCACGCACCCACAGCTCTTTTCAGGCTGAAAAGGCTGCACTAAACGTGGCCATCACTTGGCTTGGACAGAATGACGACTGATAATCAGCATCCATCATCAAGGACTGCAAGTCCCTCCTTCAATCCCTTGACAAACTCACTGCCTTAGAGCCCTCCACCCTCACCATCAACTCCAACCTTGAGGCCTTTCCTCCTCCCAAATAATCCAACTAATATGGGTCCCAGGCCATTGCAACCTTCCAGGCAATAACATCGCAAATGAGAAGGCCATACTTGGTTCCTCTCTACCCCAAACAACCATTCCACTCGACGCCCAAATACGCTTAGCAATCATCTGCAGGAGTTGCAAGACCTCTCCAATCCTGCATCCTTCTCCTCAACGCCTACTGACCTAATCTGGAGGGAGAGTCCTAGCTGTCCAAGACCTCGTCGATCTTATCCGGTTTCGGTCCAGCCACCCCTCCCTCCGAATATGGCAACATTTGACGAGGAAGTACGATGATACTGGTGTCGTCTCTGCTGTAAGGAAGAAGAATCAGCCGAGCACCTCTGGCTTCAGTCTGCACTCCAGTCTGCCCGATACTATTGCCTATTGGGATTCTCCTTCGGAGAACGACGGAAACTCCCAGAGTCTAGCACTTCTGAGGACTATCCTCAGGCACCTCGAGTGACTCAACAACGTGTTTGCTTTCAACTTTATATCTGGTGAAACAAAACTTTAAATTATTGAGAAAAAGATAGTATACAAGATGAATGAATGAATGCTATTTATTGATATTATGCAAATGTACAATGAAATTGGAGAGCCTCTTATCCAACAGTTCATCCATAAAAGCAATATAAGAATAAAAATAAATACAAATAAAAGATAGAAAAGATGGGAGCAGAAGGAGACAAAGAAGGAGAGCCAATGGAGCTTCAGCACTTTCTGACATCACGCAGTGAATATTCCATCAGTACTGGGTAAATATAACGTTTGAGATTTTCAAACTGTAGAGTGTTGAAAGGAAACACTCATACTGTGCTTAAAAAAAAAAACAAAAAACAATATAGAATATAGAATATATAGAATTTTAATGCGGCTCTTATGACAGTATGAAAGCATATTGAAGTTCTGTTTCTTTAAAGTGCATACTATCATGCTTTGCTTGAGTTCTTACGGTATTTGCGTGAAAATTTTGTTTGAGTTTATTACTGCTGTTACAGATATTGTGACAACAAGCTCAGTGTGTGAGGGGTCGTGCGTCGATGTCTGAGTGAGACGGGATTGCGCAGATGTGTCCGGTGGGAGGGTGAAAAGGAATAAAAGAGGGCAGGGCAGGTGTGAGTGAAAAAGTAAGGACACATTGATGTCAAATGTGCAGAGGAGTCAATGAAGCCTTTTGAGCAGCAAATCAGTACTTCTTGCCTTTATTGTTCCCGCCACCCAGCTCACCTGTGCAATGAGACAAGGGAGTTAACTCCGGGGAGAAAGCGTCTCCCATGCGTCTCTCGACCACAGTCACGTGATTGTAGCAAGAAAGGTTAACACAGTATTTTCGAAAAACTGCCACACCTATTGAATGAAAATAGCTCAAAGTTTCCCAGTGGGATAGTAATCTTTGGAGAAAACAAATTATCAGTGGTGCAGACAAAACAAGAATGTTGATTTTTGTCAGTCACTAATCGCAATTACTTTCATATTATTCATTTCCATTGAAAGCCTCTTGATCATTGCTTTTCTTACCAGCACACTTGTGTCTCTTAACCTGAAACTTAAAAGAGAATCTTTGACCACAAGCTGAACACAACAAATGCTTCTCATCAGTGTGTGTTCTTGTGTGTATTTTTAAGTTTCCCTTCTCAGAGAATCTTTTACCACAAACTGAACAGGAAAAAGGCTTCTCATCAGAGTGCGTTTTTGTGTGTTTTATTAAGTTTTGTTTGATGGAGAATCTTTGACCACAAACTGAGCATGCAAAAGGCTTCTCTCCAGTATGGGTTCTTGTGTGTCTTTTTAAGCTTTGCTTCACAGAGAATTTTTGGCCACAATCTGAACAGCAAAAAGGTTTCTCATCAGAATGTGTTCTTGTGTGCTTTTTTAAATTTCTCTTCTCAGAGAATCTTTTACCACAAACTAAGCAGGGAAAAGGCTTCTCTCCAGTGTGGGTTCTTATGTGTACTTTTAATCTTTGCTTCACAGAGAATCTCTTGCAACAATCTGAACAGCAAAAATGTTTTTCATCAATGTGGGTTCTTGTGTGTATTTTTAATTTTCCTTTCTCAGAGAATCTTTTACTACAAACTGAGCAGGCAAAACGTTTCTCTCCAGTGTGGATTCTTGTGTGCACTTTTAATCTTGGCTTCACAGAAAATCTTTGGCCACAGTCTGAACACCAAAAAGGTTTCTCACCAGTGTGTGTTCTTGTGTGTATTTTTAAGCTTTCCTTCACAGAGAATTTTTGGCAACAATCAGAACAGCTAAAACATTTCTCACCACTGTGGGTTCTTGTGTGATTTTTCAAGTTTTTCTTCTGTGAGAATATTTGACCACAAACTGAGCAGGCATAAGGTTTCTCACCAGTGTGTTTTGTTGTATGAACTATCAAATGCCCCTTCTGAGTAAATCTTTGACCACAGACTGAGCAGACATAAGGTTTCTCACCAGTGTGTTTTCTTGTATGAACTATCAAATGTCCCTTCCGAGTGAATCTTTGACAACAAACCAAGCATTTAAAAGGCTTCTCTCCTGTGTGTATTTTCATGTGTTGTTTCAAATTGCTGTTAGAAGAAAAAAAATTCCAACATTGAAAACATTTCCAGCCTTTGTTGGCAGTGTGACATGTCAAATCACCTTCCGACTCTTCATCATCATGACCATCTGTTTGTAATCCTCCACTGTTGCACTCTGAGCAGTTCTTGCTTCGAGGCTCTCTCCCTCATCCCTCGTCACATTGACCTTCATCTTTACTCTTCAAATGGACACCAGTGGATGGAACCAGAATGATTTCCTCCCGCTTGTTCTTTTTCATGTGTAGGAACTCGTCTACCTCTTCTTTGATGCACTGACCCTCTTCACCCTCCACTTCCTCTTTGATGCGATGGGACGCTGACTGCTGCCACTCTGGATGAAGATTTTCACTGATCTCTGCAAGACAAATGACAAACACAAAGGCGTCAAATCTAATTTGTTTGCAATATTTATCCCATCTGTGACATCACCCCAGAGAATATCACACAAACGAGTGAAGTTACAGGGGAATTATAACCCCATTGTTTTGAGCCATATTCAGATGATATGCGATCATGGCCAAACCGCCTCCCTGTCCGATCCACTTCCGCGGCAGAGATGAGCCATCGTGGCCTGCCGCCTCGGCCGGGGTGGCTCATTTTCGGCGCCGAAGTGGCTTATCACGGAGGCGAACCGGGCTGCTTTACGGCGTTGTCGTCGCATGAGGCTGAGTGGGCCATTGTCGGGAGCATTGTTTATAGCTGCTGCCATTCGGGAGGTGACACAGCAGCTTTCGCCGGTGAGCCCAACGCCGTCCGACACGCACATCAACACATTTAGCACGCCCGTCATACGTACGCGCATCTTTTGTTACATTATGAGAGCCCAATTACGTGGTCCGCCCCAAACTATGATTTTTTTTCAGTAGCTGTAAACACACCTACCTGTCATTTGGAACCCACGAAGCTCTCATCCATTGCACCTGTGCAATCCATTTTACACGACAAACCGGGTCTCTTGCAAACCTATGAAGGGTAAATTCATCCTCCCGAGTGTTCAAGCAATGTCCAGCAATGCAACGAACTGGCATTTTGGCTAACATGAAGGAACAACGAGCTACCTTCCCGGAGGTAAAACTAATAGAAACAAACGAGTCCACTTGAGGGCGGTCCTGCCATGTATGTCACTTCCTGTTTCTTCTCGAAAACAAATCTCTCGAGAGGATTTTCATTGCGCGAGTTACAAAAGGCTGTATCCGTCAAAATCATGTTTTGTAGTGAAGAAACGCATGGGTCCATGTCGGCTGCCGTTTCATGAAAGTGGCCCTTTAACTGCAAATGTAACGACACACTGTAGTAGTAGAAATGGGCTGTTATAGACTGTTTTTGACTCATGTCACACACCTTCCGGTTTAGAATGCGGTCGGGATGAAGATGCATCGCTCCCCAAAGAGAGCGCGGACACCACCTTTTTCAGCCAGGAGCATGTCCATGGCTATTTGGTTTTGAAATGGCATTAATTAAGTGGCTGCGAGTTGTTCATGCACAGCCTCAAAAACACTTTTAAAAAAGTCAAATTTCCTAATTTTGACATTGTGGTGGATGTAGTTTATTCTCTCCACATTCTTGTTGGTTGCACACCACCAACACAGGAAAGATTCAAATACAGCTGCCACTTGGTCAGCCAATTTACACTCACTTGGAACACCACGAGAACACCAATGCGCAGATGTATATTGGATCATTTTATCCTTGGCATTCAGCTGCTCTCTTCTACACCATTGTTCAAATGAAATTGCCTGTACAGTAGAAGTTGATTCAATAACAGACATAGGATGAATAAAGTCTAAAAGTCTAAAATGTCTGTGTTACACATTTGGATACAGCTCAGTTTTTTGGAGTTGTGCTTCATTTAGTAATTGACCCCTCCGTACAGGGCACTTAACCACGCCTCCTGAAGTGACACGCCATGTGCGCCTACGTCAGACAAACAATTAGCAAAAAGGGTGGCGCAGAAAGAAAAGAACAGAGCGAAATTGTCCGATTTACCGGCTGATTTCTCACTCGCATTCTTAGCTAACAGTGAAATATCGTTGAAAAGCAAACAGCAGGGCTTCAAGTATTTCAGCGAGGGGTATTTCAATGGTATTTACATGCATGTCGACTGAGAAACTATTGATATTAGCGCAAGATCTTTCCAGAGTCAGAGGAAGACCAAGAAGCCACATAATATAATATATTATAACCCAAAGACGAATTCGTCATTGACAGTGTCCTATTTTCATGTTACATATCACACTTGTGTGCAGAATCTGTATATGTATCTGTATAGCCATTTGTGAACCGCTGTATGAAGGAAAAGAAGGCGAGGCTTGATTTACGAGTTGTTTCTCTCATTTTCTTTGTGTAACGTCACGCGCTCCCCTCAATAATTATTCTTGAATTAGTGCCGAACCTACGTAAGTTCCGACCGAGTACGACAATCACTACTTTAGTGCCCTCAAACATCCTTCCTTCAGTCTTGGTGTCTCGGTGCACGTCGAAGGCTTTTAGGACTGCTAGTCCGGTTTAGCTTAGCTCACCGCCGAACAGAGACACGTTTGTGCAGTCAGATCATCGCAAAATATCGCTGAACACAGATCAAGTGTGACAATCATTCACACGTAGCTATATTATGCAAGCGAAGAACTGCTAATTCATTTATATGAGACATGTATGGAAAATCAAATTTAGGGCATACCTTCGTGCCAACAAAGTCTGGTTTAGCTTAGCTTGGGAGCCGCCGAACAGAGACACGTTTGTGCGGTCAGATCATCGCAAAATATCGCTCAACACAGATCAAGTGTGTCAATCATTCACACTTAGCTATGTTATGCAAGCGAAGAACTGCTAATTCATTTATATGAGACATGTATTGAAAATCAAACAAAGGACTTACCTTCGTACAAACATATCTGTTCCGGTTGATGGATTCAGTTGATCATGCGGTCTTCCTCAAAGTTTTATCCATCAAAGACATTTTTCGTACTCAGTCTTCTGTTCCGGTTCATTTTAGATGGATTCAGTTGATGATGCGGTCTTCCACAAAGTTTGATCCATCAAAGACATTTTTCGTACTGGGTCTTCGGTTTTGGAAAGGGTACGAATTGAACTCCACCAACTAGCCTTTCAGGATACCTGTCGTCACTATTATAAAGTCTGTGACTACACCTCTTAACAATATCTATTGTTAAAGAACCCAAATACGCGATAAAACACTACCAAAAGCTATACTGGACCATACAACGTTGTCTGAGAAAACTGCGGGTCCAAAAAGGGGGCGTGGTTTATGCAGATCTCTGGCCTCTGATTGGTCAGCGACGCGGATGACGCAATTTCTACAGAGGGGTCACTTTAACTAACAATTTTGCATACATTGCCTGTGGATGAAATTATCTGCTTTATTTTTTTTTTAGTCTTACGCAAAAATATGAACCATTGCAAATGCATATTGGTTGTCTGTATAAATCGTTACATTTTTCTTTCATTAGTTTACATGCCTCACTTAGTATTAATTCTACTGTTTTTACAGAAAAGGCTACATCATATTCTGATTCGGTTTTCCCAAATACAAACAACATTCCCAATTGGTAATGCTGGTCTTTCATGTCACATCTGCTTTATTCATTTATTTAACATTTTTTTACTTTCTTTCCCAATTTTTGACAATCATGTTTTGTTCCATCTCCTGGAAATGGCAAGATTTGCTGGATTAAGAGTTGTACATCTTTGTATTGGGATAGAAATGTCATGTTTAGCAGAAGGTGGAACAAAACAGTTTATGTACTTATTTCTATGAAGTCACAAAGTGACCTTTGAAAGTCATAATCTTATCACACTTTGGCAAAATCAAGCCCCCGCTTGACACGAATGCTTGCTTCATGTTGCAAAATACTTTTTTCGGTTCGACCCTCTATTTCAAATATGTCATTTTTTAGTCTTCCTTATTGCATCATTTTGTGTAATGGAGCTGTTAAGTTGGCTAATTTGGTACCCAAATTCAGCATTAATTTGTCAGTCCCAAAAATGACAAATTCTTAATTTGTTTGTGGCTTTAGAGTTTGTAAAATGTTTAACCTGTTATTGACAAATTTGGAGTGTCTTTTTGCTTTGTGCCCATCCTCAGCCAGATGCTTAAAAAAGCCACTGTCTTTCACATTTCCTTATTAGGGGAAGCTATCGATACATTATTTAAATAAACCATGGAGTTGAAATTTTGACTGCAAATGTAAATGCAAACCAAATTTTTACCCGCTGGGGTTGAGAAAAATGCATTGATTATCTCTTTTATGGTGAATATTATTGCATCTAGTCTGGGGGAATTTAAGTGTCAGGGTCAGGCACGCAAGGTAGTCTTATTTTGTATGTCCTGAGGTGCAGTCGGCACACTTCCCAAGTTTTGGCCAAGTCCAGTCTGTCTCAGTTGGTCATTATTCTATGATGTCATGTCATATTGTGAAAAAGGCAGTTGGGGGTAGAGAGGCGTGTGCACTCACCTCTCTGTTCTTAATTTTCAACTTTCCTTTGTGTCCTGATGTCAGTCCTGTCTCGTCATCATCTCTTCTATGAAACATAATTTAATTTTTTTTCCTCTCATCATTCTCACCTCTATTTCATGCTATTTTGATCCAATATTCTATATATCTATAACTACTAATTATTATTACTTATTTTATTATATACTCTTGCAAGGTCGCTATTTAACTGACCAGTGAACTTCTGTTGGATATCCATTTATATAAATATTAGTTTTGTGTCGGATTTAATTTTTCCGACATATTTACAATCTTTACACTGCAGTGTGTCCCGTTTTGGGAATTTTGGGGGCAAAAGGCATTTACACACGGAATTTAAGTGTGCGACAGGGCTCCACCACCCTCAGGGTGTTTTGGGAATTTTAGGAGCAAAAGCTATTTACACATGGAATTTAAGTGTGCGATAGGGCTCCGCCACCCACAGGGTGTTTCTACCCTCAAACTGCTTAACATTGACAAGGCTTGATCGTGTCTCCTTACATGCTTTAATGGCTCCCTGTCATTTACTCTTTGAACCGGTTTCACTCTTTTTAAACCAAAGTTGGACTAACCCTGTTGTCTTCCGTCCGTCTCTGGATCCTGTCAACCATCGAATACCAGCCGGCGGGCTGCACACTAGTCCCGGAAAGGGTCTTTAGACTCAGAAGCAGTCTGCCGTGGCCACAGTCTTTATGGTATTCAACACACCCGCTGGAATCTTCAGGGATCTTGGGATCTGGCTCGAATGACCAATTTAATGTCAGGTTTATGCAGTCAAGGACATTTAAAGTAAAATTCTCAAGGAAGGAAGACAAGAGGAACTTCTGGCTCACGAGGAGAACGTGGGATGAGTCTCTTTCACAATCTCCAACCCGTTCTAATCACATCTCCACGTCTCCACTTTTTTATTCCTTAGTGTGGTCCACATCACAACAAAGCAACTGTGACAAAAATAGTCCATGTGAGTCTTTGTGATGTCTTCATTATCCTCTTGAGATCGTCACTCATTATGTTGTCTTCTGCATCTGTGTCTGGTGTTTCCACGGCACCCAATGTAACTTGATTGCATCACATTGTTTAAGTACTTCATAGCAAAGTTTCCATAGCACCCAATAGGCCTCTCGATTGCATCACATCACACAAGCAATGAAGCATTAAAAACAAAGAAAGCAAATATGAGATAACTTTATATTCAATTAATCCAACATCAGATGTGCCCAGACACCGGTGGCCGTAAGAGGGGAGAGCTCCTTTCTCCTCTCCAGAAGCGGCCGCCCACCGCCCCGCCCGACCCACCTCCACCTTGGGGGAAACAGTGACCCACCCCACTGCTAATGGGGGCGGGAAGCGGCCATTAATGTCAGGCCACGCACATCGACACATTTAAATAATTACACGGCGCATCGACTCACTGTTAACTCGCTTTGTTGGCTCTTAGCACACAACACTTCCTGGTTACTATTTATGGCGATGCGCGCGTGCAACCCACACCCCCCTCCCCCACAGCCAGTCAATTGCGAGAGGCTGGCGGCTTGAAAAGTATTGTCACGTCCCATCGGAACGAGAGGTAGGACCCAAATGCAGGAACTCAGAAGACGGAAGGTAGTTCAAGAAGAGACACGTTTATTGTATGCAGAGTTCGGGGATCGAGCAGGCAGTCCGGTGCACGGGGAAACAACGCAGGCAGAAGTGTCAAGGAGTCAGGCTTACAAGGTTGGTCAGAAAACGGACGGAGGTCGGTACACACAGGTTCAGTCAGGAATACGAGGGTGCTGGAACGGGACATAAAGCTCAACGAACTGGCGGAGGACCAGTCGTCACCGGGTCCTATCTATACAGGGGATGATCAGCCCGCATGAGGAGCAGGTGTGCGCCTCCCAATCAGCGCAGCCGCGCGGGCACCTGCACAGCTCATGCTGAAGCGGCAGGATCATGACAGTACCCCCCCCCCCCCTCAAAGGCACGGCTCCCAGACGTGCCTAAACGAAAAAACAGACAATAACACAGGCAGGGGTGGGCGGAAGGGGGTCCGGAGGAGGGCACGCCCCCCCCCTGAACCCCAGACTGGTGGCCATCCAGGCCACCAAACAACGAGGCGTCCGGGCGGACAGGTCAGGAGGACGACCCGGACGCCAAGCACTAGGGTCCCCACGGGGCGATTCGGGCGGACGACCTCTGTGAGGAACCAAACGGCAAGGCAGGAACCAGAACGAGGGAGGCCACTGCTCCGGACGAAAACCTCCCACGCCGTCGTTGCAAGATGACCAGGGATTGGTCGCCAACGAGGCCAGGTCCTGAAGCGGCTGGGCGAACTCAGGAGCGAAGAAGATGATGGAGAGCAGGACCAGAGCCATGACTGCCACCCCGAAGTCTCTCCAGCTCCTGGGTGGCTCCATAGAACTCCCCAGCGCCTGCTGGACAGGGACGTGAGAAGGCGGCGGCGCCAGTACCGCCCCCTCCTGGACAGCAACGTGAGAAGGCGGCGCCAGTACCGCCGCCTCCTGGACAGCAACGTGAGAAGGCGGCGCCAGTACCGCCCCCTCCTGGACAGCAACTTGAGAAGGCGGCGCCATCGCCGCCCCCTCCTGGACAGGAACGTGAGAAGGCGGCAGCAGCATCACCAACTCCACCTCCTCCTGGACGGGAGCGTGAGGCGGCTGGGGAACTGTCGCCACCTGCTGGACAGGAACGTGAGGGCGTGCCCGTCGCCAACAGAGCAGGAACGGGGAGTGACCGCGGGCCGGTCGCCGACAGAGCAGGAGTGTGGAGCGTCCGCGGACCAGTCGCCACTGCCACTCCAGAGCACGGACGAGAAGCGGCTGTGGAGACGTCGCCACCTCCTGGACAGCAACATGAGGCGGCGTCGGGTCGGTCCCCACTGCCACGTGAGCTTGCACTGCATCCGTTGTAACGGCAACGTGGGCGTGGCTCGGTGGCGAATCCGTTTCCAGGGCAACGTGAACCTGAGTAGGCGGAGAGTCAGTCGAAACTGACACGTGGGCGTGTCTCGGGAGCGGGTCAGTTCCGACTGCCGCGTGAGCTCTGCTCGGAACCGCCAACACTGCGACGTGCACTTGAGGTGGCGAGTCTGTTCCCCCTGTGGCGTGCACTTGGCAAGGGGACGAGTCGGTTTCCACGGCAACGTGAACCTGAGCAGGCGGAGAGTCAGTCGAAACTGACACGTGGGCGTGTCTTGGGAGTGGGTCAGTTCCAACTGCCACGTAAACCTGAGTCAGCAGCGAGTCCGTCGCCGTTGCGACATCAGCGTAGGTCGGCTGGTTCGCCAATCCTTGCCGGACCTGGGCCGTGAGAGCCGCCAATTCGGCGCTCTGCCGCTCTATCTCTGCCCGCATTTCGCGGCGGAACGCCTCGTGATTAGGCGGCTCCTCCTCCGTCCTGGCTGGAAGCTTCACCACCTGCTGCGGGTCTGCCGGTCTCACCGTTGCCGGCGAGGAGTGGGAGGACGGTGTCTTCGTTGCCGCGCAGCGAGAGGCACAACGGAGCGCCCGGCCGGGGCGTCTCCTCTGGCCGCCACGCGGAGGTCCCGGGTAGATGGCCAATCGGGTTCCCTCGTACCGATTAGTGTACTTGGATCTACCGGGCGAAGTCGCTCGGGTGCTGGAAAGGCGGGGAGGCGGCGCAAACTGACTGGGGTGAAAGATCGGACGAGCAGATTCATATTCAAATTCGTCGGAGTCGTACTCAGGCAGCCGGTCATACAAATTGTGGTCCTCCTCATATTCTGAAAAGTCAGAGTCCAGAAGAATATGAGGAGCCAGACGGGTCGTGTTCGGGACGTATTCATACCTCACTGACGGAGCGTAAGACACGGAAGTGGAGGACATCAGGGAGCCTACCCGGATTGGGCAGGCTTGGTCCTCCGGCAGACGGTCTACCTTGCGTCGGTCCCGGCGACGCCGGGTCTTTCCTGCTGGGTCCTGTGATGGCCAGTTCGTTCTGTCACGTCCCATCGGAACGAGAGGTAGGACCCAAATGCAGGAACTCGGAAGACGCAAGGTAGTTCAAGAAGAGACACGTTTATTGTATGCAGAGTTCGGGGATCGAGCAGGCAGTCCGGTGCACGGGGAAACAACGCAGGCAGAAGTGTCAAGGAGTCAGGCTTACAAGGTTGGTCAGAGAACGGACGGAGGTCGGTACACACAGGTTCAGTCAGGAATACGAGGGTGCTGGAACGGGACATAAAGCTCAACGAACTGGCGGAGGACCAGTCGTCACCGGGTCCTATCTATACAGGGGATGATCAGCCCGCATGAGGAGCAGGTGTGTGCCTCCCAATCAGCGCAGCCGCGCGGGCACCTGCACAGCTCATGCTGAAGCGGCAGGATCATGACAGTACCCCCCCCCCTCAAAGGCACGGCTCCCAGACGTGCCTAAACGAAAAAACAGACAATAACACAGGCAGGGGTGGGCGGAAGGGGGTCCGGAGGAGGGCATGGCCCCCCTGAACCCCAGACTGGTGGCCATCCAGGCCACCAAACACGAGGCGTCCGGGCGGACAGGTCAGGAGGACAACCCATGCTGAAGCGGCAGGATCATGACAAGTACAACTTGGGGTAAAAAAAAAAAAAAAAACGTCTTGCCACCCCTGCTGTATATTCTCTACATCTAAACCAACTCCTCAGAAAAGCATCAAACAAATCTCCATAGTCCATATAATGGGATTATGTTAGTTGTTAGTGCCAAGCCCCCTCTCCAACACGTCAAGTGCCGGCTGTGTGTATTCTGGCTCAAGTGGATAGGCTTGAACATAGTACATCATGCTGTTTTTGTTTTGTTTGTTTGTAATTATTTTTCACAAAAATCGGCCACAAAATGCCAGATAGTGGACATTCTCTGTTCGGTGAAACGTACCCACGAGCAATGGGGGATCAGAACAGGAAGCACTGCAGGCATAGCTAACGCTGATTGGCTGTCAGTTTTCCAGCCGGGCTCATTGGAATGTCTGCGCTAGAGAGGAATTTCAATAATACTTATTAATAATACTAATTTAGAGATGTTTCTTGGTGAAATCTGTGGATAACTCTGGCATTCAAGAAACGCTGAACCCTCATCTACGAACTTTTAATGTGTGCTCCCATTCCTATTCGTTTGGACAAAGTGTTCCTTTAAAGCAATGGAAGTGCTTTGTTATATTTTGCTGGTTTGACCAAGGAGATTTATTCTAAATTCACACGTAACATGCGCTATAAACTGTGAGACATATTAGTCCCCCACAACTACTATTTTTTAAATAGCTCTATACAGACCTACCTGTCATTTAGAACCCACAAAGCTCTCGTCCTTTGCACATTTGCAATCCAATTTTCACCATGAACCAGGTGTCAAATGTGAATCCATCCTCCCGAGTGCTTGAACAAAATCCAGCAATACAATGAGCCGGCATTTTGGCTAACATGATGAAAAAAAACCAAGTAATTTTTCTCCGGTACAGTAGGTATAAACCGATAGAAACACTCGTCCCCGTTTCTCACGGCCAGAACAGTGTTGGACCCTAATGCACGACTCGGGAGGCGTAGAAGCAGTTTGGGAAAAGTGTTTATTCGGTCCAAAGTCGGGAATCAGGCAGGCAGGCAACGGGAGCAGCGGTAACCAGGACGTTAGGCGAAGAAGGCAGGTTAGTGGGCGGGCAGGGATCGGTACACGGGAGATCAGGAACAGGATTGCGAGAGTGCGGGAACGAGGTATTAAGCCATGATCTGGCAAAGGCCAGACCGTACGTGTGGTTCTATATAACTGGGACGTAGTTACAAGAGATGAGGCGCAGGTGTGCGCCTCCGTTGATTGCGGCAGATGTGTGCCGCCTCAGGGACTGTTATGGCAAGGACAGGGACCGGCAGGGCCATGACATGTCACTTCCTGGTTCTTGTCCAACAGAAATGCCTTGAGAGGATTTTCATGGCAGGAAACCCATAAAAATCCATATACAACATGACGTGTGGTAAAAAAAAGGATAGGTTCACTCCGGCGGCCTTTTTTTTTTTAATTAAAAGCATACTAAAAGTCATGCTTTAAGTGTCAGTAGCACTTCAAGTAAAAAGGCAATGTGCAGAGCTGTCGAAAACCATAGAGGAATAAAGTTGATGAGCCACACAATGAAGTTATGGGATAAAGTAGTGGAGGCTAGACTCAGGACAGAAGTAAGTATCTGTCCATTACAGGATGGTTTCATGCCTAGAAAGAGTACCACAGATGCATCATTTGCCTTGAGGATGCTCGTGGAAAAGTACAGAGAAGCTCAGAAAGAGCTACATTGTATTTTTGTGGATCTAGAGAAAGCCTATGACAGGAAACAAAGAGAGGAGCTGCATGTATAAGTCTGGTGTGACGGAGAAATATGTTAGAACAGTACAGGACATGTGTACGACCTCTGCCTGG
This sequence comes from Syngnathoides biaculeatus, assembly GCF_019802595.1. Classification (NCBI taxonomy): domain Eukaryota; kingdom Metazoa; phylum Chordata; class Actinopteri; order Syngnathiformes; family Syngnathidae; genus Syngnathoides; species Syngnathoides biaculeatus. Next base: position 3,752,731 of record NC_084659.1, on the reverse strand, counting down.
CAATAAACCATCCTAAAATCCAGTCTTACATCTCGGCTTCCTGCAACTGGCTCCTCCGCGTGCCTCGTTTGTGACAAAATCAAGTTCATTTATCATCTGCTAATATTCCGGTGGTTGACAATACGAGATGCCATCGTGAATTTTAATCTCGTTATGCACGAGTGCGTGTGAATTAACAAGAACTGCCAAGAAAATGGCGGCACCAGGTGCTGGAGATGGAGTAAAAGTATCTTGGAATGAGACATTGGGAGACATTGAAGCAGAGGAGAATGTTTACAATGCCCGAGACCTGTTGTGCTGTTGGTTGTCACAACAGATGACACAGATATTAAAAGAGATCATTCTATAGCATACTAGCTGAAAAGACCAGATTTTTTTAAACGTGATGGATGATGGCAACCAAATACACACGCCTGTGTAGTAATCACTTTATTTCAGGTATTAATTATTCTTCTCAATCTCAAATTACCAAGAAGTATTTATAATGCCAAATTGACTCATTTGAGAACAATGCGTATTTAAAAAGAGAGAATAAACCGTCTGTCGCAGAGACTTTTACGGTGGTTAATGTGTGGCCACAATACGTACAGAGGAGATGACTCCCTGTCCTATTTTTTTTTTTTTCCTAATCATAGTTAATGAATGCTGCAGCTCTATGGGGGCACAAACCAGTGCAATCTGTAGGTCGGTCCCAAGCCCGGATAAATGCAGAGGGTTGCGTCAGGAAGGGCATCCGCCGTACAAACTGTGCCAAAGAAATATGAGCGTTCATCTAAAGAATCCCATACCGGATCGGTCGTGGCCCGGGTTAACAACGCCCGCCCCTGCCACTGCTAACCTGCAGTGCTATAAGTTAAGGAGTGGGGTTTAAATTATTCTACCACGGAGTAGATGGGAAGAGAAATCGAGGAGGGGTTATTTTAAAGGAAGAGCTAGCTAAGAATGTCTTGGAGGTGAAAAGAGTATCAGATCGAGTCTTCTTCTTCTTTTCCTTTCGGCTTGTCCCGTTAGGGGTCGCCACAGCGTGTCATCTTTTGCCATCTTAGCCTATCTCCTGCATCTTCCTCTCTAACCCCAACTGCCCTCATGTCTTCCCTCACCACATCCATAAACCTTCTCTTTGGTCTTCCTCTCGCTCTTTTGCCTGGGAGCTCCATCCTCAGCATCCTTCTACCAATATACTCACTCTCTCGCCTCTGAACATGTCCAAACCATCGAAGTCTGCTCTCTCGAATCTTGTCTCCAAAACATCCAGCTTTGGCTGTCCCTCTAATGAGCTCATTTCTAATCCTATCCAACCTGGTCACTCCGAGCGAGAACCTCAACATCTTCATTTCTGCCACCTCCAGTTCAGATTCCTGTTGTTTCTTCAGTGCCACCGTCTCTAATCCGTACATCATGGCCGGCCTCACCACTGTTTTGTAAACTTTGCCCTTCATCCTAGCAGACACTCTTCTGTCACATAACACACCAGACACCTTTCGCCAGCTGTTCCAACCTGCTTGGACCCGTTTCTTCACTTCCTGACCACACTCTCCATTGCTCTGTATTGTTGACCCCAAGTATTTGAAGTCGTCGACCCTCGCTATCTCTTCTCCCTGTAGCCTCACTCTTCCCCCTCCACCTCTCTCATTCACGCACATATATTCTGTTTTACTTCGGCTAATCTTCATTCCTCTCCTTTCCAGTGCATGTCTCCATCTTTCCAATTGTTCCTCTGCATGCTCCCTGCTTTCACTGCATATGACAATATCATCTGCGAACATCATGGTCCAAGGGGATTCCAGTCTAACCTCATCTGTCAGCCTATCCATTACCACTGCAAACAGGAAGGGGCTCAGAGCTGATCCCTGATGCAGTCCCACCTCCACCTTAATTCCTCTGTCACACCTAAGGCGCACCTCACCATTGTTCTGCTGCCATCATACATGTCCTGTACTATTTTAACATACTTCTCTGCCACACCAGACTTACGCATGCAGTACCACAGTTCCTCTCTTGGTACTCTGTCATAGGCTTTCTCTAGATCCACAAAGACGCAATGTAGCTCCTTCTGACCTTCTCTGTACTTTTCCACGAGCATCCTCAAGGCAAATAATGCATCTGTGGTACTCTTTCTAGGCATGAAACCATACTGTTGCTCGCAGATACTTACTTCTGTCCTGAGTCTAGCCTCCACTACTCTTCCCATAACTTCATTGTGTGGCCCATCAACTTTATTCCTCTATAGTTCCCACAGCTCTGAACATCCCCTTGGTTCTTAAAAATGGGAACTAGAACACTTTTCCTCCATTCTTCAGGCATCTTTTCGCCCGCTAGTATTCTGTTGAATAAGTTGGTCAAAAACTCCACAGCCATCTCTCCAAATTGCTTCCATACCTCTACCGGTATGTCATCAGGACCAACTGCCTTTCCAGTTTTCATCCTTTGTAGTGCCTTTCTGACTTCCCCCTTAGTAATCATTTCCACTTCCTGGTCCTTCACTCTTGCCTCTTCAACTCTTCCTTCTCTCTCATTTTCTTCATTCATCAACTTCTCAAAGTATTCTTTCCATCTATTTAGTACACTACCCCGGCACCAGTCAACACATTTCCATCTCTATCCTTAATCACCCTGACCTGCTGCACCATCCTTCCCATCTCTATCCCTCTGTCTGGCCAACCTGTAGAGATCCTTTTCTCCTTCTTTCGTGTCCAACCTGGTGTACATGTCTTCATATGCCTCTTGTTTAGCCTTTGCCACCTCTACCTTTGCCCTACGTCGCATCTCGATGTACTCCTTTCCTTCGCCTCTCTCTGTCCTCTCAGTATCCCACTTCTTCTTCGCTAATCTCTTTCCTTGTATGACTCCCTGTATTTTGGGGTTCCACCACCAAGTCTCCTTCTCCCCTTTCCTACCAGATGACACACCAAGTACTCTCCTGCCTGTCTCTCTGATCACCTTGGCTGTCGTCGTCCAGTCTTCCGGGAGCTTCGGTTGTCCATCGAGAGCCTGTCTCACCTCTTTCCGGAAGGCTGCACAACATTCTTCGTTTTTCAGCTTCCACCACATGGTTCTCTGCTCTACCTTTGTCTTCTTAATCTTCCTACCCACCACCAGAATCATCCTACAAACTACCATCCTATGCTGTCGAGCTACACTCTCCCCTACCACTACTTTACAGTCAGTAACCTCCTTCAGATTACATCGTCTGCACAAAATATAATCTACCTGCGTGGTTCTACCTCCGCTCTTGTAGGTCACTATATGTTCCTCCCTCTTCTGGAAATAAGTGTTCACTACAGCCATCTCCATCCTTTTTGCAAAGTCCACCACCATCTGCCCTTCAAAGTTCCTTTCCTGGATGCCGTACTTACCCATCACTTCTTCATCGCCCCTGTTTCCTTTACCAATATGTCCATTACAATCTGCACCAATCACAACTCTCTCTCGGCTTCTGGGATGCTCAGAACTACTTCATCTAGTTCCTTCCAGAATTTCTCTTTCAACTCTAGGTCACATCCTACCTGTGGTGCATAGCCGCTAACCACATTATACATAACACCCTCAATTTCAAATTTTAGTCTCATCATCTCGATCTGATACTCTTTTCACCTCCAAGACATTCTTAGCCAGCTCTTCCTTTAAAATAACCCCTACTCCATTTCTCTTCCCATCTACTCCGTGGTAGAATAATTTAAACCCTGCTCCCAAACTTCTAGCCTTACTACCTTTCCACCTGCTCTCTTGGATGCACAGAATATCAACCTTTCTCCTAATCATCATGTCAACCAACTCCTGTGCTTTTCCTGTCATAGTCCCAACATTCAAAGTCCCTACACTCAGTTGTAGGCTCTGTGCATTCCTCTTTTTCTTCTGACGCTGGATCCGGTTTCCTCCTCTTCTTTGTCTTCGACCCACAGTAGCTGAATTCCATCCACCGACGCCCTGCAGGTTAGCAGTGCCGGGGGCGGGCGTTGTTAACCCGGGCCACGACCGATCCGGTATGGGATTCTTTAGATGAACGCTCATATTTGTTTGGCACAGTTTTTACGCCGGATGCCCTTCCTGACGCAACCCTCTGCATTTATCCGGGCTTGGGACCGGCCTACAGATTGCACTGGTTTGTGCCCCCATAGGGCTGCATTAGTATCAGATCGAGTGATGAGACTAAAATTTGAAATTAAGGGTGTTATGTATCATGTGGTTAGCGGCTATGCCCCACAGGTAGGATGTGACCTCGAGTTGAAAGAGAAATTCTGGAAGGAACTAGATGAAGTGGTTCTGAGCATCATAGACAGCGAGAGAGTTGTGATTGGTGCAGATTGCCATGGACATATTGGTAAAGGAAACAGGGGCGATGAAGAAATGATGGGTAAGTATGGCATCCAGGAAAGGAACTTTGAGCGACAGATGGTGGTGGACTTCGCAAAAAGGATGGAGATGGCTGTAGTGAACACTTATTTCCAGAAGAGGGAGGAACATATAGTGACCTACAGGTAGAAGCACGCAGGTGGATTATATTTTGTGCAGATGATGTAATCTGAAGGAGATTACTGACTGTAAAGTAGTGTTAGGGGAGAGTGTAGCTCGACAGCATAGGATGGTGGTGTGGAGGATGACTCTGGTGGTGGGTAGGAAGATTAAGAAGACAAAAAGGTAGAGCAGAGAACCATGTGGTGGAAGCTGAGAAAGGAAGAATGCTGTGTGGCCTTTTGGAAAGAGGTGATAGAGGCTCTCGAACAGCAGAAGCTTCCGGAAGACTGGACGATGACAGCCAAGGTAATCAGAGAGACAGGCAGGAGAGTACTTGGAGTGTCTTTTGGTCGGAAAGGGGAGAAGGAGACTTGGTGGTGGAAACCCAAAACACAGTGAGTCAAACAAGGAAAGAGATTAGCGAAGAAGAAGTGGGACACTGAGAGGACTAAGGAGAGGTGAAAGGAGTACATCGAGATGCAACGTAGGGAAAAGGTGGAGGTGGCAAAGGCTAAACAAGAGCATTATGAAGACATGTACACCAGGTTGGACACGAAAGAAGGAGAAAAGGATCTCTACAGGTTGGACAGACAGAGCGATACAGATGGGAAGGATGTGCAGCAGGTATGTGTGATTAAGGATAGAGATGGAAATGCGTTGACTGGTGCCAGTAGTGTGCTAAAAAGATGGAAAGAATACTTTGAGAAGTTGATGAATGAAGAAAATGAGAAAGAAGAAGAGTTGAAGAGGCAAGTGTGAAGGACCAGGAAGTGGCAATGATTAGTAAGGGGGAAGTCAGAAAGGCACTACAAAGGATGAAAAATGGAAAGGCAGTTGGTCCTGATGACATACCGGTAGATGAATGGAAGCAATTTGGAGAGATGGCTGTGGAGGTTTTGGCCAAGTTATTCAACAGAATATTAGCGGGCGAAAAGATGCCTGAAGAATGGAGGAAAAGTGTTCTAGTCCCATTTTTAAGAACAAAGGGGATGTTCAGAGCTGTGGGAATTATAGAGGAATAAAGTTGATGAGCCACACAATGAAGTTATGGGAAAGAGTAGTGGAGGCTTGACTCAGAACAGAAGTAAGCGAGCAACAGTCTGGTGTTTGGTGTGTTATGTGAGAGAAGAGTCTCTGCGAGAGTGAAGGGCAATTTACAAAACAGTGGTGAGGCCGGCCATGATGTATGGATTAGAGATGGTGGCACTGAAGAAATGACAGGAAGCAGAACTGGATGTAGCAGAAATGAAGATGTTGAGGTTCTCGCTCGAGTGAGCTGGTTGGATAGGATTAGAAATGAGCACATTAGAGGGACAGCCAAAGCTGGATGTTTTGGAGACAAGATTCGAGAGAGCAGACTTCGATGGTTTGGAAATGTTCAGAGGAGAGAGAGTGAGTATATTGGTAGAAGCGTCCTCTCCAAAACATCCAACTTTGGCTGTCCCTCAAATGAGCTTGTTTCTAATCCTATCCAACCTTTTCACTCCAAGTGAGATGTTTTAAAACATTTCTGATACCTCGCTCAGGAGTTCGGTATCAAATTTTAATAGGTTCGTCGGAGATAGGCACTCAGAAATGAAGACAAGACACACTTCTGGCTACCAACAATTGGCACTTTATTGGTCCCACACAGAAATGGTAACACAAGCACAAGCACAAATCACGTGGTATGAAGCTAAGTAATATCCAATCAGCTCTTAGAAGAATATCCAGCTCTTACCGTGCGCCAATAGGAGGGAGAGCCAACACTCCAGGTAGAGAGCTGCTTCAATACCGGCTGGGCGTCCGTACGCAACCCGCAGCAGACTCTCCCGAGAGTATCTAAAGTTCTCCTTTTATACTCTAAGCGTGTGCGGAAGGAGGGGTGAGTGGCCAATTCATCCCGCCTGACGCCACACTATTCTTTGTTACCAACAAATGGCGTTGCACGACATCATATAACACAAAAACATCTTTTTATGACATTGCTGGTTATTCAAAGCTATTGCGATCGTCTTTTAGGTTATACAAAGCTATTGCGAAACATATACGAAGCTATTGCGAAACATCTTTTAATTATGGAAAAACAACACAATAAAATTATTCTTACTTCATTCCACTCTTGATGTTTTTCCATCATTCAAAATGTAAGCAATTGATTATAGGCGATTATATATTTCCTTCTCTACCTCAAGACGGATGCGTCGCACGTAATAGCAAGTTCCCATATTGCATAGCATAAGCACACAAATAACAATCATTAACACGATCAAGGGTGGCAAGAAAGTAGTACGCGCAGTGGAGGACATTCCTGTGAAGATGTCCCACCAATGATGAGCTGAAGCCTGTTGTACTAATTTAGCGGCATGCACTACTTCCCCTTTTACTACCATAGTTGACACCATGAGACTGGAAATGTTAGACGCATGTGACTTGATGAGTTTTTGGATGTCTGTAGAACTCTCCAATGCGCATTTGAATCGTTCCAGACACTGACCAGGGGGAGCGTAGTACCTCCCACTGGACCGCAGTCAACCTGCGGGACTCCGAATAGTTAGTCAAACGATACGTCATGTTTCCCCAGCGCCATATGTGTACATCTTGAAGGCATCCTACAAAAGGAACCGAAGGTACTTGTGAGTTATTTTGTGTTGTAGCCACACAGAGAGTATGCGGTCCAACTTGCCACATCATCTCTCTGGCTGGCTCCCTAGTCCAATCACAAAGTACAACCTCTGAGTCGGTTAGGCACGGATTCGAGTACGCATGTTGTAATCTGCAAGCCAACCCTTGGTCTGTTAAATCACATAAATCTGATTTAAAGGTTTTGTTGGTTTTTGGTTCAAACCACTCTCCGTCCATGTGTAAAAACCAATATCCACTTGTCGTTATAACAGGCAAAACCTGATATTTACAAACCACCTTTGTTGTCGCCACGTTGTACTGGGTCCAATAACCCGTACATTTATTTTTGTTACATTTGGTATGTTCGGGATGTAATGTCAACCACAAAGAGTCGGAAATGTTCCAAACCTTCCGCCACTCTTGATAATTTCCCGACGTAACTATCCTTAGAAACGACTCCTTTTGAGCCGCAGCGTGTAGAGTTTGAATACTACATACTGTCCAGCTACTCTGTTCTGTCAAGTTCTGAAGCACTTTCTCTGCTTCGTCCCATAATTTGATATCCCAATTAAACACTGTTTTCCAAAGTTCTGCATTTTCTTTTTGTCCCACCAGAGCTTTAGGAAGCCAAACCCCTATTTGATGCAAGGCCCTGGCAGAGTGTTCTCCAGTATTGGACAGCATGGTCCTAGTTACCTCATTATCAGCAGTATTTGCCAATCCCAATACGGTTCCCGTTCCCCCAACAAAGTATCATACCATGCCCTTTTTATTCTATTACATATCGGAATCGGGGGAAAGTGAATTGTCCAGTATATCTTGGTTTCAACCACTGCTTGAGCTAGATGTGTACAGGTGTCAAGAATGGGAGTCAAGTGTGTTTGAGTTATTTTTGGCATCATTGTTTCTTTAGAAATGACCGTGACCACATACCCCCACCTCACACCACCATCCTCCCCAACCTCCCCGATGATGAAATCCTCTTCTGCAATTGCCGTCCAAGTCGTTCCTCGATGATCAGAACGACACTTAGAGCTAGGTCTGTCTAATAGTGTGATGTCCCACATACATGTGACGGAGGAAGCGGAGACTGTCACCCTACTCCCCTGTATCACGTTCGTGGTGGACTCACATATCATCATGGGAAGATCACAGGTGATGTTGACAGAGATTCTCCGTCTCATCCCGATGAACTGGCTTGTCTCGCACACATGACCTTCGGTCATTCCCCAGGAGAGTCGGACCATGGCACCAACGGCAAGGAGGCAGATGACCCAATCATTTCCAATTCCTCGGCACCGGCTGTTCTCCATCTCTGCGTACTCCCGTCGAGGATCGTCCAATCAGCAGCTCCCACTTCAACAAGCACACACCAAGCTGCAACAGATATGGTTACCACTATTGACAAAAGAGAACATGATTAGTATTCTCGCATGTAACATTTGTTCACGGGTACGTTCACCCATTTTTCCCCTCCTTGATATAAAACACTGACTGTGGCATCAGACCCCTGAGCTATAATTTCGGCAGCTTTTGGTGGCCCGAAGGGTTGTCTAACCCATACTTTAGCTCCCGGTTTGTCCGTCGAGCCGAATCCTCCATCTCCCTTCATAGTTTGTATTACAGGTTTTGGAATTTCCTGTACCGATGTCATATTACAGGGTTTAATCACCAATTGAGCCAATTTGCTTCCTTTTTCCAAAATCAAGGGTTGGTCTGCGAACAATTTGCATATTATTACAATTTCCCCTTGGTAATCTGCGTCGACTACTCCTGCTTGGATGGTTAACCCTTTCAGGGATAAACCACTCCTTGGTAGAATATGACCATATGTCCCTTTCGGACATTGTAGTCCTAACCCCGTTCTCACAATTTGGATTTCTTGTGGGAGGATGGTTTCTGTATTTAGGGTCCGCAAATCCAGTCCAGCAGAGCCTGGCGTGGCTCTTACCGGAATTTCCGCATTTGGATCTATTTTCCACATTTTAATGGTGCCCTCAGTGCTTACCGTTTCTTGATTGGAGATCATCCGGATGAGTGGGGTTACTCCGGATCCCACCGGCCGGTTGTTGAGTTGTTCAACCGACAACTCCAATTGTTCTCGCCATTTATTGAGGGTTCTGTCAGAAGCATTTTTCCTCATTGTTTCCTTCAATAACCCATTCATACGTTCAATTAATCCTGCAGCTTGTGGGTGATATGGAATGTGATAAATCCATTCCACGTTTTGTTCCTGAGACCATTTTCGCACCGCATTTCCTGTGAAATGGGTTCCGTTGTCTGATTGTATTTGGAGGGGTGTTCCATAATACCCTTTAATCAAATTCAAGCACTTAATGGTGCTATTCTGATTGGCATGTTTGCATGGGTGTACTACCAATACTCCTGAGAAGGTGTCAACAGCAGTACACTTTACAATTTGCACCCTTTTGATAGGGGCATCGGGCCAATGAAATCGATTTGCCAAATTTGTCCTGAACTTTTCCCTCTATGCAACTGTCCTTGGACATGTTGTGGGACTCCCCTCTTTTGATGTTGGCATTCCTCGCAATTCATGATTGCATTTTTGACATCATCCAATTTTAGATCAATTCCCCGGTCTCTTGCCCACTGCAGTGTTCCTTGAACGCCCCAGTGTCCTGCCTTGTAGTGCGCCCACCTCGCAAGGCCAGGGCTCGACTCTCGCTCTACCACCATGATTTTCGCTAGTTGGTCGGCAGCTTGGTTGTGTAGGGCTTCCGCATTTGTACAGTTAGTGTGTGCATCGACATGTGACACAGTTATGGGAATTTCCTTTGCCTTTTCCCATATCTGTGCCCATAGTTCTTTGCCCCACACTTCCTTGCTGTGTATCTTCCAATTAGTAGCATGCCATGTTGGCATCCATGTTAGTATCCATGTTAGTAGTCCTTGTACCACTGACCATGAGTCTGAATACAGGTGGACTCCCATGGGTCCTCCCTGCATTATTACCATGTGCACAGCTTTTAGCTCAGCCCACTGACTGCTCTTTCCTTCTCCCATTTCTTCTAGGGATTGTCCTGCTTGTGGATTGAACGCCCCAGCTTTCCACTTTCGCTTGCCGGCATGATACTGACAAGAACCATCTGTAAACCAGGCATTTTGTTTCTCATTGTCGGTTAATTCATCCCACTTTTTTCCAGCTTTCACCGGGGATTCTTCCAGAGGCTTCACCTCGAATGGGACCTCATCTTTCTCGGAACGTCTGCAATTTGCTCGTGCAACATTGACACGCCTTTTATTCCTGGTTTCACTCGCTCTGAAATGTACCATTTCCATTTTATGATGCTTGCCTCCTGTGCAGTCCCTATCCTGTGGGTGGTGGGATTACTCATTACCCAGGTCAATAAAGGAATATGGGTTCTCATTATTACTTCATGACCTACTGTCTGTGCTTCCGTCTCTACTAGCGCCCAATAACATGCTAGTAGTTGTTTTTCAAAAGGAGTATATTTTATCCCTGCGTCAGTCAGTTTTCGTGACCAAAATCCAAGAGGCTTTCTGATTTTCCCCTGCTTTTGCCACAAACTCCAATTTGCGTAGTCGTTTAACGCAGACACCTGTAGCTCCACAGGTCCTGATTGCATTTTCCCCAAAGATACTGCCTGTTGAATGGCCTCTTTTGCCAATTCAAACGATGTCTGTTGTTCAGGCCCCCAATCAAAATCCTCCTTTTTCCTAGTACATTTGTACAAGGGTTGGAGAATTTGTCCCAAATGGGGAATGTGGTGTCTCCAAAACCCAAAGAGCCCAATGTATTTTTGAGCGTCCTTTTTACTGTGTGGCACTGGGAAGTTTGCCACCTTTTCTTTTGCTTTGGTTGTAATCTCTCTTTCCCCCTTGTTCCAAATTATCCCTAGAAATTTGGCAGTCTGGGCAGGTCCTTGGATTTTAGCAGGGTTTATTTCCCAACCAAACTCTTTCAGTTGCTCAATGATTTTACTCAGCCATTCTTTCACTTCCGGTTCAGTGTTTCCCTGTATCATGATATCATCGATGTAATGCGACACCAACATGTGTCGGGGCACCTGTACTTCCGCCAGGTGCTCTGCCACAATCCTGTGACATATCGTTGGGCTATGCAGGTACCCTTGGGGGAGACGAGTAAAGGTGTACTGTCTTCCTTCCCAGGTAAATGCAAACTGTTCCATTCTGTCCTCAGGAATAGGTATGGTGAAAAAGGCGTTGGCCAAATCCATAACTCCATACCAGGTTCCACTGTGATGCTGTATCATTTCAATGATGCTAATAGCATCCGGGACAGCTGACGTCAGTGCTGGTGTCAGTTTGTTCAATTGTCGGTAATCTACCGTCATGCGCCAAGTGCCGTCAGATTTTCTCACCGGCCACAAGGGGTTGTTCCACTTGGTTGTGATCGTCTTCAGAACTCCTGCCTCTAAGTATTCTTTTATGGTGGCAGCAATCTCTTCCTGTCCCCCAGGAATTCTGTATTGTTTTTGGCAAACCGTTTCGGTGGCCTCAGGGATAGGAAACGGGGTCATTTTTACCTTCCCCACTAAGATGGTTCGAACGTTGATTTCAGTTCCAAATTGGAATTTTCCCGTCTGTAAATACAGTGTCATTCCAGCTAGAATGTCCATTCCAACTATCCACTCTGGTACTGGAGTGACCACCACTTCAAATTTGCGAATTGGCATTCTTCCAATTTTTAAAGGCAACGTAACTGCCTTCCCATTTACAATTTGACCCCCCAAGCCCCTCAATGGAACTATTTCTCCCCTCATTTTGTCAGGGTTCCCGTGAATTAGAGAGGCCTCCGCTCCTGTATCAACCAGTGCAGATACACATTGTACCGAATTAACCCAATAAATTTCCATTGGAACATGGGGCCGAATATCCCCTATGTTCCACCGGTGTGAAGTTTTGTTCTGCCTGGTTATTTGAGTTTGACCTCTATCCTAGCTAAGAAAATCCAAGCTTTTGGACCTCCGATCTTTACTTCTCACCTTTCCTTTTCCCTTGGCCTTGCCTTTTCTGATGGCAGCCACGTGACTGGGGCCTCTTGCATCTACTAGCATGTCGTCGCTTGAATCTGTATCTTCCTCTTCGTCTTCTTCATCCTCAAATGCATCCAAGGGAGGGGCTGTTGGTTGAGCTGCCGGCGTCATCATTCCCTTTAAGATGGTGGCCAGCTGAGCAATTTCTGATATTCCCTTTGATCCCCTGCTTAAGCAACTTACCTTCAATCCCCTTTGTTTGCATTTTGCAGCCAATGCACTTGTGGGTAGCCCGTCAATTTCTTCGGCTGGCACCCCAGCAGCAAGTAGCGCCCTCCACATTTCTCTCCTATTTCCCCCTCCCTCGTTGTTGGATCGCTGTCCACGATTGTCTCTATCAGGCCTGCGCTCACTTCGTTGTTCTTCCCGGGGGGGGCGAGTTGTTTCTCCCCAATCCCCTAGAGTCGCCAACTCCAACAAGCGCGTTTTCACGTCACTAAAGCTGTTATCGACGGCTCCTAACAAAATGGTAAGTATCGCAGACCTATAGTGGGGAGGTGCGTCTCGAATCATTGCATCACGCACCACTTTTGGCACTGCTGTTTCATCAATAAAAGCATGACCCGCTCGCGATATCGACTCGCGCGTACACAATCTCCCCATCCTGTGAATTGCGTCGCGGATGGTTACCCAAGGCCCTTTGATCTTGGGCCAATCATGCCACGTTGGATACACAGATTGCGCTGTCATAGCATACAAGGCAAATAGCGAAAAAGAATCACCTACCGCCATTGCTCTCCCGTTTGCACGAAACTCGGCATTCATTCGAGAATCTGAACTCAAGCCTCCAAATCGCGAAAAGTCCTCTGAGTCAAGCTCTATGGCGTCAGCTCCTTCCTCATACATCCGCCTGAGCCAAGAATCAGCTGGTTCTCCCTGCTTTTGTCGATACTTTGATGTTAAATGGGCTATCTCTTCCTGAGAGAAGTCCTCTTTTGTTATCGTCATTCTGGGCGGCGGCTGAGGCTGTTCTATTCGCCTCATTATAGGGTTTCCTTCCCTATCAACTATAGGTACATTATTCTCATCTCGCTGTTCTTCAAAGACGGGCAAGACAACATGCTGTTCCTCCCGTCTCCGCGAGATCGGTTTAACTTGGAGATGTCCAAGTTGTGGATACAGCGGTTGAGGTTTCATTTCCCCGCCATATTGCATGTCGCCATCTCCCCATATGTCGCCATTCCATCCCTCTGGCTCCCAGTCTTCCTGGAGTGCCACAGCGAAAGAGCGGACCTGTTTTGGGTCGATGCGACGCGGTCTTTTATTACTTTTCTCGCGCGCCATTGAAGAAATAAAAGCCACTGATTTCTCCAAGATTTTCTGCGTTTTAGCTTGGTCAGATTCGAGCGCTTTAATATTCTCTTCAAGTTGCGCTATCTTTTTATCTTTTTGCATTTCAGAAGCGCATACTTTATCCAAAGCCTTTGTTCTTTCCTTCCAGGCTTCGGCAAAAATCCACAACATCTCTCGGACGCCACCCAGCGGGGCTTTGTCCCTCACATCCACCCTGCTTAACATGCGCTGTAGCAGCGGTGGAGTTGCCAAGGGAATTTCTCCTATCCACGGCTTAGGGCGTCCCCCGTACCGTCTGAGGAGTTTCCCTATTTCTTCAAATCCAAGGCTCTCCCAGTCGGAGACGCCATCCTCATTGGGAGCCACCTCCGCTCCCTTCACCGTTTTACACTTAAAACTTGAGGCCACTTCCGCCTCCTTCACAGTTTTGCTCTTAAAGCAACAAGCCATTTCTGAATGTATTCTCCGCGATCCTGCCGACAACGCCAAAAATGTTTTAAAACATTTCTGATACCTCGCTCAGGAGTTCGGTATCAAATTTTAATAGGTTCGTCGCAGATAGGCACTCAGAAATGAAGACAAGACACACTTCTGGCTACCAACAATTGGCACTTTGTTGGTCCCACACAGAAATGGTAACACAAGCACAAGCACAAATCACGTGGTATGAAGCTAAGTAATATCCAATCAGCTCTTAGAAGAATATCCAGCTCTTACCGTGCGCCAATAGGAGGGAGAGCCAACACTCCAGGTAGAGAGCAGCTTCAATACCGGCTGGGCATCCGTACGCAACCTGCAGCAGACTCTCCCGAGAGTATCTAAAGTTCTCCTTTTATACTCTAAGCGTGTGCGGAAGGAGGGGTGAGTGGCCAATTCATCCCGCCTGACGCCACACTATTCTTTGTTACCAACAAATGGCGTTGCATGACATCATATAACACAAAAACATCTTTTTATGACATTGCTGGTTATTCAAAGCTATTGCGATCGTCTTTTAGGTTATACAAAGCTATTGCGAAACATATACGAAGCTATTGCGAAACATCTTTTAATTATGGAAAAACAACACAATAAAATTATTCTTACTTCATGAGAACCTCAGCATCTTCGTTTATGTTACCTCAAGTTCTGCTTCCTGTTGTTTCTTCAGTGACACCGTCTCCAATCTGTACATCATGGCCGGCCTCACCACTGTTTTATAAACTTTGGCCTTCATCCTAGAAGATATACTTCTGTCCCATAACACACCAGACACCTTTCGCCAGCTGTTCCAACCTGCTTGGACCCGTTTCTTCACTTCCTTACCACACTCACCATTGTTCTGGATTGTTGTCCCAAAATATTTGAAGTCCTCCACCCTCGCTATCACTTCTCCCTGTAGCCTCACTCTTCACCCTTCATCCTACCGGAAGCTCTTCTGTCACATAGAACACCAGACACCTTCCGCCAACTGTTCCACCCCACTTGGACCTGTTTCTTCACTTCCTCACCACACTCACCATTGCTCTCTATTGTTGACGGCAAGTATTTGAAGTGACTGGCACCAGTCAACGTCATCACCTTTACTCGCTGCACATCGCTCCCATCTCTATTCTGTAGAGATCCTTTTCTCCCTCTTTCGTATCCAACCTGGTGTACATGTCATCATATTTCGTCTCAATGGAATTAACTGTCAACAATGACTTTTTTGACCGGCAATATAGTAAGTCAGGTGATTTTATGGCGTAGGTGCACATGACACTGTCCGGCATATGTGAGGCCAATCGTAAATTCCAAAACTTTTTAAAATTGTCTGCCAGGCATGTAATACAGTGTGGACACACATGCAACCAGTGAGCTGTAAATGTATGTAAGTAGCAACAAGTGATGCTCGCCAGGTTATGCTCAAGATGTCATATAAAAAAAAAAGTTGATACCGAAAATTGGACCAGCTCGACACCTTTGCCAGGGTACTCAAGGGTGTATGGGAGTTCACCCAACCAGTCTATATGTTTTGAGGACTTGCAGAGGGTGTTCGACCGTCCCTCGGGTGGTACTGTGGGGGGGAGCTCCGGTTTCATTGCCCAGTATCGCATCTTTACATTTTCGCAGATGATGTATTCTGTTGGCTTCATCAAGCTGTGATCTCAAACTCTCACTGAAGTGATTCACAGCTGAGTGTGAAGCTGCTGGGACGAGAATCAGCAGCACCAGATCTGAGACCACGATACTCAGTCGGAAAAGTGTAGCGTGCCCCCTTCAGGTCAAGGATGAGGGTGTCCAGGCTCTCCCTTAGAGATAGGGTGAGAAGCTCGGTCATCCGGAAAGGGCTCAGTGTCGAACAGCTGCTTGTCTGCATTGAGAGGAGCCAGATGAGTTGGCTGGGGCATCTGATCCGGATGCCTCCGGGACGCCTCCCTGGTGAGGTTATGGGGCCACGTCCCACCGGAAAGAGATCCCAGGGACGACCCAGGACACGCTGGAGTGATTACGTCTCTTGGGTGGCCTGGGAAAGCCTCGGGATAGTGGCTGGGGAAACAGAATTCTGGGCGCCCCGGTTAAAGCTACAATCCCCGTGACCCAACCACGGATAAGCAGAAGACGGATGGATGGATTTCACTTAACACGTGTATTGTTTGGAACATAACTACTGTGTTCAACAAGGGAACACTGTAAAACAGTAAGTAACGCTGTACTCTATGGAATGTGAATGTGTGTGTTATATACCGTAGGGTGTCACAGTTGTAATCACATTTCTGCTGCTTCAATCAAAAATATTCCTCCATCATTATGGTGGCATTAGGCTTTAGAACTAATTCCATTAACGATGCTCAATTTTTTTATGACTGTGAAGCTACTGGTTCACCATAAAAAACTTAGCTTCATGCATCTGAGTGCCTGAATTAGAAAAACATGCATTCTCGTGGCACATAGCCAATCAGATTAAGGGTCCCTGCCCTTCATTATCTTTGCTTGATTTAGAACACATGAGGGGTTTCATGTGTGATTTCATGTTGCTGATGATTTTTTTCTTTTCTTCTCAGAATGGGGTCCTTTCCACACCCTCTTGTTTTGCCACGATTGGCTACCCTAAGTACTGGAACTGCCGTTGAGGCACAACATGGCGCGAGAGTGGTTACACACGCACGCATGCACGCACTCATGTACACGCAGCGCAGACACACACACACAGAAAAGTTGCTTCTAATTCAAAATATTATGTAGCCTTTCAAGGTTCATCTGACTTCCGGCAGAAGGCGAAGTTCACCCTAAACTACTCACCAGGATGTCATTAATGTTACGTAAAATGCATCATCAAACGGGGCCCGTCGATATAAATATCATTCAAATTAGAATACATGCAACAAGTGAACTACCTGCTCTGTGTAGGACAATTCGAGGCTGCAGATTGAACACAGCGTCCAGTAGTTGACATTTTGGCTCCTCCTCCTTTTTTGGCCCGTAAACGTCTATCTTGTACTCTCCTGTCGTTCTTGAACACATTTTCACATGAACCACGAACTTTCTGCGCTACATAAGACGGATGAGAAAATCAAGTGAAAAATCTTAATTATATCAAGATACAGATTTGGATATTGTGAGTGAAACTACATTTATCCATCCATTTTCCAAGCCGCTTATCCTCACTAGGGTCATGGGAATCCCATAGCCTCTCTGAACATGGATGTTTTTCGTCGCCTTAACCCCAACCGGATTGGCCTGATCAGAATTGCTTGATAATTAGGATTTTTTGTGGATCGGCCCATCAGTTTGAACATCATAATTCGCCGATCCAAACAATGACGTGATCAACTCTGCCAAAGACATTTACTCCTCATTGCAGTCTTGGACTGTATATCTGATCCAAAATCCAGTTTCTTTTCTTATCGTACAATTTATTTGGCTTTACACGGTCAGAATTTTTGGGGCCGATCACTCACTTTGTAAAAAAAATCCAATGACAGTGGCTCTATTTAAAATACCTGTGAATTTACTGTATATTCTTGTGGCCTTAATTATTTTAAAAATATATATTTATAAGAAATAATGTATCTATGTTTATATCGTTATGCCAGTGAGGAATAGTGACAGACGGAACAATATAATGGCTTTTCATTACATGGCAGTAACTATAGAGCTCGTGCATGTGACGTCACCGTTTTCCCGGCGCCATATTGCCGGTCAAACAGAGCTACTCGACAGTGTAGGAGACATTGAACCAGAATAGGATATTCAAAATACCAGAGACCTTTTGTGCTATTGGTTGTGACAACAGAGGAGACAGCTCTTCAAAGAGATAATTCTTTAGAATACCAGCTGAAAAGACCAGAAAAGATCGATGGATTTCGGCAATTAAACGGTGTCACAGCTGTAGAGCGTTGGCCTCACAGTTCTGAGGATCAGTGTTCAAAACTGTGTTCATGCTCTCAAGTTTCAGTGAGGGGAAGTGACTTAATTACAATAAAGTATTTCAGAACTTTATTGGCCGTCAGATATTTACAGTACTGTGTCAAAAGACACGAAAAAAACTGTAATCAATACTACTACACAATAATTTCAAAATCATACATTGACCACGAAGGCAAAGCAGAGGATGGGTACATTTCTTTCTTTGTCAATGACTTCATCAAATTATGACATCAAAACCTGATTAAATCGCTGTAGTCTCGTATTTCATAGGGGTGTTTTGTGTGTCTTTTAATGTTACACTTTAAAAATCTGATGCGCAACAAAGTTGTTGAAAATAAACATGTCAGCGACATGGGAGACGAGGCCGCTAACAGAGGACACGTAATGCACAGATGAGCTTAGACAAATTTGCTTTTTCACGATTATTATTACGGCGGCACTGTGTCACAGCTGTAGAGCGTTGGCCTCACAGTTCTGAGGATCAGTGTTCAAAACTGGTCCTGGCTGTGTGGAGTTTGCATGTTCTCCCTGTTCCTGCATGGGTTTTCTCCAGGCACTCAAGTTTCCCCCTATATCCCAAAACATGCATACATTGGAAACTCTAAATTGCCCCTAGGGGTGATTTTGAGTGCAACTGTTCTCTGTCTTAATGTGCCCTGCGATTGGCTGGCAACCATTTCAGGGTGTACCCTGCCTCCTGCCAAATGACAGCTGGGATTGGCTCCAGCAATCCTCGTGAGGATAAGTGGCTCAGAAAATGGATGGATGGATGGATGGATGCATTATTACTACTGCAATAAAATCTTGCATTCAGATACCATCACATCCCGTTTTTTACCATCATCGGGCATTACCTTGTAAACTCAAATGCAACATGAGTGGACTGCGCTGACTGGATTTTAAAGAGAAAATGGAGGGGAATCATGGTGGTGTAAGGCATCGCTTCTCAAATAGTGGGGCAGCTTCTGGAACATGGTTTTTTTTTCTTCTTTTTTTGCCATACGAGAATAAAGTGTTATTGCACATCCACAACAGTAGTTGGCAGTGGCACTCTCATTATTAGCAAGTGTATGCAGCGCGTATGTGTATGTGACTACAGT